>NC_059432.1:2755185-3055185 GCF_021028975.2 Sphaerodactylus townsendi | reverse complement strand
CTAGAGTGTCACGCTGTCATCTGGGTGACCTCTGGTCCAATCCGGAAGCTTACTGAATGACTTTGGGCTGGGGTCTTTCAGCCCATTGAATAAATGCAGGAAGCTGCGTAATAATGAATCTGGCCATGTTGGTTGTGGTGGGTTTTCCGGGCTGTGTGGGCGTGGTCTGGTGGATCTTGTTCCTAACGTTCCGCCTGCATCTGTGGCTGGCATCTTCAGAGGTGTATCACAGAGAGAAGGACACAGTGTGTCACAGACTTCACTCTGTGATACACCTCTGAAGATGCCAGGCCACACAGCCCGGAAAGCCCACAACAACCAGTCGAATCCAGCTGTGGTCTGAAGAACTGGACTTGATTCTCAGCTTCTCCACGTGATCTTAGGACTCTTATCTGGTGAAACCGATTTGTTTCTCTGCTCTTACGTTCCTGCTGGATGACCTTGGGCTAGTCCCAGTTCTCTGAGAACTCTCTCAGCCCCACCTACCTCACAAGGTGTCTGTTGTGGGGAGAGGAAGGGAAAGGATGTTATAAGCCCCTTTGAGTCTCCTCACAGGCGTGGGAAGTGGGGTATAAATCCAAACTTTTTATCTGGAAAAGCTGTGGGTTAAATCTGGGACCTTCTGCATGCGAAGCTGGTGTTCTGCTACTGTGCTATGACATTTTAGAATCATAGAGTTGGAAGAGACACCCAAGGGCCATCAAGTCCAGCCCCTTGCCATGCAGGAAACAGGGTAGTTCACAGGGTAGCTCTTGTGAAGATAACATGGAGATAGGAAGAATAATGTTGTAAACTCCTTTGGGGTCAACTTTGGAAAGAAAACAGATATTAAATACATCAATTTTTTTTTTAAAAAAAGGGAGACTGTAAACGTATGTTTCAAGAAGGTAGCCATGTTGGTATGCAGTAGAACAGCAGGATTTGTTTGTGGTAGACTAACAAGATATCCGGGGTGTAAGCTTTTGACAGTCAAAGTTCCCTTTGACAGAAACAGAGGAATTCTGGCTTGCCACTTAAAGGACAGTTTGTAATTGGCTGTAGCAATTGAGGTATCTACATAATTGTACACAACTTACACCACCATAAAAACAACAAAACAAAAAACAACACACATCTGGTTCACTTCCTCACATTTTCATTGTAATGCATTTTCTAACAATCCTTATTCTAGATTCTTACATTTTTCTAAATGAGTATACAAACTATTCTTGGCAACTATAATTTGAATTACCCCTACTGTCCCACACTAGTACATTGATTTAAAATGTTATATATTCCGGCATTCAGTTCTTAATCTTAATGTTGTACATATGTTAACAAATGCATGAGCTAATTTCTTTGCTTAGTATAATTTAAAAGAGGGTTGCGATCTTTAAGAAAATTTTCTAAATTTTTACATTTTAACCATGTTGATCATTTGTCTGTCACGTCATATTCCAGTAGTTTATTCAGCCAGACTCCAGCAGTTGGAATATCTTTCAGATTTCCAGTTTTTGTCTATTGAGTTTTTTGCTGCCAGGAGCAGCAGTGGCGTAGGAGGTTAAGAGCTTGTGTATCTAATCTGGAGGAACTGGGTTTGATTCCCAGCTCTGCCGCCTGAGCTGTGGAGGCTTATCTGGGGAATTCAGATTAGCCTGTGCACTCCCACACATGCCAGCTGGGTGACCTTGGGCTAGTCACAGCTTCTTGGAGCTCTCTCAGCCCCACCCACCTCACAGGGTGTTTGTTGTGAGGGGGGAAGGGCAAGGAGATTGTAAGCCCCTTTGAGTCTCCTGCAGGAGAGAAAGGGGGGATATAAATCCAAACTCTTCTTCTTCTTCTGTAAAATGGTTCCTATGAATGTTGCTTAGCAAAAGGAGGAGTAAATAACTGGTGCCTTCTCAACTTGCTTTGGGAGACCTACTTTAGAATACTCCAAGTTATCTTGCTGTGTTAGAAATGAGGGGCCCTTTGACTACAAAAATGGGCTTAGGGTACCCATGGGGAATTCTGATGAGTCTTGACTGGGCCATAAAGCTGCTGGCCATAAAGCTGCTGGCGAGCTTTTTTCGCCTCTTGTTTCCTGACCTTAAGCTGTGTTTTGCTGTTGGAAGCATAGATATTTCAGAGGAGATCATCTCAGGCATCTCCGTGGGCACCTCGCCTCAAATAAGTATAGGCTTGGTCTGTGTGACAATTAATCAGTTCTGAGTCAGTGAAACGTGACTTGGAGCATGCACAAAGTGGCATGCTCCAATTGGGATGCTCATTCACAATTGCTGTGAAGAAAGTACAGAAGATTGTATCTTGGAGAAGCGGGGCACGGTGCAGGCGGCACACAGCCAGCGTAAGGAACGTAAGCCGAATCTGCACTGATGGCTTGCTTGCTGTGTATGATGACATGCCTGTTTTTGTTAAGAACTGGGTAGCGGTTTTCAAGTAGGCCATTAGGAAATTTAGATTCAAATTCTGCTGTAGGATTGCAGCCCTTGTCCTGCAAATTTATAGCTGGGTCCCCAGCGTGGGACCCGTGGGGGGCATATGCCACCGGCCGATCCCTCTTTTCATACCGTCCAAATGTTTTTAGGAAGTAGGTTGGGCTTTTGACCAGACTTCTGATTGACTCTTGGAGATTTGGTTGCCTGTGCAGAGCTTTTAAAAGGTTGCTTTGACCTCAGCTGCCACCCCGGTGAAGGGAGTTGTGTTGTGTTTCTGAAGTGAAGCCGTGGCAGTCATTTTGTGGCTGGCTCCATCTCCTGCAGCCTCCACTGTGCCACGTCAGAATTCCAAGTGAGCCTGCAGGCTCGAGAAAGTTCCCCCCCCCCCCCCCCCGAGTTATAGAAATGATACTTGCCATTCCAGAGACAAGAGATGAGACCAGTATGATGCAACTAATTAATGTAAAATTAGAGGTACTCATTCTCAACTATTTAAACATTTTTTTAAATAATGGCTAGCGCGCAGTCATGCTTGCTCAGGTATAGACAGCTATTCTTCAGCTTCCTGTTGTCGATCACTTTCCCCTTCTCTCTCCCCCCCCACCCCCCGGCATAACCTACATATTTGCTCAGAATTGTTTCCCCTAATTTAACGTCCCCTGGAGAGTTGTGGGAAAGTAGCCAAAATGTGATGCCAGCATTAGATCACCCTACAGCAGTGGTGGCGAATCTATGGCACGGGTGCCAGAGGTGGCACTCAGAGCCCTCTCTGTGGGCACGCCCAAACAGAGTCCCCCCCCCACACACACACACACATCTAGGCTGGCCTGGGCTCAATTATTAGCATTAAACCTAAGACCTAGTTTTGAGGAAGCAGTGTAGGCAACCCTGTTAAACCCCATTGATTTTCATGCAAAGAACTAAAGCACAAACCTTTTCCTGGGAGTAAGCTCGGTTGCTGGCAATGGGGCTTGCGTCTGAGTAAATTCTGCTAGGGTCGTGATTCACCTGTTGGAAGAGTTGCACAGTTGCTTCAAAGCAAAGCCACTGACTACCACAAAGCTTACTCCCGAGTAACACATGTTAAATTGCTGTGTTGGCACTTTGCGATAAATAAGTGGGTTTTGGGTTGCAATTTGGGTACTCAGTCTCGAAAAGGTTCGCCATCAGTGCCCTACAGCCACGTAACAAATGGTTTGTGTGGTGGGTCGCACAGTGGTGCTCCAGTGAAGGAGAAGGAAAGTGTGGACTCTTTACCAGAGAGCATTGTGAGGTGGCTCCCCAGGTATTGTGACCACAGCTGGAACACGTGTGTCACCTGTTGCTGGAATCTTGTGTGAACACATGCGGTGAAATTACTTCCTGGTTCTGCTATCAACTTGACAGCTGTTCATCTGTCATGTCTTCAGCATCTGCGTCACTACCTCTTGATGCCCTCTAGTAAGGTGACCATCCCCCCCCCCCATTTCAACAATGCTGGGTGAAAAGAGTTAGGGTTCACTTCACCATGTGAATAGCTGCTGGACTGCAATGTTAGGAGCAGCAGTGGCGTAGAAGGTTAAGAGCTCGTGTATCTAATCTGAAGGAACCGGGTTTGATTCCCAGCTCTGCTGCCTGAGCTGTGGAGGCTTATCTGGGAAATTCAGATTAGCCTGTACACTCCCACACATGCCAGCTGGGTGACCTTGGGCTAGTCACAGCTTCTCGGAGCTCTCTCAGCCCCACCCACCTCACAGGGTGTTTGTTGTGAGGGGGGAAGGGCAAGGAGATTGTCAGCCCCGTTGAGTCTCCTGCAGGAGAGAAAGGGGGGATATAAATCCAAACTCTTATTCTTTTCTTCTTCTTAGTCATTTTTACTCAGATTGAGACGTAATCCCGCAGTTTACAAAGCAAGCCTGTTCAGACTAACTAGAGAAACTGGCCAAGTGTGTACACAAAGTGTGGTTGTGTAAATGTACCCTCTGAAGAAGCTTTTAGTCTTGTTTGTTCACAGTGGGATGGAATTTCATGATTTCACATAGTGGCTTGAAACTTTCCAAAGTTCTGTACCTTTCTCCACGGAAAGATGACAGTGCGGTTGTGCGTTCTTCGGAAGTCGGATGCGTGTGCCCCCGCAGGTAAAAGAGGCCCAGATTCTCTTTTGCGATTAGAGAATTGTATTTAAGCTCCAGCTTCGTCAAAACCATGATCCCCTACATCACAGGTGTCAAACTCGCGGCCCTCCCGATGTTATGGACTACAGTTCCCACCATGCTGGCAGGGGATGATGGGAACTGTAGTCCATAACATCTGGAGGGCCGCAAGTTTGGCACCTGTGCCCTACATTGTTAAACATAGCACTTGGATAAAAGAGCAGTTATCCCCCCCCCCCCCCGATGGCGTTTTTGAACAGTTGTACCTGCCCTTTTGTTTCCCAACTAAAAGTGTTGCTGATAGCCGTCCAGAGCACTATAAAAGGAGCAGCAGTGGCTTAGGAGGTTAAGAGCTCATGTATCTAATCTGGAGGAACCGGGTTTGATTCCCAGCTCTGCCGCCTGAGTTGTGGAGGCTTATCTGGGGAATTCAGATTAGCCTGTGCACTCCCGCACACGCCAGCTGGGTGACCTTGGGCTAGTCACAGCTTCTCGGAGCTCTCTCAGCCCCCCCCCCCCCACCTCACAGGGTGTTTGCTGTGAGGGGGGAAGGGCAAGGAGATTTTCAGCCCCTTTGAGTCTCCTGCAGGAGAGAAAGGGGGGATATAAATCCAAACTCTTCTTCTTTATCAAAGTACTATGTTTAACAATACAGGGGATAATGGTTTTGATGACGCTGGTGCTTAAATACGATTCTCTGATCTTAAAAGAGAAGGGGGGGGGGGAGGCAGCCGCTAGAACCCCTGCAGAGCATTTCTCCACAAAAAAAGTTCCAGGAAGATGTGGCATATTGATTCAACCACCTCCTATCATCTTTTTGTGGGAGAAGGTATAAAATATTTCAACCCTTCAAAGCCCCTTACAGGTACAGTCTTGTGTGCTGTAGGTAAGCAGTGTAGAAACACTTCAAAAATCTAGGCTGACCTCTCTTTTCCTTTAGCTGCTAATGCAGCTTAATCCCGATTCGTTCGTTCTCCTGATTGAAGTTTCAACCTGAAAATCCTCAGCCAAACGAAGCCCGAGGAGACGAAGTGATTCATGCCAAATTCTTTCTAGGTGTCGCACAGCTGTTGCCCAAACGGTATCCCTGTGTTTAGCACTCGCATGACTCTTAGTGAAATGTCTCGTGATTGTGATGTCATGGCACTGTGTGTCCACACCCCCCACCTGCAGCTGCTAAGGATGTGGCCAGTGTGACCTTGTGTCAGACTCTGACTTTCATACTTGTTGGGGGGGGGGGGGGGAGAGTAGTAGACGCCGGTATGTTTTGCCACGTGTCCGCTGTTGCATCGAGTTCCGCCCTAAAAGACTTCACCCCCCAAGTGACTATTTCACCTTGAAACCGCATAACTTGCATAATGACTTAGCTGGCTTCGTTCAGTAAGAAAACCAGCAAGACTTTTAAGGCTCTGGAGAACCTGTCGGTGGTGAGTTACACAAAGTGAGCTGACAGATACTGTGTAGCTGTGTGGTGACGTTAAACATTCTTTTATTTTTTATTGTGGGTAAAGTTTCTACATGAAGTGTATCACGCTGTGTCATCTTGTAGCCCCGGGGTTGTGTAGCACACCCACCCACAGTGCCTGAGCCCGCCTCAACAGACTGGGTACATTCCCTCATACAGCAATAACTCACACTAAGCCAGTTATGATGAAAAGTTTCTTTACTGCAACTTCTTGACAACGAGGGTTTTCAGGGTATTTGTGCCACTTCCTTCTCTGACCACATGTTGATTCCTTCCTGGCCCCCGCTGACCATTCCACCTTCAAACTTTATTTTCTATTATTTTTGTTAGGTTTTTTTTTAGATATATTGACACACAGCATAATAAGAATTTATAAAAAGAACATCAAACCATGTAACAGACAGATTAACAATAAATTGATCTTAATGTTCAGTAAAATATAGCCATGAAACAAATTAAAGAGAGAACCTTTCGTCATATTTACTTCATTCAGCACACTTGAAGGCATTCACAGCCGGAATCGCTGGGGTGTTGTGGGGTTTCCGGGCTGTATGGCCATGTTCCAGTAGCCTTTTCTCCTGACGTTTCGCCTGCATCTGTGGCTGGCATCTCCAGAAGATCCTCTGAAGATTAGAAAATGCTACTAGAACACAGCCATACAGCCCAGAAACCCCACAACACCCCAGATACGCAATTGCTTATAGCCTTGACTACTAACATTAATAATGTATCAGCCTATTCATTCGTTTCCTATCATTCTAATTTTAATCTCCTTTGATATTATTGTTGTTGTTTGATAACACAGCTGCCAGATCTTTAGCTGGTTGTTGGCCTTTCAGTACAATTGGAGCCTCACCCAGAGGCCTAGGATGTTGTAATGTATCGGCGTAGTATTCCTGTGGATCCCAGCAGGGCTGCCTTCTGAATCTGACAGATGTTAATTTTGTCGATTTGAAGATGTTTCAAATCATGCCAGCTGGGTGACCTTGGGCTAGTCACAGCTTCTCGGAGCTCTCTCAGCCCCACCCACCTCACAGGGTGTTTGTTGTAAGGGGGGAAGGGCAAGGAGATTGTCAGCCCCTTTGAGTCTCCTGCAGGAGAGAAAGGGGGGATATAAATCCAAACTCTTCTTCTTCAAGTGCTGCCCTAGTGTTTTCAGAATGGCGCCCGGGTTGCCAACCTCAGCTGGTTTGTGCCATAATCACTGGATCCCAATTTTCAAACCATGGTATTTTGCGACCTTCTTGTGAAATACTATGACTTGAAAATCAAGATTCAGCAACTTGTTACTGTTGTTGCTATTTTAATTATTATTTTAAGCAATTGATTCCGCCACATATACAAAAATGCAGTTCCCACTGCTCATCAAACTCATGCTTTGATTGTCTGTTCGCAAGATTTGTTAGCTTAGCCACTGATTAGCGTGCCTCACCCATACCGTGTCCTGCCCAATTCCTCTCCGTGCCCACCTAGCTTAGGACCCACAGATGTGGAACCAGACAGGAATACCCACCTCCCACATGGCAGCTAAGTCCTCCAGATTAGAGGCCCACCTTCTCTAGCCAGCACTGCCCCGGCACCCGCTCCCCTGTCAAGCCCTTCCAACCAAATTCGGGCAAGGGATGTTCCATTGCTCTCTACAGGCAGCTCTTAAAGAGTTTCTGGCCCTTTTCATTCCCTTCACGCCATACATATTTTGTGTGATGCCAGAATTATGAACAAAAGATAATTCTGAGGACTTCGTCTTTTTGAAGTCAAGATTTGTGTGTCTTTATGCCCGTTTACACATTTTGTTTTATTTGCTCTTGGAAAAGTATCCCAGCTGAAGTGGCAAAAAGGAGATTTCCATCACTTGTGAACCGCACAAGACAGGATCAGGCAACCGGGTTGCCCCGCCAAAAACCAGTTAAGCAGACACGCACCATTCGCCATGTTATGGCCATTGAAGCTTGAGAGTCCAAGACTGCTCAATTGCGATCAAATAGCGAGGCCGCGCTGTATGTGCTTTGTCACATGGCTTTGAGTGGGAACAATCTTCACAACTACCCAAAGGCCTTTGTGTATCCGACCACTGTAAAGTGGGCCATATGACAGATGAGAGGCTAAAAAAACAGAGGTTGCTGGAAGACCACCTGCAGACTCTTTGCCCAGTTGGGGTTTAAATACAGCTGTAGTTTCCAGATCTTGTATTTGTCCAAACAGTCATTGTGCTTGATTCCTCTAAAAAGCAGCTTTCCATATTACAGGTATTCATTAACGGGTTATGAGTTTATTTAGGCAGACCCAATATAAGTTACTACACAGACCTGTCAATAATTGTAATTCCTTTCAGGGTGGCGACTTTACCAATCACAACGGCACTGGAGGCAAGTCTATATATGGCAGTCGGTTTCCTGACGAAAACTTCGAACTGAAGCACGTTGGGGCAGGTAAGCGACGTCTCTCTGTCTTATGACATTTGCCAGAACAGTTACTTGTATTTCCAGAACCTGCTTACATATTTGTCAGTTGTACGATAGGCTTATGGACAACACACTTGGCTCCCTAGGATAGCTATTTTGATTGCATCCCATGATCAGTGTCCAGGGTTGTTATCTCCAGGAGGAGTTCCAGACAAGACCCTGGACACACACACTGCTCAGCTGAATCACTGATTCACTGACCATTTGTGGCTGATTTTGGGTGACCTCATTATTCTGTAGAAAATGTGTCCCACTATGACAGTGATGGCGAACCTTTTTGAGACCGAGTGCCCAAATTGCAACCCAAAAACCACTTATTTATCGCAAAGTGCCAACATGGCAATTTAACCTGAATACTGAAGTTATAGTTTAGAAAAAATGGTTGGCTCTGAGGCGTGCGTTACTCGGGAGTAAGTTTGGTGAAAGTCGGTGGCTTTGCTTTGGAGCAACCATGCAACTCTTCCAATGGGTGAATCACGACCCTTGGAGGGTTTACTCAGAATCAAGCCCCATTGCCAGCAACCGAGCTTACTTCCAGGTAGGATCGTGCTTTAGTTCTTCACATGAAAATCAGTGGGGTTTAACAGCGCTTAACAGGGTTACCTACACTGTTTCCCCAAAACTAGGTCTTAGGTTTAATGCTAATAATTGAGCCCAGCAGCCCAGGCCAGCCTAGATGTTGGGGAGGGGGGTGACTCTGTTTGCGCGTGCCCACAGAGAGGGCTCTGAGTGCCACCTCTGGCACCTGTGCCATAGGTTCGCCACCACTTCACTATGAGAGCCAGCATGGTCCAGTGGTTAATAGCAGCTGACTGTAATCTGGAGAATCAGGTTTGATTCCCCGCTCCTACATGAAGCCTGCTAGGTGACCTTGGCCCAGTCACAGTTTTCTCAGGACTCTCAGCCCACCTACCTCTCAAGGTCTCTGCTGTGGAGAGGGGAAGGGAAGATGATTATAAGCTGCTTTGAGACTCCTTAAAGGTAGAGATAAGCAGGGGTATAAAAACTAACTCTCAGAGGTGGGATCCAGCAGGTTCTCACAGGTTCCTGAGAGTAGGTTACGAATTATTTGTGTGTGCCGAGAGGGGGTGACTAATTGGTGATCTTGCCACGTGATTTTGGCCTTAGTTACGCCCCTCCTCTCAGCAGTAGCGCGCAGAACTTGAAGCAGTCTAGCAGGAGGTGCACCGGCGTGCGTGGCTGCCTGCGTGCATTTGTTTCTCACCCAAGGACTGGCACAGCGGCTGCATCCTTGCCACAACCCCGCCCAGGAATGCCCCCGTCATGCCTTGCCCAGCCCCATTGGCACTATGCCACAGTTTGAATCCCACCACCATGGGAACCTGTTACTAAACTTGTCTATATTCTTGTCTCATAAACACCATCAGCCTTGCCAAAGATGTTTCTTGAATAGTTGGTCTACATGCTACATGGGCCCCCACTTTTGAAATGAGAACGTGATAATACATGTAGAAAACCTTTTTTTAAAAATCAAAAATCCCCTTGAGAACTCCTAAGCTGTTGGGCGTGCCTGAAATATCTCTTGGGATCCCCGAAGTGGTGCTTACAAAGTACAACCTAGGATTATTTTGCAGAGTGCAAAAACAGCACAGGAGTAAGAGAAGAACATTGGAGGGGATTAAGAAGAATTTCCAACAAGAAGATCTGAACTAATTGGCCCCTCTTGTGGAAATGCTCTAGGAATCCTGAAATAGTGCCTTATTCCATTTGCAACGCTTAGAACTCATGCCAAATGGATTGCATTGTGAACCCTCGGGGAATAGCCGTCTCTATTCACGACCCAAGTAGAGAACAAGCAGCTGTATTCAAAAATGCGCGGAATTACTGTGATGGGGCGAGCGTGTTTTGTAGGGTGAAATTAAATGGATGTCTTGTTGCTTTTGCAGGTGTTCTCTCAATGGCCAATGCAGGACCCAACACCAATGGGTCTCAGTTCTTCATTTGCACAGCCAAAACTGATTGGTAAGCATTCCAGCGACATGCACACGCTGGTTCTTTGTAACAAGGCTTGAATAAAGCTTGGTTAACTGCCACCATGTTGTGCTCCTAGTTGGGGTGGAAATGAACCTTCAAAAGTTGTGAAAGTCTCTCTTGGAAACGGTTAACATTCCTTCGGGTCCTCTGCTGAAGTGCTTCTGATTATTTCCAACTTGGTCTTTTATCCCAAAGTAAAGTTTAGCCATTGACTTGTGTGCCTGACATGGATGTCCCAGAATAGCCCGCCACACTGTGTGGTTCATCAGATCTCAGAAGCTAAGTAGGGTCCGTGCATGGGAGGCTGCCAAGGAAATCCAGGATTGTTAGCTGGAGGCAGATGGTGGAAAACCACCTCAGTTCACCACTTGTCTTGAAAATCCCATGAGGGATTGCCTGTGATTCTACTGCTCTTTCCATCACCAAAGCTTCCACAAAACCTGAGGTGTGGGGGAAGTTAATTTCCGAAAATACTCCTCCCAAACACCTGCATATCGGCAGTCTTTTCAGATGAACATGAGCAAACAAATCCCCCTTTTTATAATTTTTTTAGTTCAGGGCAGACTATCTCTGGATAGAAGTAGGGTACTATTTAAAGCAGTGGTTCTCAACCTGTGGGTCGGGACCCCTTTGGGGGTCAAACGACCCTTTCACAGGGGTCGCCTCTGCATCTGTGTTGATAATAAAACTGCAAGGATTGTCATGCCCTTATATGAAGTCGTGGTGCGACCGCACTTGGAGTCCTGTGTTCAGTTCTGGTCGCCACATCTCAAAAAGGATATTGAAGAGATAGAAAAAGTGCAGAGAAGGGCAACGAGGATGATTGAGGGATTGGAGCACCTTCCTTATGAGGAGAGGCTGCAGCGTTTGGGACTCTTTAGTTTGGAGAGGAGACGTCTGAGGGGGGATATGATCGAAGTCTATCAAATTATGCATGGGGTAGAAAAGGTTGACAGAGAGAAATTTTTCTCTCTTTCTCACAATACTAGAACCAGGGGGCATCCATTGAAAATGCTGGGGGGAAGAATTAGGACTAATAAAAGGAAACACTTCTTCACGCAACGTGTGATTGGTGTTTGGAATATGCTGCCAGAGGAGGTGGTGATGGCCACTAACCTGGATAGCTTTAAAAAGGGCTTGGACAGATTTATGGAGGAGAAGTCGATCTATGGCTACCAATCTTGATCCTCCTTGATCTCAGATTGCAAATGCCTTAGCAGACCAGGTGCTTGGGAGCAGCAGCAGAAGGCCATTTCTTTCACCTCCTGCATGTGAGCTCCCAATAGCACCTGGTGGGCCACTGCGAGTAGCAGAGTGCTGGACTAGATGGACTCTGGTCTGATCCAGCAGGCTAGTTCTTATGTTCTTATGTTCTTACTTATGTACTGCCACAAGCTTGGAAGTAGTTTTGCATTGCTTCTTCCACTCACGAGCTGTTCTTATTTGTCTTGCAGGCTAGATGGGAAACATGTTGTCTTTGGCCACGTGAAGGAAGGGATGGACGTTGTGAAAAAAATCGAGACCTTTGGCTCCAAGAGCGGGAAGCCATCAAAGAAAATAGTCATAACCGATTGCGGCCAGCTGTCCTAACAGAAGAAGGACCGCTCCTCTCTGGAGAATTGTTCTGGAGCCTCCTGTGTGCATTTCTCTCCTGGATTTTGTACTAAGAAAATAAAAACTTTACTGAGCCATAGTTGAGAAGAGTTTAAATATTGGGGGAAATCCACTGGTCAAGTGTACGATTTTATGCTTTCAGCTTAACTTAGCTGTACTATTGTTCTGTGTGTTGATAATAGAAAGTTAGGCCGCTAATAGAAAGAAGGCCGCTAAGCGCAAGATTGTAAGCGAGCCTCCAAGTACCTCAGTCCTCAGCACTGCGAATGTATTACAGACGTGCAAACGCTGAATGTCAAGGATCCTAACCAGTGTGTTCCCATCTAACTAGCTTGAAAAGACTGTCTGATTGCTGTTCACTGACAAACCTACAGCAACTGTGGATTGATATTTCAAACATGGGTAGTCGAATGGTTAACCGTTTTGTTGACCTCTCTAAAAGTCCCAACTGCTCACTCAGATGACTTAACGGGTAATTCTTCTTCCCTAAAGTGCATTTTCATCTGTTTGGTAGCAGGCTCAGTGCCTTCATGGCAGACCTTGGACTTTGGTTCTGTAGGATATCTTTACCATCTGAAAAGATAAGCATGTCCTGGCTATTGGAGCAGCAGTTAATGGGTAAGCAGCGAAGTTGATGGATTCCCTACAGCTCTCTGGATTCGTCCTTACTTGGGCCACCAATAAATGCTTCAGTGAAGAAGGTTAAATGTTTGCATCAGTCGCTTAAAGCAAACACATGTGACATACCTACTGTTAGGACTGAAATCTGGGAACAGACCAAACCGTGGAGGAAGCTTATTTAATTTTCATGAAAGAAATGGAAGATTAGCTAAATCTGTTCCACTTGCAACTGTGAATTCCTTTGAAATGCTATATGGGGAAGGGCTCTGTTCGAAAGACGAATTGGAAACAAGAGTGCTGTGCTATCATGGACCATGTTAAACTCAAGAGTCAAACGATTAGGCATGTTGATAGAATCATGTTGGGGAAAGGAATTCAGGCTGTCGTCGTTAAGCCCTCTCTAACATATCTACTTGATCAGCAAATGAACCTGATGCAACTCGGAGCGGCCCTTGAACAACGAGGGCTTTTATCGTATCAACATCACAAACAAGATGTCTGTTTTGATATCATGGTAATTGTTCCAGTTTCTTCTGTGATGCCCACAAATAATTCTGGGAAGAATCTCTTCTTTCTCACACCCTGAATTAGTTAGCTGGGTTCCCAGTGAGAAAAAGGTCAACTGATTTGTAGCGTAAGTATGTGTAGGATTGCTCGAACACAGCAACCAGTAGCATTGTCTTCTCAGGTATATAACAGTGAGTTCAGATTTCATAGCAAGTTAAGATAGATCATAGGTCCTGAGTAAAAAATATTAAATAGAATTGCCTTATCTCTTTACATGTGAGCGAGGGTAGCTGGTGGTGATCCCCTTTATTTTTGATGACTGAAATAAGTGTTGCAGTCTGTTTGAAACAAGGAAATGGACCAGCCTGTGTTGAACTGGCATTTGCAGAATGCAGCCAGGCGCTTGCTAACTGCATGTAAATCTGTTAAAGGGAGCCATTTTTTAACTGGACACTTCTGAACAGGAGCAGAAAGCTAGTCCCTAAGTATGCTATAATGTGTTAAACTATTTAAAGACGCTTTTAGATACGATGGGATGCATGTAGCAACGTGCGAACAGAAATCAACAGATTTCAGTGTTCTTTAGAGATCATTTGCAAGTGGGATTTTTCCGTTTCACACAGTAAAATCCAGCGTTAAAAAAATGGATTGGAAAAACATTGTGTGTGTGTAAAATCACCACCATTGTCCTCCTGGTTGGATGGATTGTACGCCATCTTCTGTTTTGCAGATACACACAATGTCATACATGTGTGAGATTTTGCACAACAATTTCCTCGTTTTCCTGTCTTCCATCTTAGAGAAGCCATTTTGAGAATGATGAAGCAGCTGGATTCTCTTCCTGAAACCCTGGGACTGGCTGCACATTATTCTGCAAATAAATCCAAGCAGGGATGCCATTAAGTCTGACATAGCACAAGCTTCTACTGTGGTCTCTCTTTTTTTTGCATTTTCCTCTTGTGTGAGCAGAAAGCTTGCTGGTTCCAACTCTTCATGTTGAGGGAGGGACATGCTTGCTACAAGTCAGCAGTTACAATGTGAAGAACCTTTTTTTGGTCATGCAAGTTGACTTCTGTAACAATGGTAACATGTTTAGCATTAGACCCAGGCATGTGATTCAAGGTACTATTCATGCATTGTTGGAGTATGTTTGAAATACTTGATTCAACTTGTTCAGCTTATGTGCACTATCAATAAATGGTATTTTTGTTACATGTTCTCCCTTTTGTATATCTAATCATTGAATAACCTCTTTTTAGTACAAATTGAGTGTTACAAATATGTCTTAAAGATTTGTGAAGGGACACTGGAGCTGCCGTTCCCGTGCTTTTTGTTACAGTGGTGTTTTTGAAAAGTCCTCTTTTCCCAATGAGGTTCAGATTTAGTTCAGAAACGCAGCCAACTCTGCTTAGAGTTGGCAGTCTCAAGCCTTCAGTTACGAGACGCTGAGAGGTTTGCTTCACTTAAGTAGCCTTATTTTTCTCACCCCCAAAAAACAAATCAGGCCGTCACACTGAGGCTTCAGCTTAAAAAAAAAAACCCTGGGGGAAAGAAAAAAAACAATAAACTCTACTTAAACTGTGGTGTAACGGGACAGGGCTGGGCCCACAACCTGTTAGAAGGTTCAAATCCTGCATGGTCCTCTCGTTGGTGCAATAGCTTGCATGTGATCGTACAAGTCTTTACTATGAGGTTGAAGGAGGGCTTGTAGAAACCAACTACAGCAGGAGTCCCCAACATGGTGCCCGTGGGTGCCGTGGTTCCCAACATGTGTTGGAAAAAGAGCAGGGCTTTTGCCCAGCAAGGTTTGCAATTGGACACTGGAGATCTGATTGGCTGTGAACATTTTTCAGGATGTTGCTTGGGCAGCAGCTGCCATCCCAACACAAGTATCTTCATTCTGCGACAAGGCAAGGGGCAGCAGCCATTTTTTGAGGCTGACTCTGCCTCCGGCAGCAGCTGTGCCCACCACACTGTGTTATACTTCTGAAGACTAGCCCTTCACCATGGCTCCCTAAGGGGTCTTCAAGCAACTGATATACCCTTAAGAAACAGGCTACGTGGCAGTTGAGTATTTTAACATATTGGCTTCATTTTATGGCTGATAAGCTTAGAAAAGAAGGAAGAGTTTGTATTTATACCCTGCCTTTCTGTTCTGTGAGGAGACTCAAGGCAACTTCCCGACTCCTTCCCTTCCTCTCCCCACAACAGACACCTTGTGAGGCAGGTGGGGCTGAGAGAGTCCTGAGAGAACTGCGACTGGTCCAAGGTCACTCAGCAAGCTTCATGTGCAGAAGCGGAGAAACAAACCTGATGCGCCGGATTAGAGTCCACCGGTCATGCAGAGGAGCAGCGGTCCAAGCCACACATCCCGGGTGGCAATTTGTCAAGAATCTTTCCATTCAAGGGTTGGAAAACTAGTCCCTCAGGTCAAACTGGGCAAGACGGTTTTTCACGGGCTAGATCGGGTTTGCCAAACTGACTTTCAGATCATCAACTATTGGTTCCACTTCTGAAAACTCATTTCCAATGACTGTTGAACTGAAAACTGTTGAGTTTTACCTTATGCTGGTCTATGACTGCCTGATTGATTGATAAGTTTTACCTTATGCTTGATTGATAAGGTTTACCTTATGCTGGTCTATGATTGCCTGATTGATGGATGACACGATCTTGCAGGCCACGCAGAACTGTATCATTCACCCGCACAAGTTAGGAGGGGCGGAGAGAGTTCTGAGAGAACTTTGACTAGCCCAAGGTCACTCGGCAGGCTTCATGTGTAGGAGTGGGGAAGCAAATCCAGTTAAGAAGAAGAAGAGTTTGGATTTATATCCCCCCTTTCTCTCCTGTAGGAGACTCAAAGGGCTTTACAATCTCCTTGCCCTTCCCCCCTCACAACAAACACCCTGTGAGGTAGGTGAGGCTGAGAGAGCTCCGAAAAGCTGTGACTAGCCCAAGGTCACCCAGCTGGCGTGTGTGGGAGTGTATAGGCCCGTGGTGGCGAACCTTTGGCACTCCAGATGTTATGGACTACAATTTCCATCAGCCCCTGCCAGCATGGCCAATTGGCCATGCTGGTGGGGCCTGATGGGAATTGTAGTCCATAACATCTGGAGTGCCAAATGTTTGCCACCACTGGTATAGGCTAACCTGAATTCCCCAGATAAGCCTCTACAGCTCAGGCAGCAGAGCGGGGAATCAAACCCGGTTCCTCCAGATTAGATACACGAGCTCTTAACCTCCTACGCCACTGCTGCTCCTCAGATAAGACTCCACTGCCCCTGTGGAGGAGTGGGGAATCAAACCCTGTTCTCCAGATCAGAGTCTGCCTCTCTTAACCACTCTACCATGCTGGCTCTGTGGGTCATCTGGTATTGCCTTCCCCCATTGTTTATTTACACTTTTTACCAACCTCAGAAGGCTCTTAACCACTACACCACTGCTAACAATTTAATTAAATGTCCTGCTCCCCAGCTATAATTTGATATGCTTGAACTATTCTAGGCAGTGTTGTTTTTAGCTGGGCGGATCACCCCTTTTGGAATGTAGATGGCATCTCCCGTAGCTAATAAATTTTTTAAAAACTGCCTTCCCAAGCCAGGCTGTAGTAATGCACTGCTGACCCAGCAGCACCGTAGTAGAACGTTGGGACGCCAACGGACCTACGGCCTTCTGGTCGCACCGCACCCCCACTCCTCATCCCCCTATGAGTCACGGGTCATGAACTATCTGGCTCAATCACCGGGCGCAGGGACAATGGTCTTGCCCCCAGGTGAGGATTAGGCTCAGACGCTTACGCTCCTCTCCGCACGTAGCCAGGTGAGATCATGCATCACATGATGATCTCCCGACCTCCCGCCTCCCGCTCTCCCGGAACTCCCCCCGGTCCTCCCTCCTACACGCCCCCGATAGAATAACAATAAAAGGTGCCAGGAGCCAGCACGTGGTAGACTCGCTAGGAACACGCTAGGAACACGGACCTCCGGGCTCCCGCTGCTGGCGATCTCCACCAGATGTTATCTCCGCGTCTCGTCTCGTTCTTACGCTGGTCGACTACACCAGGCCACTGGCCCATTGATTCCTAATGACCCGCTTGTTTCCCATCTTTAGTTAAATCCCCAGAGAGATGTCGGTGTGTTTCCTAATCGCTCTTCTGGATTCTGCTTAGCCCAAACATGCATTTAGCTGGGATGCTCTTGTGCTAATCAGAAATACTTGGATTATTACAAAATTTTATAGAGATGGGAGGAAACGAGAACTGGTTGGTTTTGAGAGGCATTTGGGAAAGGATAAAGGTTTCACGGATAAAAGGAGAATGCATAATGTCGGAATGTCTGGAACTATATGGAAAACGCAAAGGGAAAATTTTAGGGCATATATACAAACATGGTAGATGATAAAGAATTCATGATAAGAACATTGAAACAAAAATGGGAGAAGGAAGGATTCCTAGACATTGGTAATATTGAAAAATTAATAGACAATTGGAAAAATATAATGATTGAGAAATATATGGAGTTAGAAAGAAAAGTGATATTAAAATGGTATAGAACACCAAAACAACTACCGTGTTACCCCGAAAATAAGACAGTGTCTTATATTAATTTTTGCTCCCAAAGATGCGCTATGTCTTATTTTCAGGGGATGTTTTATTTTTCCGCTCCACAGCTGCATGCTCTGGTGTTCTGTTCGACGGGCATGCTTCCAAACAAAAACTTTGCTACGTCTTACTTTTGGGGGATGTTTTATATTTAGCACTTCAGCAAAACCTCTACTATATCTTATTTTCAGGGGATGTCTTATTTTCGGGGAAACAGGGTAGCATACATGATAAAAGGACTTAGTTCTAAATGCTGGCACTGTGGAGACCAAGAGGCATATTATAGCCATATGCGGATAGAATGTGCAGAAGTGAAAATTTTTTGAACAACTGTATTAATATATATCGAGAAACTGGTGAAGATAAATATTGATTTAAATAATGACTTAATGTTCATGGGTGTAATGGAAGACAGAAGGGTGGATAAACAATATAGTTATATGTATAAAATAATGATTAAAGCAGCCCATGCAACAATAGCCTTGGGCTGGAAAGAAAAGAAAAAATGGACACTTCAGAAATGGTTAGAATATATCTGGGAACAAGCGACACTGGATATTTTCGATATACTAACCAAAAATAAGAAGTGGCAAGATAAACAGAATGAAATTTTGAAGATATGGATAATATACGTGGACTGGATGAAAGAAGCTCGAGTCAATGAAGAAATATGGGAGAAGAGGCTAGAGAATGAACGTACTGCTGTTTGTGTGACAAAACTATGAAGAAGAAGTAATGGGGGGAGGGAGAAAAGGGGGAAAGTATTGTTTAAAAATGTATGAAGAAGGAAATTACTATAAACTGTAAAATTCAAATGATACAATAATTTTTTTTAAAAAAGGAAATACTTGGATTGCTTTATCTAAACGCTGCTCCGTGAGAGACGCTATGATGTCTCCCCCCTCTCTTTTTGACATGAAAAGAATCAAGTCTGAAAGAGATGCACTCATGATGATGTGAGTTGTCCACCTTGGGTTGGGGTCTCTGAGGGGACAGACTTCTCGGGTATCATTCAAAGGATATGCAAAGGGAGGGGGAACTGGTCCAGATATAATTGAGGATATTTATTTATTTTCTCCAAATATATACCTTTCTTCCCAGTGGAGACCTAGGTCGATTCTGCACCGTCCAAATATCCTAGGTTGAGCAAGGGTTTGACCAAGAAGTTTGAACGGTTCCCGGTCCTAAAGCGGGCAGCAGCAGCAGAAGGCCCTTGCTTTCACATCCTGCACGTGAGCTCCCAAAGGCACCTGATGGGCCACTGCGAGTAGCAGAATGCTGGACTAGATGGACTCTGGTCTGATCCAGCAGGCTCTTTCTTATGTTCTTATGTAGAGTGGAATGTGTCCCAGTAACCAGGCAAAGGTCTGCAATGTCTGTCTTGCAGTATTTATGTTGTCAACTTTTACCAAAGTGTGTACATTTCGGTAGTGTGCCTTTCATACAAGGTTTTAAAGGAATAACATGTTTGTGGTATCTGGGACGCTTGCACTGAAAGCCCTTTTGGTCATGCTGTTCTGAATTCAGGAGAAGAAGAAGAAGACTTTATTTACAGTCAATGACCAAATATATTACAAATCTCCAAAATATCTACAACAAAACAAGAATGCAGATCTCTCTCCCGTATTCCAGCACTATCCATCTATATATCATTATACTTTGTAGACACACCAAACAGCATAAAATTACTAAACAAAACAAAAATATCTAAGGGGGATGCCACATTCAGATCATTTTTTCTTTTTCATAATGAATACACAGAATTTTGCTACCCATTTAGTAATATTCTCCTTATCTTGTAATAGTTTTTCACAACAAACTTTATCAGAACAATATGTCATCTTGTGTAGTAGATGTGACAGGCATTTTTTCCTTGCCTCCTCATAAAGGGGACACTTTAATAACATATGCTCTATAGTTTCTACAGAATTCAGAGAGCAAGAACATAACCTTGCAGCGTAAGGTATCTTTTGATATTTCCCTTCTAAGACAGCAGAAGGTAAATGGGCACTTCTTGCAAGAGTAAAAGCTCTCCTTAGATCTTTGTTATCCAGATAAGTTAAATAAGGAGCAGGGGCAGTGATATATTTCTGTGTATAGTATAGAGGAAAATCTGAATATCTTGCCAGATCAGTCGTGATACATCTTTGATTCTTTGGGTAAGTTCATTTTAAAAATGATCCCAATTTTTGATCATATGGATGTTATATGGAAGGCCACATTTATTAAAGTACTTCTCCATCTCTTGAGCCCACCGAGGTGTATAAGGATATTTTGCTAGAAAAGGCCAGAGACCATTTGTATCAGTGTGTAACTATCCATTTATATGCCGTTGTTATTATTATCTTATCATTCAGTCTCATTACGTCTGTTTCAAGCCTAATAAATGTATTTGGGACTCCTGGAGGAAGCTGAAGGATTGCTCTTAAACTGAATTCAGGAGGAAAATCCTTTCTTCAGCCAGCAGATGGCACCAAAGGATCATTCCGGGAACATTTAACAGTCCCTTCGAAGGCCTGGGCCCAGCATTCCCTTTCGCAAGTTGATAAACATTCAGACACAGAAAGAAACAACATATTTAAGAAAATGTATGTCATTGGAATGACATCAGCAAAAAACAAGAGAGACGGTGTAAACAACAGCTATTAATTTTTTAAAAAAATCACTATATCTACACTGCACACTTTGGTATTAGATTAGATACCTAATTTATATACTGCCCTCCCCCGGAGGGCGGTATATAAATTAAATTAAAGCACCTGAAAAATTCATAGTTTATCAGTGACATTATTAGCAAAGTAGATACAGTGGTTTTTTTTATTTTTAATTATCTGTCATTTCAATGTAAACTGCAACAGACTCAAGGTAGGAATAAATAATTCTTTTGTCAATTTCCCCTCTGAGTTTGTTACAGAATTGTTAATGAAAAATCAGCTCAGGGACAATTTTAGGTTTTGTGAATATATCCCCTGGGTCCAAAGGTCCTTTCTCTGACGCTGTTTGATGATTTTGTGAACCAGCTTGCTGGGTGGCCTTGAGTAAGTCAAACGCGCTCAGTCTGGCCTACCTCAGAGGGTTGTTGGGAGGACAAAACAGACAAGGATTATAAGCCACATTGGGTCCCCATCAGGGAGAAAAGCAGGGTATGAATTAAGTAAACAAAATAAACTGGAGCAAGAGTTAGACCTTGGAATATAAGGCTGTTTGTTGTTATCAAAAGTCCTGGTGCTTCAGGCTGACCGCAGACATTATTGTTGGTTTTGTTTTGGGTTACCTGCCCCGCCAACATGAAATCCTCTTGAAATGCGCAGTCTCCATTTGGTGTCAATTTCACTACATGCAATCAGAACTCCAGGTTTGCTGAGGATCAGAATTTGAACCTGCCGATTTTAAGCATGCATACCGTGCCCTATTCACATTAAATGGTGACTACGCCTCTTGCGAGAAACACAGACCAGTGCCCTTTCCCAGTACAGAAAGCGGGAGCTCCAAAAACATATGGTGACTGAAAATAGCTACCCTGTTTCTCCTAATATAAGACATCCCCTGAAAATAAGATGTAGTAGAGGTTTTGCTGAAGTGCGAAATATAAGGCATCCCCCAAAAGTAAGACGTAGCAAAGCTTTTGTTTGGAAGCATGCCCGACAAACAGAACACAGAAAAATAAGACATCCCCTGAAAATAAGACATAGCGCATCTTTGGAAGCAAAAATTAATATAAGACACTGTCTTATTTTCGGGGAAACACGGTAGTGGTTCAGAACGTGGGCAGAGTTTGTTTCTCCCCTAGCAAAGGCCTGTTGAATGTGTGCAGAATCTCTTCTGTGAGTGTCTTTGCCACACTAAGTCTGAGCAGGAATGGCTAACGGGTAGCTGAGAAAAAGCTATCTGGAAGCTGCTCTGAGGGTCTCTGCTTTACAATGCTGCCCTGATTGGTTTTTTATTCAAAGTAGGTGCATCAACTTTCCTGGGCCTTGTATTAATTTCTTAATAAATATTTTCTATATTAAAAAACAAAGCAACAAGATGGCAAAAAACAACAACAACCCTGCCAAGGCTCCTGCTCTGCATATCACCCTGAAAGTCCCAAAACAGAGACCCTGCATGTTATATTTAAAAACCCATCCATTTATTCACTGACTTGCTTTATACAGTGCTAAACAATGATCTCTGCCAAGGCAATTGACGCTCCATCAAAAAGCAAATTAAAAAGAATTACAAATAAGTACTGACAAAATGCTCCTATGGATCTTGCCATGAAGAAATAAAATTCCCGGAGAGAGAAAAAGATTCCTGTGACTTAATACAGGTTTAATGGGGATGTGATATACCAAGTGATGTTATTCCCTTCCATGGCATGAAAAGTTTCCGCTGCTCATTTTCAAATATTATATCTCTGTTAAAGGACATTTTTCTCTAGGCTGATGTCAGGGAGATTGTATCTAGGTGATTGAGATGCATGCTCACTTCAGTAAGAACATAAGAAAGCCAGCTGGATCAGACCAATCTAGTCCAGCACTCTGCTACTCACAGTGGCCCACCAGGTGCCTTTGGGAGCTCACATGTAGGATGTGAAAGCAATGGCCTTCTGCTGCTGCTGCTCCTGAGCACCTGGTCTGCTAAGGCATTTGCAATCTCAGATCAAGGAGGATCAAGATTAGTAGCCATAGATTGGCTTCTCCTCCATAAATCTGTCCAAGCCCTTTTTAAAGCTATCCAGGTTAGTGGCCATCACCACCTCCTGTGGCAGCATATTCCAAACACCAATCACACGTTGCGTGGAGAAGTGTTTCCTTTTATTAGTCCTAATTCTTCCCCCCAGCATTTTCAATGGATGCCCCCTGGTTCTAGTACTGTCAGAAAGAGAGAAAAATGTCTCTGTCAACATTTTCTACCCCATGCATAATTTTATAGACTTCAATCATATCCCCCCTCAGCCGTTTCCTCTCCAAACTAAAGAGTCCCAAACGCTGCAGCCTCTCCTCATAAGGAAGGTGCTCCAGTCCCTCAATCATCCTCGTTGCCCTTCTCTGCACTTTTTCTATCTCTTCGATATCCTTTTTGAGATGTGGCGACCAGAACTGAACACAGTCCTCCAAGTGCGGTCGCACCACGGCTTTATATAAGGGCATGACAATCCTTGCAGTTTTATTATCAATTCCTTTCCTAATGATCCCCAGCATAGAGTTTGCCTTTTTCACAGCTGCCATGCATTGACATTCCCATGGAACTATCAACTAAGACGCCCAAATCCTTTGTAACAATGATGCGGAGAGAGAAAGGAGGCGTGGTTCCATCCGGTCTTGGAAGCTAAGCAGAGTCATTACGTGAATAGGAGACCATCAAGGAAAGCTTTTCTGAGGAAGTCGATGGCGAACCACCTCTGCTTCCCACTTGCCTGGAAAGCGCGGCCACGCCTAAGACGTGGCCGCCATTGTGGGGGGGGGGAAGAGGGGGCCCGGCGAGGGCTTCTTGGCCTGTGTGGCACATGTGCAGCCGATCAGCGCATGCACAGAGGGCCTGGCAGATCCGGCCTGTCCTGCACGTGCGCAGGGGGCCGGATTCAAGTGGCGGCGTGCTCTCGCGATGGCAAGAGCACGTCATCAGAATGGGCCGGGGAGCAGGGCCTATAAAAGGCCCTGCCTCGTGTTCCCAGGCCCATTCTGCGACCGGACGGCGAGGGATTTTCCCACCCACCCGATCCCTGTATTTGTAATTTTGTCTGTTGTTACTCGTTATTACTTTCGTCATGGCCATCTGCGGGTTGCGCATGGGGGGTGATCCGCTGGCAAGGGGAGCTGGGGGAGCTCCCCTGTTATTGCACCTCCTTAAGAGGCAGGGGTGGAGCAAGTCCACGGTTGGAATGCCCCGTGGGGGGCTAAGAAACTTGCGCCCCTAGTGGGGGGATGGAGAACGGGCTCCAGTCATGGGCACTTCGCCGGTCTGGTATGTCTCACTCCAATCCTCCGCTTGGTTACATTCCTCCAGCAGGCGGGCTGGAGGAATTAATTTCTTCTGGGGACAACACCCGGGCTGCCCAGATGCTTGGATCACCTCCCATGCTGCGCCAGTTTGCTTTTCCTGTGCCTTTCTGTCAATAAATTCTTTGGCCATGGCCAGTTTTTTATTACCCACACTACATAAATTGTCTGGTGTATTATTTGGGAATTGGGCTACCGAGCAGGAAGGGCCACACCTCCACCCGCAAAGCCCCTTGCTGGAGTCACCAGCCTTGTGGTGACTTCACAGTGACTTCATAGTGTTTATATATGTAACAATGTTGTGAGGTAGGTTAGGCTGACAGAGTTGTATCCAATAGGCTTCGTGGCCAAGCGAGGGGGATTTGAACTTGGGTTTCCTGGATCTCAGCCCAACTAAAATAATCCCAAACTCTCCACTGCAGCAATAACAAACAGATTTTTGTCATATACTCTATGCTCCACCGACTCAGCGCTTAATGTCGCTGTACGCTGCCTCAGAAAAGGATGTTAGTACTGTCAGTTCAGATGTAGCTATTGAAAAAAAGTCATGCTTTCACATTAGAAAAAGAAGAAGAGGAGTTTGGATTTATATCCCCCCCTTTCTCTCCTGCAGGAGACTCAAAGGGGCTGACAATCTCCTTGCCCTTCCCCCCTCACAACAAACACCCTGTGAGGTAGGTGAGGCTGAGAGAGCTCCGAGAAGCTGTGACTAGCCCAAGGTCACCCAGCTGGCGTGTGTGGGAGTGCACAGGCTAATCTGAATTCCCCAGATAAGCCTCCACAGCTCAAGTGGCAGAGCTGGGAATCAAACCCGGTTCCTCCAGATTAGAATGCACCTGCTCTTAGCCACTACACCACACTGAAAGTGATGCTGTTTCAGGGTGGGGGATAATGTTGTTTAACTAGGGACCCCAGATTCTCCCTTTAAGGTGGATTTAAAAGGACAATTTGGGCTCTCTGGTTTAAACACAATTGAAAGTGATGCTGTTTGGGGGTGGATTCCAGCATCACAGCAGCTGCCGGGGGGGGGGGGCGCAAAACTCAGATTTTGCACCAGGCTCCATTTTCCCTCTATGCCTCTGCCCAGAGGGGAGGGGCAGGGGAGGGCAGGGGAGTCTGCCATCCCCGACCTCGGAGAGCTGCTTTTATAAGCACTAGGCCTGGGGCGGGGCTTGGGGAGGTGTGGCCGTGCCCTAGGGGCGGGTGGGGGTGTGGCCCTACTTCCAACCCCCCCCCCCCCTAAAAATCTATACCTACGTCCCTATCCCTGGCCCAAAAACTATCCGCTGGCCTCGACAAGGGCCAGGGCCTTTTCAGTCGTGGCTCCTACCTGGTGGAATATGCTCCTGACTGAGATCAGGGCCCTGCAGGACTTGAATGGTTTCTGCAGGGCTTCTTCTAGAGGCCAGCCAGGCTGACATCTGTTTTTTGGTCTCCCAGGGGGAAAAACTGTGGTCTGTAAGTCGCCATCTTGGGATTGTTTAAGTCATATGTACTGTATAAATTGTTTTAATGTATCTATTGTTTTAATTGTAATGTTTTATGATGTTGTTTGCCACCCTGAGCCCTTCGGGGATGGGCGAGGGAAAAATTTAAAAATAAATTCATTTCTGTATGCCTTTGAAGCTACGCATGCATTGTAGACATTTTTAAGTGTTTTCATGTGAAGGATTGTTTTCATGAGCTCAAATTGCTTCCTGAACAGAGAAAAGGCACACATGTGAACATAAAAAGAGAAAATTGGTTCATTTCTGATGATTGCAACTTGTTATAAACATGCTATGCGGACTCCACCAAAGATAGTTGGTGTACAGGGGCATATGGACAGAGGCAGTCCTCCAAATATAGGAAGCGGGACCTAGGCATGGGACTCAGCAATATTCCTCGGAGCCTCTGCAGCTGTTTTGAAGTCCGAATAAAAATGTCGGACGGTTGTGTCATAGAGTCATTCCGTGTGGCTTGCCTCTCAACACCCTTTTGGTTGGCGGGGCCTTAAGCATAACAGTTGGCCTCTGTTCCCACAGTTTTCTTCGGCATGCGTGTCACTTTTAAACATCTTTGAGGGAGTTGCTGATCTCTTGCTCAGAACGATGGCTTGGGAGGCCCTGAACTAAACCGGGAATGGGCCAGGAAAGAGCTGAGCCAAGCAAATTTTTTGGCAAAAAGGAAATATTTACCTAATGCGTATGACCGCAAACACAGCTGTGCTTATTGGGGGGTCGTGGGGGGGGGGAGGCCTTGCTTCTGGCTTTAAAAGTAAAATCCTATTGCCAACGGACCAAAAAGAGCCCAATTTATCTAATTCTTCTTTCTTCAACATGGTTTTATGCGGTAGAAATTGGCAACTGAAATCTCCCAAACGTGGTGAGCAGCATTAACACCTGCTTCTAGGGGTTGCCAACGTTCATGTGTGGCACGTAGATATCTCCACGAATTTCCTTGGGGCAGGTTGGGTGTGTGGAATGCCAGCTTTGGAAGGTGGACTCTACACTGGCCCCTTCCGCATTGTAGGAGTCGACCTTAGATCGACTTGAGTCCGACCCGAGTCCTCCGCACAGACGTCGCGTCGGACTCGTGTCTGACTCGACTCACCCCCCTCTCGCCGTTGAATTTCTGAGCTTGACTGGGGGATCGAGTCGACTGGCGGACTCGGGTTGCTCTCGAGCCGAAGCCGACGGAGTGCGGAATCTCCGTCGACTCGACTCTGCCAGCCAGCCAATCACAGCTCAGTATTTTGCCCATGCGCAGAACAGGAGACTCGTGGCAGCATGAGAAGCTTTGGGCATGCGCAGAAAGGGAGACTCGTCCCAATCAGAACGCAGCGTGGGGAGGTGGTCCCGCCCTCTGAGCTCAGCTCCGGAGACACGAGTCAGCTTCTGTGTGGAGGAACGGGAGGACTCGAGTTGAGGTACGATTCCGCCAACACAAGTTGAACCTGAGTCGTCTCGTGCGTCTGGAAGGGGCCACTGTTACATTCCTGCTGTGTTTCTTCCCTTGACCAACTGCAGCCAGTTATCCCAGGATCTACCCCTGGGTTTCCAGAAATTTCACAACTGGGACTTGGCAATGAGGTTGCCAATCTCCACAAGGAGGACATGAGATCTCCTAGGAAATCATTCACTTCCCTGAGATACCAGACATTCAAATCAGAACAATTACTGGGGAGATATGCTAAAACACCAAAAGACCTACGTGTATGCAGATGTAGTTTAAATCAGAGTGACGACATAATACACTACACACTTCATTGCCCTTTTTACTCTGCTATCCGCAACAAATATATCAATGATATCCTGTCAGGCCTGACAGGCAGTGAGGAAGAGAAAGTTTGCTTTCTGATGGCGGACGTGGATGCTGAGGTTACATCCAAAGTAGCGATATTCATGTTTTTAGCAGCGAAAATCAGAGAACGTTTAACTGAGGTTCAAAACACACAAGCTAAGTTGTAATAAAACTTTATCATTACAATCAGATCCTGCTATGAGTAAATATATGATATTTGCTTCGATAACTTAACACTCATAGAACTGTAATGCTTCTACACTCTAAAGCTTGAAAACATCCTCACATTGTGTTTTATATTTTTGTAAACTGTGGGGAGTAGGGCTTTGGTTGAAGTATCTGTTTATATGTGCATGGCCTATGGCTAATAAACATTGAATTGACGTGAGATCTCCCAGAATTACAACTGATCTCCAGGCTGCAGGAATAAGTTCCCCTCGAGGAAATGGCACCTTTCTGGGGGAGGATTCGCTCCCTGTCTTTCCCAGACTCCACCCCAAAATCTCCAGGGATTTCCCAACCTGAAATTGGCAACCCCCTTTGGAACCCCACTGTTCTCCATCGACCAAGCCACAGTTAAAGACACAGGAGCAAAGGCTGGTAAAATATGTGGCTGCCCTAGGGATGCCGGTCTCCACGGGGGACTTGGGGATCCCACAGAATTACAGCTCATCTCCAGGCTACAGGGATCAGTTGGTTCCCCTGGAAAAATGGATATTTGGGACAAGGGACTCTGCTGCATTGTACCCCACTGAGGTCTCTGTCCTCCCAAGGCTTTACCCCAAATATCCAGAAATTTCCCAACTTGGATCAGGCAACCCAACCCCTCCACCCCCACCCTGGCAACCCTACTTGGTGAGAACATGGAAGTTTGGCAGATGCTACAGGGCGTGGTGCTTAAAATGACCTTTAAAGACTGGGAGTTCAAGAATGTAAAAATAGGGGAGAATTGAAGAATGGGGTAAGGAAACGTAACCCATGCCATTTTAATATATATATTTTTAAAAGTTTGGACTTCAGGGCCTAAGCAGTGGTGGGATCTAAAAATTTTAGTAACAGGTTCCCATGGTGGTGGGATTCAAACTGTGGCATAGCGCCAATGGGGCTGGGTGGGGCATGATGGGGGCATGGCCGGGCATTCTGGGGGCAGGGCATTCATGGGAGGGGCTGTGGCAAGGATGCAGCCGCTGCACTGGTCCTTGAGCGGGAAACAAATGCATGCAGGCGCAGGCTGCCACGCACGCCGGTGCACCTCCTGCTAGACTGCTTCAAGTTCTGCGTGCTACTGCTGAGAGGAGGGGCGTAACTAAGGCAAAAATCACGTGGCAAAATCCCCAATTAGTAACCCCCTCTCGGCACACACAAATAATTAGTAACCTACTCTCGGGAACCTGTGAGAGCCTGCTGGATCCCACCTCTGCCCTTATCCCTACAGTCTGGAGATCACTAGCGATTCCAGAAGATCTCCAGATCCCACCTGGAGGTTAGCAAGCCTAGAGAGAGCCATAGAAACTTGCCAGATCCCTTCTCCCCCCATAAAGAAAATTGAGGGGTAATACATTTGAGGAAGGTAGACTTCTTCCCTTGGTTTGTGTGTTTTTTAATGGGAAGCGCCATTTCAGTTCTGCTCTCCTGTTTTCTCCCAGATGTTTACTTTACACCCTGCATTTTATGTTGAGAAAGAATGGCCAGCTACCAACTCTGTAGCCAATCTGGAATTCTTAGAACATGAAGCGTGGAGCAAGAAAATGAGTCAGAAAGGGGTCATTTGGGTGGCATTGTGGGTGTGATCCCAAACACAGAGCTCGCTCGAGAACATCAGGAAAAAATTAAACTATTTTCAATTAATTTTATCTTTATATAAACGCACACCAAAATTCGAAAAAAAGTACAAAAGGAACGTCAAACTATACAACAGATAGAATAGCAGTCAATGGATCTTAATATTCAATAAAATGATCCACATTTGAGAGAGAATCTTTCATCATACTTATTTCATCTAACATTCTGCTATTTAATGATTTAATTGATACTCACTGGTATTTATCAAACAAACAATTACTTGTAACCTTCACTACTATTAATAGCCGTGCTGATTCGGACGGGCTCAGACAAGCAGCGTCACAGCCCGAGCCACCCAATCGTGTTCGATCCAAATCCACGAGATTCGGATCGATGCCCACCATGAGCTGCAGCTCGTCTGAGCTGGAAAAAACACCAACCCACCCACCCACCCCAAAAAACGCTGCAGTCTCCCCACCCCCAAAAACCCCAGCCGCTCTGCTCCCTCCCTGGGGAAAAAAACCCAACCAACCCACCCACTAGCAGCACCGCACTCCCACCCCCCACCCCCAAAAAACCCATCTGCTCTCTCCCTTGGGGGAACCAACCCACCCACATGCCGGCAGCATTGCACTCCCACCCCCCAAAACCCCCAGACACTCCGCTTCCTCCTTGGGGGGGAAACAACCCGCCCACCCGCCGGCAGCACCCCACTCCCACCCCCCCACCCCAAAAGAACCCTCCACCCCAAAACTCTCCCCTGCAAACTCCCCCCTCCAAACCCCATCGCAAAAAAAAACCAAGGGAAAAAAGTAAAACCCCAGCCGCCCCACTCCCTCCCAGCCGGCAAGGAGCCGATCGCGGCTCGGCTGGGGGGAAAATAACCAACCCAAACCCACCGGCGGCCTGAAGCTTTTAAACCATACCTGAGTTGGGCTAGATCAGGGGTAGGGAACCTGCGGCTCGAGAGCCACATGCGGCTCTTCTGCCCTTGCACTGCGGCTCCACGAGCCGCTGCCCCCATCCTTTCTCGCCCTGCAGGCAGCAGGGCAGGTGCACCAATTGCCCACAGCCGGCTGGGCCACGCCGCAGGCTTCCCCTCTCGCCCGCTGTACTGACTCCCCATACTGTACTGAGTATGGGGGAGTCAGGCTTTCCCCATACTGTACTGATGGGGAGTCAGGCTTTCTTCGGATTCCTCCTCATCGGAGAGCAGCACCTCGAGTCCACCGACGGCTCCACGGGGCGCCTCTTGTGCATCAGCTACCTTTAGTCCGGGATGTGGAGGGCCCGATTGGGAGCCGGCACGGAAACCTCTCCCAATTCCCGATCCCGATAAAGTCCCGGTATCAACTGCGGTCTTGGGACGGGCCCCGGTGCTATGCCACTGTGGATTCTTGGGAGCATCATCAAATCACGAAATCAAGGAACCGTTCAATTGACTCCTGGGTTGCCGCATGAAAAGTGGTCAGACCCATCTCCTCCGTGACAGGTTGCATCTGAGGTTTGTAATCCACACGAAAACGGGTAGGGATCCGATCCACAGGCGCACGATCCATAGACAGTGCCCCAAACGACTCATGCAACTCCGCATGATCATTTCCGTGTCCCTCATCCCAACGAAGTAAGGGAAGACTCGTGTTGAAACGAGGACGGGAGAGAGTCACCAGCGAGACCCGTTCTCCCGCTGGTTCCTCCAAATCCAGGAGGGAAGGCTCGGAACCCTCTATGGGGGCTACCGTGCCTTCCACAGTTTCAGGAATATTCAACCTCTGCATGCCGGAACACCAGAGGTCCACTGATATTTAGAAGGAAGATGAAGATTCCTGTCACAATGTAAGGAATTCCATAGAGCAGAAATAAAAGGCTTTTTTGGTTGAAAGACCGTTTATTCAGACATCTTAGAAAGCTCACGTACACGACGTGACAGGAATGAAGTCTCCCGCCAGAACCACAGGTTATAACCTTCTCCGTCCCATCCCCCTCCCGGTTTCCCCAGTCCCATTCTCATGGGAACGGCATTCTCATCTCTCTCTGTGAGATAAGGCCTCTACCAGAGTAATTGCTGCTGATTCTGGCCCATCGCCCGAGTCCTGGAATCCAGTCAAGGCCAAGCGGCTGTGCTGAGAATCAACACCATTGAAACCTTTACACCCGCCCCGTTGGAGCGGGGCGGGCGCTTTCCCGGCGGCCGGCGGCGCCGAGCTGCTGGCCCCATCCTTGCCCGCCCTGCACACAACAGGGCGGACACATCCATGCGCTTCTCAGAATGAGCGGAGTAAAAGGTAAAAAAACCCCTATATATACAGTGTTATCTTTATTTTAAATGTCAAAAATTATTTGCGGCTCCAAGTGTTTTCTTTTCCCGTGGAAAACGGGTCCCAATGGCTCTTTGTGTGTTAAAGGTTCCCTACCCCTGGGCTAGATAGAATTCTTGCCCCACAGATTAACACGCAAGCTGCCTATTTCTTTGATGATTAAGCCCAAGCTCTCTCTCTGTGTGTATGTTAGTTCAAAGATCAGCTAGGAGTAAAGTTGCCAGCTCTCGGCAGGGAAATACTTAGAGCCTTGGGAGTTTGGGAAGGGCAGGACCACAGCCATAGAGCCCGCCTTCCAAAGAAGCCTCCAGGGGAATTGATTTATGTTGCCTGGAGAGCAGTTGTAATTCTGGGATATCTCCAGGCCCGCTAGAAGGTGATAACCCTAGCTTAAGGTGACCAGATGGTCACCTTTGTGAACCAGGACTGTAGACATCCTTGTAGACCCATGCCACCACCATCTGGGTCCAAGGGGTGATCTGTAAACCTTGTTTTGGGTTGAGGAGAAACCTTAAACTAGAGTTGCCAGTCTCCGGGGGGGGGGGGGGGAAGGGGACTGGAGATTTCCTGGAATCCCAACTGATCTCAAAACGACAGAGGTCAGTTCCTCTGGACAAAATGGCAGCTTCAGAGAGAGGACTCTATGCAGTGGTGGGATTCGGCAGGTTCGCACCACATCGGCAGAGCTGGTCGTTAAAGTGGTGCTTGGAAACAACCAGTTGTTAAATTATTTGAATCCCACCACGGACTCTATGGCATCATCCTCCTCTGAGGCCCCTCCCCTTCCTTTGCCAGGCAGGCCTCATCCCCCAAATTTCCAGAAATTTCCCAGACTTGGCAACCCTAACTGGCCCTGAAGGTCCTAAAATACTTCATCTTCACGATAGCCCTCAGTCTGAACGCTGTGTTCTTGGAAGCTTGGAAAGATACCAAGAAGGTGCCACTTTATGTTGAAAACCAATGCTTCTTTAGTGTGCGCTGATGTCCAGAAGATGGCTGTTTGAATGGGCGCCAGAGGTCTATTCGCAGTGTACCTGAGGCACTGTCAGGCCAATGATGACGGATGAAGCATCTTCAGTGTGGGATACCCCCAGTAGCAAAGGGTGTCTGAGCTCATGCTAAAGGGACAGGACACTGTAAATACGACTTCTCAGCACAAAAATAAATATGTGACATTCCTTCAACAATGCTCTCAGCATATTTTGAACATCTGGGGAGGCTGTGAAGTAGATGCAGCCAGCGGTCAGAGCGTTAAAGCCATTATCTTCACAGGCTCAGCGCAACCTGGGTGTGGAGCTGAGGGAAATTATGAATGTCAGTTGCATCCAAGTTACATGTTTTCAGAGCTCTGTCACTGGAACGCAAACATCTCCCATTTGATCAAATGTGGAGAAAATGTAGGACCAGAAGGCTGGAACTCTATATCCAAAACAGCATCTCAGGACCTGTGGAGTCGAGACAATCTGTAGAAACAGTAAAGCTTTACCTGGGCTGTGTCACTTCAGGCTACAGGTGAGACAGGGCTATCCCTTAAAAACCAATACCACCTGCATTTAGAATGATAGAAGAATATGGAGAAGGCTATGCCAAACGCGTCTTCAAGATCAGCAGGTTTTCTGTTGCAGGCCCATGCGGCCGTTCCTATGCCTCCTGAACATGGACTTTGGCGATTGCGCCGTCAAATGGTTGAAGAAACAATATCGACGTACCCCTGCGTAGTGCCCATGTGGAAAGGGCCAATGCCGTCAGACCCTGTTGAGATTCTTTCCCTCCTCAAACCCACCTCCCCAGTCCACACCCCAAATCTCTAGGGCTACCCAGATGAGCGGATTCCTTACACACAGCATTTATTTATGAGGCTTTATACTCATACAAAACAGAAAACATGCTCACATAAAAACAACCGAACACAGGGGTGGGCAATTATTTTTTCCATGGGGACGCATAAGAAACATAAAATATTGTAGAGGGCCGGGCCAAAAGGCAGGGGGGGCGAGGCGCTTTTGAAAGCCCCGCAGAAGCCGGCAGCCAAGGCAACCGGCTTCCGTGGGCCTTTCAAAGGCGCCTCGCTCCCCAGCACGGCAGGGGGGCCAGTCAGGGTCATCTGGCGGGCCGGATGTGGCCCGCGGGCCGTATAATGCCCAGGTCTGACCTAACAGCATCTCAAGCACAGCACTGACTTCTATATTTCTCTAGCATCCATCTCATTAACACCTTCCCAGACCTTTTCTGTCTCAGATCACTCTTGTCTCTTCGCACAGCCGTGTGTTTTAATAATATAAAAAGTGCTTAACTTGCCCCAGCTTCTTTTTCTTTCCTGGAATAATTATAAGTTTCCAAAAATTGGCAAAAAAACAATCTGAACAGCTGTTGTCATGTGTAAGACAATCACTTTCTTATCTCTCTGGTAAGGAAGCTACATGAATAAGAAGAATAAACTCCGGAGTAGGAGGAAACATTGTACCTGTCCCTACTGAAGTAGAGGAATATCTGTTCTCCCACCCCCAGTTTTGAGCCAGAGGTTATATCCGCCACATACGAAAGAAGCCAGCCTTCTCAACAGCACAGAACCAACAAATCCGTTCCTTCTTGATTATGGCCTAACCCTGTAAAATGCTCTCATGATAAATACCATTGACACAACATCTGAAACAGATTATCCCGAAATATTATACTGATAAAGAATGACAGACCTAATGTTGTCACATTAGTATTTACATTACACCCCAAAAGCCTTCGACTGCTTTTTAACACCTCATTCTAAACATGTTGAAATCTCATTAATTTTCCTAGGATTTGTTTTTGTCATATTTAGGTGCACATGAAACCGCTGGCTTCATTCCTTAAGCACTTTGCCAGAACTAGTAAAAGCATTGCAGAAAGGTAGCTCCTATGGCTCTAATGGATAATTCAGCATTGCCCATTTCATTCATTCCTGAATGGTATTGACAATTCCAAGTTGGGAAATGCCATGTTGGGAGGGCTTTAGCAAGGTTTAATGTCCAAGAGTCCTGTCTCCAGACTCTAGGGCCGTGGTGGCGAACCTTTGGCACTCCAGATGTTATGGACTACAATTCCCATCAGCCCCTGCCAGCATGGCCAATTGGCCATGCTGGCGAGGCAATGAAGCAATAATCCATAACTTATCTAGATATGAACCTACCTAGGGGAAGTGGAAATCATTTGCCATTCCGGGAGGTCTCCAGGCCCCAACGGTAGGTTCTCAACCATAAATGGTGCTGCTCCGCCACTGAAAATTAGCCATTGGTTCTGATCCAGTGACATAGCTAGGGCAGGCTGACCAGACGTCCCGCTTTTGGCGGGACAGTCCCGCCTTCATACAATTTGTCCCGCGTCCCGCAGGTCATTTCAATTTGTCCTGATTTTTGGGAGGCTGCCGCTTTTTTGCCTTCTGGGCGCAGGCAGTCGCGACGGCCTCAGCGATAATGTCGACGCCAGGGCATAACCTTCTGGGGCTTGCCGTTTCCGCCCTGTCACAGAGCGAGAACAGCGGCTAAATTGATCAGCATCCCTAGCGACTGCGTCGCGAATCGCGGCGTCTACAGTGTCTACAGTGGCATTGAGAACAACAGAAACCACGACTCTTAGACACATGCCATTCGCAGGGGCGCACTTCAGAGATGGATGAAAAGGGCACAGCCATGGGCAATATTTATACCGTTCTTTAGACAACAAAACCAGCCCTGGTTGGGGGGAGACTTGATCATCCCCCCCTCCACAGGCTGCAGTTGTTCAGCCAAATGTTTGTTTGTGGCAAAACCCGTTCCCATCCCCAGTCTTTGCCTAGAACTGTATGTCTTTCCACGTATACAATTCCTTGTGTAAAACAGCACACTAGGAAGACATGCACCTGTTTGGCACACTTTTCCCTTTTCGGCATTACAGTACAGAACGTCCACAATCTCAGCTCAGCTGCCAGAGAGCAGATGCCGTTTCTCAGCTAGCTGCGACCCTGGAGATGAGAATTCAAAACACTGTGGCTGTTGTCGAAAGCCATCTTGCAAAATGAAAAGAACTGCGTTTTAAAACGGGTCTTAACCAAAATGCTTTCAAGGAACAGTGAGCCACTGTGAGTTCAGGGGAAAGCAGACGATTTTTAAGATAAATGCGATGATCAGATTAAGAAGGTTTAAATACATTTGGTATCACCGGGATCATATTTGGGTGGTTTCTACAACCCTCTGCAGATGTAACTTTTCCGGGATCTTGGGAAAAAGCTGCTAGTCTGATAGCACTAGGGTAGATGGATTGTGTGTGTGTGTGTGGGGGGGGAGTTCACAATTCTGAATAAGGTATTAAATAGTTACATGAGAAGGTAATTTTTAAAAAAGAAATGAATATGTAAAGTCTCAGATGTCTTAGAGGAAAGAACACCCCTTTGTCTTCTCTACTTTTATCGTTGTGTGTGTGTTTTGTTTTTCATTGCCATACCTTGATGGTATGATTTTTTATGTGGAATATAAGGTAACTATATGGTTCTTGAATTCGTGTTGTGTAGCTGATTTTTTTGTATATATTTAATATATATATATATATATATATATATAAATATATATAAATATTGTATATTGTATATATTTAATAAAATAAAAACCAACAAACATGTAGATGTATCCCATACGTGGACTTTCTACAGCCATGTTCTGTGGGCTCACAACGTAATGAGCAGTGGTGGGATCCAAAAATTTTAGTAGCAGGTTCCCATGGTGGTGGGATTCAAACTGTGGCATAGCGCCAATGGGGCTGGGCGGGGCACAATGGGGGCGTGGCCGGGCATTCCGGGGGCGGGGCATTCCTGGGCGGGGCTGTGGCAGGGCGCCATGCGCCCGGTCCTTAGGCTGACTTGAGCGCCGCCTTGAGAGCAGGCTGCCCGCTACCCGGTGCACCTCCTGCTAGACTGCTTCAAGTTCTGCACGCTACTGCTGAGAGGAGGGGCGTAACTGTAGTAGTGCACTGCCGACCCAGCAGTGCCGTAGTAGAACGTTGGGGGCTTCTGCCGGACCTGCGGCCTTGCGGTGCGCGCCAACACCCCACTCCTCATCCCCCATGAGTCCGCGGGTCATGAACTGTCTGGCTCAATCACGGGCGCAGGGACAATCGTCTTGCCCCCAGGTGTGGATTAGGCTCGGACGCGTCGCTCCTCTCCGCACGTAGCCAGGTGAGATCATGCATCACATGATGATCTCCCGACCTCCAGCTCTCCCGGAACTCCCCAGTCCTCCCTCCTACTGCGCCCCAAAGAGAGTAACAATAAAGGTGCCAGGAACCGGCAGGCGGAGACTTCGCTAGGAACACGGACCTCGGTCTCCCATGCTGGCGATCTCCACCAGATGTTATCTCAGGCGTCTGCGTCGTTCTTACGCTGACGGCGTGGAGTCGACTGGCTGGTGCGAAACCGGGAATCCTCGAACCTCCACCCTGCTCGCGTCGCCTGGGGAAGGGCGGCGATACCGAAGTCGCTGGATAAGGCGCATCCAGGGACCACCGTTCGGTATCGCCTGTCCTCTGGATCGAGCGCATCCAGAGACAGCGTCCCTAGGACACTCTCGTCCGGCGGAACACCCGGTGAGTATGGGAGCTTGCAAAAGCAGGGCTTATGACAAGCGTTGGCCGAACTGGCGTTAGCGAAATCGCGGCAGGGTCCCGTAAAGAAGGGAGCTGCCCAAATTGGTTGAGGAGATTGAAGCTCAGTGTCCATGGTCCCCACAGGGGGGGACATTGAATCTTAAGGACTGGGGAAAACATCGAGCACTCTTAAGCCGCCATGGCGCCCGATGTACCGCTGCTACTGGCGGTGGAGACAATGTTTGTAAGCCATCAGCCTGCTGAACCCTCTGGCTCCCTTGCTGTAGGCCGCCCTCCTTCGATCTTTCACCTTCAATTTCGACCCCGAATTTTCTCTATCCACTAAATTGGGCGCCTGTCCTCCTTCTGCCCCTCGCTCCTTCACCCATTTCAAACTCTCCAGCGGCTCAGCCGCCCTCTACTCCGCCTTCCTTTTCCGAAGCCACTGCACCTCGATGGTATGCGTAATGGCGCGGGTTTCAAACTCTGTAGAGCATTATTATACGATCTGCAGAAGAAAGGAAACCTGGACGGAAGAGCGATGCGATATTCTTGCATTGTACCCCATCCACTTCACAGATACTGAGGAGGATGGCATAGTTAAAGCTGACGGGTTGTCGGTACCCCCCTGAGCTATAATATCCTTACCGAGCTCCACGCCAAAGCAATGCGGGGACGTAGGGAGTCACTAGCCCCTCATTGAGAGGCATGCTGGGAAGCCATCGCAAGGAACCACCTAATGGTTCCAGATGACTGGAAAACCACCTTTCGCATGCTCCTGAGCCCTGCGCAATTTGTGGTCTGGGAAAGTGAGTTCCGCCAGCAATGCTTCAACAGAGCAGCCACCTCTGGCTGGCGCCTACACCGCCGCTCAGCTTTCACGGTTTCGATGCTTTTGCCAATCCCAGCGATCAGATTGTCCTGCCTGGGAATACCCTTCTACGGTCGCCTCTGGAGTGCGCCTATAAGGCATTTATCAAAGTCCCCAATGCCTGACCAGCCAACCCAGAGTTTCTCCTCCATCCGGCAAAAACCCTAGAGCCCTATGCTGAATTTGTGAACAGGCTCCAGGAAAGCTCAGAGGCAGGTAGATGGCGAGGAGGCCCAAAGCGAGCTCCTCATGGCCTGCTTCGTGAAGGGAGAATCGCTTCCATGGAGTGCTTGCAGGGCAATCCTGCGGGCCTAGGCAAAATCCTGAACTGGCCGACATGCTTAAGGCTTGCCAGGACATTGGGTCCTCAGCCCACCAAGCTAGCCTCCCTCGCCCGCCAGCACTCTCCACCGTGAGGAGACAGTCTCCAGGATGACTGCTTTAACTGCGGCAGACCGGGCACTTCGAAGGAGTGTAGGCAGCCCGGTGGGGGGGCCTACAACCCGATGGAGGAGGGTCCTCTCCCCAGGAGGAGAAGGCCACCTAAAACCCGGTGCCCACGTTGCCAGAAGGAGCTTCCATTGGAGAAGCGACTGCCCGTCCGGAAACTCCCGCCGGAAGCGTCTCCCAAGCCCAGGACCAAGGAGGAAGTACTAGAGCAGACCCAAGCGCCAAGGCCCTGCCAAAACCACCCCCCCTCTCGTGGCATCTCGCTTCATGCACCCAGCCCATCTCCTTTAAGTTCCCCGAGGTTCTTGTCGCCCCAACCCGGTATAATGAGGCCCATCCCTACCCGGGACAATTGGGCTAGTGCTGCCAAGGCCTCTGCCGCTGAACAGGGACTGTTCATGCGTCCCCGAGTGATCGACTCCGCTGCAGGACCCATCCACCTTCAGGTCTGGACAAACATCCCACAGGAGCTGCCGGCCGGAGCCAGCTGCGCTCAGCTGATTCTCTTGCCCCATGCGCTGCCTGCTGCCGACCCAATAAAGGCTCACAGGTAGCAGCCAACATGAAGTAGCCTACACCACCCGTGTAGCGGTGGAAGCGCCTATCGGAGCCTCCGGCCCATATCTGGAGCTTCGCCATAGAAGGATGTAAGTTCAAGGGCCTGGTGGACACCGGCTGATGTTACCGTCATCAGAGCAGCGGGTGGCGACCAGTGGCCGACCGAGGCCTGCCAGCATCTGGGGGGGTGGGGAGACAAACCGCAAGGCGGAGCATCCGCCGGCTCACGGTCAACAGCCCAGGACTTCGGCTGACAGCTCACAGTCCGCCCATCGTTCTAAGACATCCATGTCAATCTCTGGGGAAGGGACCTCATGAGTCAGGTCAAAAGCGACTCTGGTCTGGAGACGGGTAAAGCCGTCACCGGTGCGTTGATCCCAATCTTGCCCTCCGAAATTATTTTCTGATTTCCGCAGAGAAAACTGTTTCCCTCTCCCCTCCTCTTTTCCTTCTGTCTTTTCGACCAGTAAAGGCGGGAGGGCCAATTAATGACTGGCCCTCCCTGGATTAAAATCTGGGCCCGTCCTGATACCGTAGCACTGTCAGGACAGGCCCCAGTTTAAAAAGGGCTGCCGCCACTATGCCGCTAATACCCAAACCACGTTTGGGTTATGGCTGCCAAGCCTGGCAACTCTATCAATATCATGTTAAAGGCCAGGCAGCAGCGGCTTTCGCCCCTTAAGTGGTTTCGGCGGCTATTCCCCAAGATAATTCGATCACAAAATTTTAGCACCATCCAGCTTCCGCCATTAGCCACCAAGGTCGCGGTAAGTGCAACTCCCTTGCAAAGAAACCCTTCCTTTCTCCTTTTGTGTCGCGAGGAATTTGCCTCTAATCGCCTGATTGCTTCATTCCCCGGATGCACCCATCCCCAAAAGGTGCTCCCAAAGCCCCTTTGTGTTTGCTGATTAAGCATGCATACCCACAATCCCCAGGACTCGCCTGTTCCCTTCCCCTCGAGGCTCGGACCCTGCCTTGACGCACCCTGATGGCTCTGAAGCCAATTCCACACCAGGGTAAGCCTACCTCCCTGCCCTCCCTGTCAAACAACTAAAAGAAGAGGTGTAAATTTAGGAGGAGTTGCATTAAAAGCAACCTTCACAGGCTGCAAAACAAGCCTTCTTCCTTCCCATTAAAAGCAACCTTCACAGGCTGCAAAACAAGCCTTCTTCCTTCCCATATAAAATCTAAACACTAACTCGATCCCAATCTCCCGCCATCCCATTTAGAACTGAGCCTGGCGGGACCCTCGCCCTGTAACCTGGGGAAAGGGTGTGTGTTTCAGTCCCTCTTCCTACAGGTTCCGTGGACTCCGATTACGCCATGACAGGCCAACCCATGGAATGGCGCCAGGAGGAAACCAACCCCATCCCGGAGATGGGCATCTCTCTAGAGGATCCCTACCAGCGATCCCAGCAGGGAACGCTTGCCGTCATGGCGCCCAAAGACCCGAATGACCTGGGGAGGCGTCAAGAAGCGACCACCAGCCCAGGCCTAAGCGCTGCTGTGCAGCAAAGACCACCCGAGACACCCGAGAACCTCTGTGCAGCTCTCTTTGCGATCATCACCACCAACTCAGTTTACCATCCTTTGCCTGCTCTGCTTGCCTCCTGCGATGGCGTCGGCCCACCCCTGGCGAGCTTTCACCAGACCAACATCTGGGGGGCAGTTTGCTGCCGCTGCCAACGTCTCATCTTTCTGCCTGGGCCAGTACCTGGGAGTCGGGAGCCTGCTGAGCTCCTGCCTGCTCCTCGTCTGCAAAGCACCGGAGACTTCTCTCTAGCGGAGTCTGGGCTGAGCCCTTCATGAATGCCTCATCCATCAGATACTCTATGAGCGCCGACTGGGGACCCGTCGTCCAAACCCTCCCGGCTGGCGCTCTCTCCCTTGTCACCAAGACTGTCGCTAACCACGAAGTCTAACACCTGCGCCCGCATCACGAGCGCCAGCCCGAGCGAACCGACCGGGCCCGATTCGTCGGCTCGGCCAGTTGGAACTGCACACGTGGAGGACATTCCCCGTGTTGGAAACATCCTGCTCCCCAGGGGCTGGTTCTGGACCTGCGAGGAGAGGGCGTTTAACTACATCCCAGCCCGACTCCCTGCGGAACTCTTTGCTGCCTCGGTAAGCCTCACCATTGTCCTACCCCAGGCTCCACCGGAAGCCGGACGCCGCGCCCGCTCCGCCCTTTGACCCCTCCTGTCGGGCCAGCGACAGCCCTCTCAGCGGAGTTAGTCTCCTACGCCTTCCTGAGTGGGAGTCCCGGACTCGCTTCCTACAATGCCTAAGACTATTGGCCGGCTGGCCTGTGCCCTTCTTGAAGTCCATCGACTCTACCTCCACCGCTCTGGATGCCCTGGCCTCCGAGGAGCAGCAGGAACTTTCGTCAAGCGACCCTAGACAATCGTGCAGCTATTGATTATTTGTTGTTGTTACATCACCAAGGTTGTGAGAATGTACATAATATGTGTTGTTTTAATCTTTCTGATAATTCCCAGTTAGATCCACATGAAAGTCGTGAGCTGCAAGAAGTTGTATCTAATCTGAAGTATGATGTTTTGCCCATTGGTGGTCAGCCCTCTGGAGCTGGCTGCGGAGGAGATGGTTGAGTGCTATTGTACAGCTCTGCATTGGTTTAATTGTGTGCCTTGTTATCGGATCTTGTTTTAAGTTCAATGCGTGTCTAATATTGCCTGTAACGTGTGTAAAAGAAACCCCTGCATTTCCCTTACCCCAAACCAAGTTCTAATGTTGCACAAGCAGCTTGGTCAACTTGACCAAGCGGCGGAGGGAGACAAGCGCCCTTTAAATGCAAAGCCCTTAGCGTTTTGACCCCGCTTTCTAAAATGTAAGGAGGAGATGTAGTAGTGCACTGCCGACCCAGCAGTGCCGTGGTAAACGTTGGGGCGCCAACGGACCTGCGGCTTATGCGATTAGCATCGCGCCTCCTCATCCCCATGAGTCACGGGTCATGAACTGTCTGGCTCAATCACCGGGCGCAGGGACAATGGTCTTGCCCCAGGTGTGGATTAGGCTCGGGCGTGCGGCTCCTCTATCGACGTAGCCAGGTGAGATCATGCATCACATGATGATCTCCCGACCTCCCGCTCTCCCGGAACTCCCCCCCCCAGTCCTCCCTCCTACAGCTTCAAGAGTAACAATAAAAGGTGCCAGGAACCGGCAGACGGGAGACCCGCTAGGAACACGGACCTCCGGTCTCCCGCTGCTGGCGATCTCCACCAGATGTTATCTCCGCGTCTCGTCTCGTTCTTACGCTGACCGCGTGGGTCGACTACACGTAACTAAGGCAAAAATCAGGTGGCAAAATCACCCATTAGTAACCCCCTCTCGGCACACACAAATAATTAGTAACCTACTCTCGGGAACCTGTGAGAACCTGCTGGATCCCACCTCTGGTAATGAGAGAATGAAGGGTCGTGGATCAGTGGCAGAGCGTCTGTTTTTTTGGCATGCAGATGGTCCCAAGTTCCATTCCCAGTTTTTCCAGTTTAAAAGGTTCATATAGCAGATGATGTGAAAGATCTCAACCTGAAATCCCGGACAGCCACTGACCGTCTAAGTCAGGGGTAGGGAACCTGCGGCTCTCCAGATGTTCAGGAACTACAATTCCCATCAGCCTCTGTCAGCATGGCCAATTGGCCATGCTGGTAGGGGCTGATGGGAATTGTAGTTCCTGAACACCTGGAGAGCCGCAGGTTCCCTATCCCTGGTCTAAGTCGACACTGATGAACCTGTGGTTTGATTCAGTAGAAGACATGTTCATATGTCCAATGCCTAATTTAGATCTGGATCACAATACAAGAGGAAAGAGCATTCCAGCCTGCCCACTTTACTGTTTACCCCAACTTGAAACAGCTCCCAGGAGTCACTATTTGCTGGTGGTGGAAACTTACGTGTACTGATGGGTACATCTAGCTTCCCAGTGCAATGGGGAAAGGAGGTTGGGAGACTGAAGCCATGGTCCTGATCCAAATCAGGTCTGCACAAGTCCAGAGACTGAGTTCCCAGCATGGAATTCCAGCCGTATATCTGACCTGAAATTCTCGTGGTGGTTATGTGGGCTTTGCAGCTTGTGAGTTGTCCCTTTCCCATTTCTTCACGCAACGTGTGATTGGTGTTTGGAATATGCTGCCACAGGAGGTGGTGATGGCCACTAACCTGGATAGCTTTAAAAAGGACTTGGACAGATTTATGGAGGAGAAGTCGATTTATGGCTACCAATCTTGATCCTCCTTGATCTCAGATTGCAAATGCCTTAGCAGACCAGGTGCTCGGGAGCAGCCGCAGCAGCAGAAGGCCATTGCTTTCACATCCTGCCTGTGAGCTCCCAAAGGCACCTGGTAGGCCACTGCAAGTAGCAGAGAGCTGGACTAGATGCATTCTGGTCTGATCCAGCTGGCTTGTTCTTATGTTCTTATGTTCTTAGAATTACAACTGATCTCCGGACTGCAGAGGTTGGCTCCTTTGGAGGTTGACTATATGACATCATACCCCACTATATTGCATTATACCCCACTGAGGTCCTTCTCCGTCCCAAACCTTCCCCCCCCCCCACGCCCACAAGCCTCATTCAAAGAAAACAGCACAATATTCAATTTCCATGTCCTGGGTGGTCAAGGCTGGAGAACTGCCATTAATCGGCCTAGCTTAGGGGTCTGCAACCTGCGGCTCTCCCGATGTTCATGGACTACAATTCCCATCAGCCCTGCCAGCATGGCCAAGCTAGATGCATTTGGAAGGACTGGGAAAAGGGTGTGTCCAAAGGATGATTATGCAAAGAAGATGGTAAAGTTCTCATAATGGCAGGGCATAGTTACTGGGGGGCGGGGTGGGGCTGTTGATGTCCGTTGAAGGAGCAGGACTGTGGCACTCACAGCCAGATCTAGAAGTTGCCAGTGACAATTAAGCAATAGCATTCCACGGCCCTGTTACATAAGCAAATCCTGGCTGTGCAATCTGAAAGAAGAATAAAATGTTCCCAGATTAACAACAACAACAAAACTGTGCAACCAGTCTTAGATAAATGTGACCGTCACCGAACTAAAACCGTAGTGGAACCTTCGAAAGGGGAAAGTATCTGGATTGCAAGCAATAAAGATTTTTGTTTTCTTCTTTTGCGGGGGGGCGGGGGATGAAGGGGGTGGGGGGTGGAGGGTGATCTAAGAACTAGATCATCTAGAATGGTGCTCTGATGAAATGTCGGGTCAAACTAAATGTTCCCCTTTGTCCAGCAGAGGGCAGTAGATAATTCCTCAGCGCCCTGTGACTTCTCAATTTGCTTCTCAGTTGAGTTTAGGGTCATACCTGGCTTTTGGAGTGACGGTAGAATCAGACTGTGGTTTTTTCCTCCCTTTTTTGGTTTTCTCAACATACACAAGAACAAAAAACAAAAAAATAGACACGTTCACCCCACCACCACATCAATACAACCCCCCCCAAATGAAATACAAAAAGGAAAATAACCAAATAATGACTTCCAGCTATCTCATTATTGAATTCTAATCTATTCTAGGTGCATGCATCTGTTTAAAATGGAACAATTTATCAGTTACACTTTATCATTTGTAATATTCTCTTTCGGTCTGCTGTTTTCTTTTAAATCTCAAAGTGTGTAGACCATATTTGTTCAACAGGTGGTTCAAAGTGTGTAGACCATATTTGTTCAACAGGTGGACCACCATATTTGTTCAACAGGTGGTCCATAAAACGTTTCCAGTTTTCTACACATTTCTCTGTATTGCTGTTCTTTAATAAGGTGGTTCATTCTGCTATTTCTGAATATTTTGTGACCTTCTGCATCCAATCTTCCTTTGTTGGTATTTTTTCCTCTCTCCATTTCTGTGCATACAATGTCCTTGGAGCAGTACACACACACACGAAAAGCAGTCTATATTGATTTGGGATATCATCTCCCATTTGTCCCAGTAGAAAAACATCAGGCTTTTTCTTCGCTGTTATTTTCAGAATTTTTTGTATTTCTTTGAGTATCATGTCCCAAAAGGATTTAGACTATGTTTAATTGAGAAATGGGATAGGTAGCAGAGCACATTCATTTAGCTTAGCTATTAAATAATTTCTTCTTCTACATTTCTGTATGCAGCTTGCAGTGGCTTACACACGATGCAAATAAAACCATAAACAACCCATTCTTTTAAATACCCCATTTAAGTCCCTCGCCTCCCCTCCCCTCCCCTCGCCTCCCCTCCCCTCCCCAAACCCCACCCCCCTTCAGGCTCTGCCCCAACATGTCCAGGTATCTTCTACCTGGCAACACTATGAGCAGATGGTGGAAGGATCATGGGTGGAAAGTACAGAAGGCATGCATGTAAACGGTTAACGGTAGCTGACCCTTAAAAGACAGCCAAGCCCCCAGTTGGGGTGGGTGATGCCCCGTGCCAAGCTCCCACTGCTGATAGTTCAAGTGGCATCGGGGTGGGCGTGGGGGATTCAAAGTCACCAGCATCATAAACATGATAACATCACTTCTGGCGGAAACCAGGAAGAACTTGCAGTAGCTCTGGGAATTGCTAGACACTATGGTTTTTATCATCAAGTTTCCAGTGCTTCCTAAAGCTACTACTGTCTTTTTGGGTTTTCCCCAGAAGTGATGTCATCAAGCTTGCGACCAGAGGCGTAGCTGCAGAAAATAGCACCCTGGGCGAGAACTAAAATCATGCCTCCCCAAACATCAGACACCCATTTTTTAGATAATCATATCAAAGCAACCCCTCCTGCCCGTCCCTGAAATATCTCCATATTATTACTTTTGACTCTAGGTTTGAACAAGCAAGGAAATCTATTCATTTTTAGAATTTATTGAACACACACAAAAAGTACAGTACAGTACAGTAAGCCTTTATTAGGCATTAAATATAATCTCTACAAGCAATAAAATCCTGTACATAAATACAAAAATACACAAAAAGGAATTACTCCACATCTGAAATTAGGTTTGTTGTGTAGCCTGGACCTGTTCATGTTTACTCAGGAGGAAGTCTAGCATCATTTAATGGGAACAAGTCCCATAGTGGTAACCTTCATGTTTCAAAAGTATTGGACATTTACTACCCACACCCCTGTCTGCTCAACAAGTTTTTCTATTTGATCTTCAGATATAATGCAACATATACTCATGTTTGTGAATCTAATGCTGCATAGTTGCTAAACATAGTGAGGAGGGAACTAGCAATTTAATTAAAATAACTATATGCATGTTATGTATGTTATTATTAATATTATTATTATTGCTAGTGTGTGTGTGTGTATGTATGTATATATATATTGTTTGTATATATATATATAGTGTGCGTGTGTGTGTATATATATATATAGTGTGTGTGCATATATATATAGTGTGTGTGTGTATATATATATATAGTGTGTGTGTGTATATATAGTGTGTGTATAGTGTGTGTGTGTGTATAGTGTGTGTGTGTATATATAGTGTGTGTGTGTATAGTGTGTGTATATATACACTATATATACACACAATATATATATATATACACTATATATACATACACACACATACACACACACACACTATATATATACACACACACTATATGTGTGTGTATATGTGTGTGTATATGTGTGTGTATATATGTGTATATATAGTGTATATATGGGTGTGTGTGTATAGTGTGTGTGTGTGTATATATATTGTGTGTATATATTTATATATATAGTCTGTGTGTGTATACATACATACATACATACATACATACATACATACATACATACATACATACATACATACAGTGTGTGTGTGTATATATATAGTGTGTGTGTATATAGTGTGTGTGTATATATAGCGTATATATATATATAGTGTATATGTGTGTGTGTATATATAGTGTATATGTATATATAGTGTATATGTATATGTATATGTACACACACACACACACTATATATATATAGTATGTATATGTACACACACACACACACACTATAGTGTATATATATTGTGTGTTTATATATATATATTGTTCCTGGGAAGCATATTCCATTAAATGATGCCTGCTTGCTTTTCAAAATTAGCCCGTCTTTTGCTTGGTACTTGGATTACGGCTATCAAAATAACTTTTGGTTGGTTGCTTGTTTTGAATTTCAGAAGCAGGAGCTGGGATGACGTGTTCTGTAGTAATCATCCCACTTTTCAATGAATGGATTTCATTTATTTCAAGTTCGCCTTCATTTCTCACTCTTGGTTATAGATAGTTCATTTTTCAATAGGAGTATTCATCCTTCAGTATACTTCCTGTGGCAACCGGCTCTCCTCCGTTACTGACTTCGTGAACAACCTGACAAACAGAGGAATGCTGATTTCATAGAATTCCGATATTGCCCTTCTAAAAGAAATGCATTTACTTTTAAGAAATACTTGCTCTGAAGTGCTGCCTCAGTATATTTAAAAGTGCATGTTTTAACCAGAGGCATATCGGGGGGAAAGGGTGCCTGGAGACAACCCCTTCTCTGAACACCCCTGCACCCCCACCCATGCTCAGGGGCATGGCTCGGGGGCACATGCTTTTTGGTTATGGGGGGGGGTGCCTGGCACTGCAGATGTGGACTACAGATGAGGGGAGAGCCAACGAGTGTTTGCAGAGGACAAGTGGTCGGCAGAGAAATGGTTAAGCAATGCTCTGTCAAGGTTGTGCTTTATGTGCTTTGATATATGTCACCAATGCAGTCAGAAATGTATTCTTTGCATTCTGCCTCGACCTGAGGTTATAGCTTCTGCTCTGCTTTGTGGACAACTAGGCCTCCCCTGCTACGAGAAAGAACTAGGGCTGTTATTGATAGCGGAGCCAGAAGTGATTTTATTCCATTTCTGGTCTTGTTTTGAATAAAGACGGAACAATGTTTTATTCCTGTATAAGATAGGTAGGAACAAACTGTATTAGATAGAAAGTAGGACTTCTAGCTATCTTTTGTATTTGCGTCTGCATGGAACCTCCTTGGCTCAAGGCAGGAATCCACCCCTGCTCACCTGGGCATGTCCCTTTCTTTTGCTAAAACCCTGAATGGACGTTGACAAAAGGGACCCCGGAAGGAGCGCCTCAATCTGCCTAATCCCACCAGCAGGCAGATAAGGGTGCCATCGTCGTTAAGTTTCGTTTCCTGACCCCAAGCACCCAAAGGACTCTTTTGTGTTCTTCCCGCCAGTGCCTACGTCATCGCCTCACCCTGCCTCTGCCGCGAAATTCAAGAAGGGACTTCCTGCTGGACTCTAATTGGTTCCCATGTACTTGTAGATGTATGATTGGTTGTCGTGTATTTTGTGAATGAATGGTTGTAGGCTGTCCTGTATTCTCCCAGACTCCCGACGGGAGAAAGTGTATTTAAGATGCTGTAAAGCTGCTAGGCAGTGCAGTTGCTGTGATGCGGAGGTGCTGACACGTAGGTCAGCATCTCAATAAAACCTTTTATTATTTCACTATACTCGCTGTGTTGGGTCCCGTTTCTGTTCCCCTGCGCTGCCGAGAGCTGGTTGGTCTGGAGCTATTAAAAGTTACCAGGCAGCGCGGTAACATTATCTTGGCTCGGACTGGCAGCTGTGTGGCTCCAGTGTTATCTGCCTTCAACCTTGGTGCTGGGTACAACTGAAATAAACGGCTACCAGATGCTCTGCTCTGAGAAAGTGGGAGGGGGGATTTGGTGGGGATAACTGTGTATCAAGAAGCCATGTTCTTTCAAACTGGCTTTCCAGCCGTGTACCTGGTCTGTTTATCTGTAATAAAGGCTTCTGAGCAATATACCAGAGTTTGGTTATTGGAACAAGATCCGGGGATCTAACACCCCCATCCCCTCTTACTTAGTGTTATGTCTATATGCTTGACTTGACTTGACTTAGTGTTATGAGGGGATTATGGTGATGGGAACAGTGTTTCCTGGATAACATCTAACTGGTCCTCTGCTAGATGCTGCATTTTGCTTGCAAACAGGTATTTACTTTTGCCTAAATGCATCTACTTCTGAGTTCCAACTGGGTTGATGCAACATAGGTCAATTCCGCACTTGCGTTATTGACCTAAGGTTGAGCTGCGTTCGACCTAAGTGCTCTGCACAACCACTGGGATCGACGTGGTTTTGTACCAGCTTCGCCCCGTGTAACAGTCAAATTTCCAACTCCAGTTGGGAACTACTACTTTTTCAGGGAACCACGCTCAAACTCAGCTCAATTCCAGTAAAGTGCGGAATCTCTGGTGCCAGGAGCCCCCCATTCAGCCAATCACAGCTGAGTGTTTCGGGCATGCGTACAGCTGGCCAATCAAAAAACGCCACCTTCGTCCCTCCATTCCTGTGGCAGTTTTTTTTATAACGTGTGTGGGGATAGACCCGGAACATGGCACGTGAGAACAGTATGCCAATCCGGTGAACAGCGAAGAGGCACAGGATGATTCCGCCCTCCGAGCTGGGATCAAGCTGGTTGCAGTGGGGAACAACAATAGCTTCGACCTAGGTCAGTACCCTTCTCAGGGAACTGGGTTGAACTTATTTTACTCGTGTGCGGAATCGCCCATATACTCATTGGCAGATTTCCAGGAAACCCGAGTTGGGGGTCTCTTTGGCCTTTCACTCTTGCATTAATCTTCCTGAGACAAAGTCCACATCAAAGAGGAGCTGGGGAAACCAGAAGATTTTAGCGCTGTTGCCTCCTGAAACATATCAAACAATGCCACAGACTCCACCTTCCGGAGCTGCCATTTTCTCCAGGGCAATTGAATCCTGGAGTACAGGGGTTAGTTGCAATTCCAGGGTCTCTCCTAGCTAGCCCCACCTGGAGACTGGCAACCCTGTTTAGGACTTCAGGTTTATATCATGTGGCCTGTTTGTTTGTTTAATAAACTAAGCATGTCTTCATCATCTGCGGTCAAAGACATTTAAGTTTATGGGATCTTATTCCATGTCTTCTCCAAGCATTAAGAAATCTGGAGGGTGGTGAGCAAAGGAAAATACTGTTCACGCATGCCTATGCAGTTGTAACGGGACATTACAGAGCAAAACAAGCTGTTGGAATGATTGCCTCACCCCTGGCAAAAAAACAGGAGGTTTATATAAGACAGTTTTTTCAGATTTCACAGAAATTGATTTATCTGTGCTTGATCAGAACACTAATTTAATATGATATTAAGGCATTTTAATTAAGTTTTTTTTCCAGATTTCAAAGATTACATGGGAGCCTATTCTAATAAACTCTGTCTTTTGATCTGCTTTTCCCTTCCACAGATAACTATGTACACCTGTTGTTAAATCTGCTGTTTCTAGTTTTATAAGTCTCTGAAACGGGTTTTGTATTTAAACAGAAATCCATTAGAACACTAATTTTATGGAATGATTTTAATATGGCAATAAGCCAGCTATCCACAAACTATATATAATACAAATTACAAATATAAACATATTACAAAATATGTATAAAACACTTACAGATCAAAAAATAACATTACACATGAATACATCTCATAACAGCTAGGGGACATTAATACTTAATTAGCTCCCTATTTTAACAAATTCGTGCGTTTTTTATATGCTATCACACAGATAGCATATAAATTTCCTAGCAAAAATTCCCTGACCTCCTGCTCATGATCTTTAATTGCTGGATTACAATATTGCTGCAATAAAGGTTGAATTAGTAGATTCCTTTCTGTTTTAAGCAGTTCACATCATAACAGGATATGTATTATGGAATTCACTTCTCCGGAATTGCGTATGCACGTCCTCATATACCATTTTTTTTTAAAAAAATCTACCAGTTAACATCGAATCCCCACTTGAAATTTGCACGCAGATCCAAACCTGTTCGTTGTGAAACCGTGTCCTCTTCATCAGAGTTTCTCCCTCCCCACCGCAGCGAGCACACAGCAGACACACCCGGTTGCAGAACTCTTAGCAATCCCCACTACCAGGCGAGCTCGCTTCGCCGGTCTCCCCTGATTGGCTGGCGTGCCTTGATGGGGTGGGACCTTTCCCCACTGTGGAAACGTACATTGTAGGGGCACGATCAAAAAACCAACGTGTAAAAGAGTCTGCACTATTTCATCATAGGTCTCTGGAATGGACTTAGACCCATTTTCTGCCCTTTCTTGTAAAGCTTGAGCATTTAACCTCCTACCTATATCTGAAATGAACCAATCTGCAAAAAAGTTCCTTAAATTATCATCCCATTTCCTTCTAAAATTATTTGACTCGACCGTCAACTCTGTATATACAGCTTGAGAATGTAACACTAAATCAGAGGTTAGTTCCAATCTGAGGGCTAATGGGAAATGATCACTTTCTGTATGGGGCACCATTCAGAAATTACTAACTTTACATAGAATTCGGGGGAGGGCGGTATACAAACGTAATAAATAATAATAAAATAATAATAATAATAGAATTTCTTGTGAAACCATAACATAATCAATTGTTGATGATTTCTCACTTGACCGGAAGGTGAACTGTGCTGGAAGTCTTCTGGCTGAGTTCCATTCAGGATTGCCAAATTAAATTTGTAAGTGATCTGATGAAGATATAAACCAACATGGTTAATTCCCTTGTCAAGGGCAAATCTCTGGCTGTGGGATGGAGGCCTATCATCCTCTTCCACACAGAGGCTGAATCTATCCAGTAGGATTTCATCAGATTGACCTATTCTCGCATTGAAATCTCCACCAACAATTAAATGGGCCGTAGAATAATTTTGTAAAAGATATGAAAACATTTCTTCCATTTCCATCTGCATTGTTTTCGCCTGAAACTTATTAAATAAATCTCTTTGGAATACAATAGAACTACTAAAGGCTTATCTGGGGAATTCAGATTAGCCTGTGCACTCCCACACACACCAGCTGGGTGACCTTGGGCTAGTCACATCTTCTCGGAGCTCTCTCAACCCCACCTACCTCACAGGGTGTTTGTTGCAAGGGGGGAAGGGCAAGGAGATTGTCAGCCCCTTTGAGTCTCCTGCAGGAGAGAAAGGGGGGATATAAATCCAAACTCCTCCTCCTCCTCCTCCTCTTCTTCTTCTACTTCTACTTCTTCTTCTTCTTCTTCTTCTTCTTCTTCTTCCTCTTCCTCCTCTTCTTCTTCTTCCTCTAAAGCCTATGACCATGGAATAGAAATGTTCTTAACATGCAACTTCAGACCTGTAGATATAAATATCCCCAAGCCACCTGATGGTCTACCACCTTTCAAGCTCTGCATTGCTTCAACGGTTATGGCAAAGGAATTCAAAATATTAAATGTGGCAGTCTCTTGTATGAGAATGATGTCAAATTGATTTAAGTAATGAGTTTTCGTGTCTCAAAATGTTTCAAAAGGTTGAGCACAAAGAGCCTCTGAAAATCTTTTTGGTCTCTGGACAAGAATTCTATAGAATGGAGATAAGTGGTAAATCCAGCCAATCTCCAGACCACCCCTGGAGGTTGGAAACCCTAATATCTTCTAATATTAAGGCTTGCCTGGATCACATTATGGAGACATCCTCATCAATCCAACAGCAGACACTGAATTTATCAACGAGATATAGTATAGTTTTGTTACCACGGGGTAACGAGTTTAAGAAATTAAGCCCCAAAAGCTCAAGCCGACAAAGAATAAAATCAAAGAAATGTTTTATTCAGGCCAACAAACGGGCAAGCAAGTATCAGAGGAGCCACACTGAAATGGCTGCTGTCTCTTATTTTTATAGGTTGCATCAGAATAGCAGTAGAGAGAATACACCCCAAAGTACAATCATCATCAATCAATCATTTGAAAGGGTGGAGATCATCCCCTTACCCAAAACATTTGGGGCAAACTTTTTCCAGGGTGGATCTATGAAGTTCTGTTTTTATGATTGGATGCCAATATAATATTATTGATTGTTGTTTTAATGGGGTTTTTATTGTAACTATTGTTTTATTGTGTTGTTCACCACCCAGAGCCCTTCAGGGGAGGGGCGGTATATAAAACCAATTATAAATAAATAAATAAATAAACTAATGCCCTCATTGGAAGATGTCAGTACTCTGTCTTTGACGTCTTATGAACTTAGGCCCAACCTCACCTTATCAGCATTGTTTTCTGCTGTCCTACTTTTCTAGACAAAGAGCCTAACCCAGGGGTAGGGAACCTTTAACACTCAAAGAGCCATTTGGACCCGTTTTCCACGGGAAAAGAAAACACTTGGAGCCGCAAATAATTTTTGACATTTAAAATAAAGATAACACTATATATATAGGGGTTTTTTTACCTTTTACTCCACTCATTCTGAGAAGCGCATGGATGCGCCCGCCCTGCTGCCTGCAGGGTGGGCAAGGATGAAGCCAGCGGCTCGGCCTTGCCGGCCGCCAGGAAAGCGCCCGCCCCGCTCCAGGCGGAAGGCGGGTGAGAAAACCCGCTGCGCAGCCCATGGCCGCCCTTCTCAGGGCGGAGCAGAGAATGGAGACCAACTGGCAAATCGGCTGCGTGGAACTCCACAGTGCAAGGGCAGAAGAGCCGCATGTGGCTCTCGAGCCGCAGGTTCCCTACCCCTGGCCTAAACATTTAGCCGTGTACTTGCTTTGTATCAGAAAAGGGCAGACTCATGGTGCCGGGCCGGGGCAAGAAGACCTCAAAAACAACTTGGTTCATAATCTTTTACATTCTTATGAAAAAGTAGGAACAAGGGGTAATTCATCAAGGTTTTGCTGACCTGGTTAGTAACAGAAAGAGGGAAGGAGCAGGAGGCCTACTTATGTTCATTTTAGCTGGCTACTCTTGAAGCTTAAAATTATAAGGACAATTTAATTAGAGAAATTAATATTCTAAAGTCTTAAAGGGGCTTTCCACACAACAGAAGGGAGCTAAGGTCGACTCGGTTCCCTTCAGTGGGGGGCGATTCCAGGCTGTCCGCACAGCAACTTACTTGGCCCCCTGGAACCGAGCCAAGTGGGCGGGATCATCTTGGTGCCTGTTTCGCTCCTCGATCGTGATTGGAGCTTGTGTTACCATGGGAAATAGGAGCATTCTTTTTTTTTTTACAGTTTTTTTACAGTTTACAGTTTAAGAGTTACATTACCCACCCACGACTCTCCCATTCTGCGCGCATGCCACAAAAGCTGACTCGTGATTGGTTGTGAACGGATGAGGTGTCGTTTCGATGCTTCTCCACTTCGAAGCTTCGAAGCGGTATCGACCTTGTTCCAGCAGAAAGGTGCAGTTCATAACTGCGACAGGGATGTCGCAGTTCTGAGGGGGGGGGGAACTGAGACAAAACAACGTTGAGCTCAGTTGCAGTGCGGATACACTGAGGTGAATCTAGATAGAAACCAGTACAACTCTGTCAGTGCGGAAAGCCCCCAAGAGTCTTCAGAGCTCACTCTGCGCCTACAGTTTCCACGAGGCAGAAAATGCCTCTTACGATTGGCATGCTGGAATTATTAATGGAAGGCTAGGAACGAAAGATGACTTTCCCACCCAAGTCTTCACTTGAGCTGCAGCCGAAAAACTAAACATCTAGTTCCTTGGGCCAGGCACAAATCCGTGTGAAAAGTGTGACGGAAGGAGAGTTTCAGTAAAATATTTAACACCATGGTTTAAAAAGGCATCGGAAGAATTCAATGGACGCTGGGAGTTGGGGCTGGAACATGAAGTGGATTCGCTGGCCTGGGATTAATCAGACTGGGAAGCTGCGTGCCCGATGGATGGAAAAATTGAACATTTTAAGGCTGTTTTAGGGTCAGTCAAAACCCGTTAAAGCCATTGGGTGAAGGGAAGAGCCTGAAGGAAAGAGTCTTAAGAAAATACGATGTGGGCAGTCTTGGCAGTCTTGGCTGAGACAGCGGCCAAGAAAGCATTTAGGGAATTGTGGTGGATACAAACAGAAGAGCAACAGAAAGCTTATTGTATCCAGACAGGGCAAATGCAGGAACCAGTGTTGCATCCTCCCAATATAATTTTTGTCTTAGGTTAGTACACTTTATGTTGACATTTGTTCTATTAGTTAAATCTCACTGTGTCTGTTTCTTGAATCTGCCCTTACATCTGGTGGAGGTGGTAGTATAGTAGCAACCAGGATATGGGGATACCTTTTATTAATAACTAGCAGGCCCGGCCACGCGTTGCTGTGGCTGAGTCTGGTGAAGTGGAAAAGAAAGGAAAGGGGAAACGAACGGTTCGAACATGTGTCATTGCACAATGATTGCAAGGGAGGGGAGGGGCAAGGGGCCCCTCGCTTCCCTCCCTCTCTCCCGTTCCCTTGCATGGCAACCCGGCCGGTCCCTCCCTAACGTTCCCCTTCCTCTGCTAGGGTGGGTGGGCCCTGTCCAGGTGGCTGGCCCTGTCCCTTTCACTCCCTTCCCTTGCAGGCAAATTATCTAGCTTAAAACACGCTGGGAGGCATGAACTACGTTGTGTTCAAATTTCAGAGCATTTGGTCCAGCAAACCCTGGGACCCTCCCTCACCTTCCCCTTCCTCCGCTAGGGTGGGCAGGCCATGTGCAGATGGCCCTCCCCATCCCTTTCACTCCATAAGGCAGTGGTTTTCAAGGAAGGCATGGTTGGTTCCCTTGTATCAGAGGGTGTTGCTTTGACGGCTAGCAGATGGCGCTGTTGCGAAACAGAACTGTGGTTCCAACTGTCACAGGTGTGGCATATACACAATAACTGGCACAGTTGTGACATGTGCACAACAGGAGGTGTGGAAACAGTATGGAAACCTGGCTGCACATGAATGCGACGTTGTGTGAAAATTTCAAAGCAATCGGTCGAGTAGTTTGGGAGATTACTTGTCAGCAGAAAAACACACTGATAGATTTTTATATAGATAGATTTGAACAGGTGTTTTTTTTTACTTATAAACACTTAATACTGTAAAATAATCTGTTGTTTGATTAGCTGGAAACATAATTCCCTTTTGGTGTTTGTCTAAAGCACGGGTGCCCAACTCTGGTGCCCCAGATGTTCATGGACTACAATTCCCATCAGCCCCAATTGGCCATGCTGGCAGGCGGGACATCGCGGAAGGGAGTGCCCCCAATCACCTACAAAAGTGTAACTCCCCGAGGGGACCCCGGAAGAGTTTTAAAGTGGACTTTGCTGGGGATCCCAACGAGCTCATTTTTTTTTCTGATACAAGTGGGCTCGTATATGGAAATCCATGGCGACAGCTTCAACTCTGATAGAGGGTATTCAAGATCGGGACCCGACTCTGGGGGTAGAACATGTTGACAGAGATAAATTTCTCTCTCTTTCTCATGATACTAAAACCAAAAGGCATAGATTGAAAATGCTAGGGGGAAGAATTAGGACTAATAAAAGGAAACACTTCTTCACGCAACGTGTGATTGGTGTTTGGAATATGCTGCCACAGGAGGTGATGATGGCCACTAACCTGGATAGCTTTAAAAGGGGCTTGGACAGATTTATGGAGGAGAAGTCAATCTATGGCTGCCAATCTTGATCCTTCTTGATCTGAGGTTGCAAATGCCTTAACAGACCAGGTGCTCAGGAGCAGCAGGCCATTGCTTTCACCTCCTGCATGTGAGCTCCCAAAGGCATCTGGTGGGTCACTGCAAGTAGCAGAGTGCTGGACTAGATGTACTCTGGTCTGATCCAGCAAGGCTCTTAATATTCTTATTCATGTAGTTGCCCAACCTCCCCTTCAGCTATTTTCTCCTCCCTCTTGCCCTCCATTTTTGTAGGGCATGCTTTTTCCCCCTCCTTGTCATATCGTATTAGCGGCATAACAATAGATAACAGACAGAAGCCAGGTCAGTTGTCAATTTCATCTTGAATTAGTGATGTAGAAAATACACCGAGTCTGCAGTTTGGAGCTGAGTCAAATTGAGAAAGGAAGTTCTTTTTGCAGGAGGAACTTGTCAAAGGGCTGTAACATAGTAACAATTGTGTGTTGATGCAACTTTAATCTGATTGAAAAATGTAGTTCTTTGTGAGGGGGGAGGGCTACATGTTTCTGTTCCTTCAGGTAATGGCTCCTGCTCCAGGAAGGTTTTTTTGGGGGAGGGCTTATCCGTGCCCAATGTAGCTGCCCAACCTCCTCTTCAGCCATTTCTTCTCTGCCTCCTTTTTCAAAAGGAATTTAAAAAAATTCTTTGTCATATTGAACTAATGATGTAACGTTGAGGCAGAGATACAAACTAGCATGGTTGATTGGATCAGCTTTGTCAATTTCACACAGAACTTGCTATCTTAACATTAGGGCAGAGAGTGATTTTGAAGCAGGGGGCAGTTGAAATGGGTACTTGGAAAAGAGGGAAGGGTTCTTCTGCTGCGTCATGGATGATATCCCATTACCATTAGAAATAATATTTTTTTAGCGGTAGCATTCAACTGACAAGACAAGGAGGAAAAAACACAAGAATGACAGTGAGGAAAGGAGGTACGCAGAACTATTTCACAGAAAATGTTTCCAAGACACAAGGTTTGACCCCTTAGAAAAACTGGTAAACTGTGCATGCGGAAAAGCTAATGACAGTCCAGACTGCTTGTCTCCAAATGCTGTTAAGGTCAACAGGAAATCTGTCGGGTCCAGGATGAATTATTATTTCCATCTTCCTCTGGACAGGTTCAGAGATATTAAACAACTTGTGTTGTTGTGGCCCATGTGGGGAAGGATAATTTTTGAATGAATTTTTGAATGAATTATAAGAACTATTTGGATGAACTTTGAGTTGGATGAACTTTGAATCAGAACTTCAAAATAGAAGAATGGACATTATAAATAAGATGAAGCAATATTGAATTATTAAAAATGTATATATGAATTTTTGAATTCCTCACTTAAAAAGGAGTGGCGTATGATCTAAGCAGCCTTTAATTGTGACGTGATTATCTTGGTACTGTGTAGTGGGAAGGATAATTTTGACATCAGGTTGTAGTGTAAGTGAGTGAGTACAGATGAAAACACTAGCACAAGGTTTAACTGTGGGATGTTAAAACCACTATCATTTTAAAAAAGAAGGAAGCAAACAAGCACTGTGTTTTTTTAAAGTACGGTTGGTGGATGTGAGGGCAGAACTCAGTTTCTTAGAAGGGAAGGCTCAGGTGGGAGCCCTGCTGGGGGATCCAGAAATGGTTACTCAGTGAGAAAGAGGGAAAAGTTTCTTTTTGGTCAGACTTTCTTTATCATACAGTGTTCCTTCTGCAACTCTGTGATCTCCTGACAGATTAAAGGATTCTTTCTTAAAAGCCTGTATGAAGAGACAGCAAATAAACCAAAAAGAAATGTGAGTGGGAAAAATAATTTAAGAGAAAAGGGAGCAGAAGAGAGAGATGAGAAAGCTTTTCCCACTGACAAGAGTTGTACTGGTTTCTACCTAGGTTCGCCTCAGTGAATCCCCACTGCCACCGAGCTCAACATTGTTTTGTCTCAGGTCCCCCCCCCCCCTCAGAACTGCGACATCCTTGTCGCAGTTATGAACTACACCTTTCTGCCGGAACAAGGTTGATGCAACCTTGAGAAGCTTCGAAGTGGGGAAGCATCGAAACGACACCTCATCCGTTCAACCAATCACGAGCCGCTTTTGTGGCATGCGCAGAACGGGAGTCGTGGCGGGCAGAAAGCGCATGTAACTGTAAACTGTAAACTGTAAAAACTGTAAAAAAAAAAGAACGCTCCCGTTTCCCACTGTAACACAAGTGCCAATCACGATTGAGAGCGAAACAGGCAGCAAGATGATCCCACCCACTTAGCTCGGTTCCAGGGGGCCAAACTCAGTTGCTGTGGGGACAGCCTGGAATCGCCCTCCACTGAAGGGAACCGAGTCGACCTTAGCTCCCTTCTGTAGTGGGGAAAGCCTCCTAGACAGGAACAGTGGGAAAGGATGGTGAATGAGACCGCTGTGGATTTACCTTCGTCCAGTTCAGCCAGCAAGTTCCCTATAAAAGAAGAGATGAACCTGAACAAAATACCCCTCTTTTTCACCTCAGATAATTTGATGAGCCATTTTTCTCTTCGCAGATGTTTCTGAGCTGTGCTGGGAGAACAATCAAAATATTGTTCTAGGGGACAAGGGTTCACTTTAGGGTTGCCAAGCTAGAGATCAGTTCTCTTGGATGAAAGGGACGACTCAGTCTTCAGAAGTACATCCCTATGAACTGCCTCCCCTCTGCAAACTCTGCCTTCCCCTGGCTCAGCCCCAAATCTCCAGGAGTTTCCAGATATGGAGTTGGCAACCCTAATTCCTCCCTTCTGCCCATGATGCCTCTTGAATCACAGAAGTGCACATGTAACCCCTATGCCCAGAATGGGTTGGCCCAGAATGGGTTGACCCAGTAAGGGGGTGGAGACTCGGTGCAGCAGAGAGGCTGCAAGAGCTCTTTTGCAGAAGAAGCAAGGCTACCAGACTCGGACCTTGATTTCTATAAGCCCTTAACACCTTGTTAAGGCAACTTCAATATTGTTGGGAGCTACCGGGGAGGTAGTTGTTGTTTTGCTGTGTTGTAAATGTTGGAGTTTATTGTTTCAGGGTTTCTTTTGTGGTTGTAATGGGTGAGAGTTCTCCTGGAAACCTTCATCATGTTGCAACCTGTTCATCAAGCCCTTGGAGTCTTCAGGAGCCAGCCAACTTGCAAGAAGAAATTGGACTTGGCAATATCAGTAGACTGTAAATAGAAGGACTTGAAATGCAACCTGAACAGGACCTTGAATTGTAACGTTAAATGTTGATGTTTAATGTTAATTGTAAAGAGAAGTAAACCATATTGTTGTTTAAAAATTGTTGTTGCAACTCATTCCAAGTACTGCCCCACAGAACTCACAAGCTGAGGTTACACACACACTTTAGAGAGATCTTGTGGCATTTCTAAATATGCCACCAGCATGTCTGGATTGGCCCTGATCACATGTAGCTGTGTAAGTCGAGCCCTTTGGGGGTGAGGCGGCCTATAAATCTAATTAATAATAATAATAATAATAATAATAATAATAATAATAATAATAATAATGTGATTTTGCAACACAGCCATTCTACATTCAGTGAAGGGCCCTACAATAATGAGAGGTCTTTGAGATTTTGAAGGTCAAATGGTCTGCTTGCTGTCACCATGAGAGGGAAACACTCGTGTTCACACATATACACCACACAAGTGTGCATGCTTGTGGTAGAGGGGATCCCCCACCGTCATCACTTCTGCTTAGTGAAGTAGGAAGAGAAATGGGGCGGGGGCGAGGGAGTAACTACAACATGACATTTGGCCGCAGAAGCAAAAGTAATATCATGCCTTATTGGAATGTTCTAGTAATCCCCTGAACTCTATGGGGCTTTCCCCACTGACAGAGTTGAACTGGTTTCTACCTAGGTTCGCCTCAGTGAATCCCCACTGCCACCGAGCTCAACATTGTTTTGTCTCAGTTCCCCCCCCCCTCAGAACTGCGACATCCTTGTCGCAGTTATGAACTACACTTTTCTGCCGGAACAAGGTTGATACCGCTTCTAAGCTTTGAAGTGGGGAGGCATTGAAACAACACCTCATCCGTTCAACCAATCACGAGCCACTTTTGTGGCATGCACAGAACGGGAGAGTCGTGGCGGGCAGAAAGCGCATGTAACTGTAAACTGTAAACTGTAAAAACTGTAAAAAAAAAAAAGAATGCTCCCGTTTCCTGCCGTAACACAAGCTCCAATCACGATCGAGGAGCGAAACAGGCACCAAGATGATCCCGCCCACTTAGCTCAGTTCCAGGGGGCCAAATCAGTTGCTGTGGGGACAGCCTGGAATCGCCCTCCACTGAAGGGAACCGAGTCGACCTTAGCTCCCTTCTGTAGTGGGGAAACCGCCCCCCCCATGTTAAAACGCTAGCATTTGGGAGGTCTGCTTTTTCTCTGAAGTACTTACTTTCTCTGAAGACGTGCTGTGCTGCCCCAAAAGATTTGAGTTATGTAGACATAGCAAATTTATGTGTTAGTTGTAGACAAGGTGCGAAGGGCTACCCTTTTCAGTTACAGCGTGATGGGACATGTAGTTTTTAGCAGTTAATGTCATATGACTTAGCATTGGAGCTATGACTAGTACACATAATCTTGCTCCTGGGCGCTGCAAAAGTTTATTACTCTTTGTGTTCAACTTAGCAATGGACAGGTATTGCGAAACCATCCTCTTTTTCACAGAAGAAGTAAGAATAAGATTCAACTCTGCATAAACTGTTAAAGCTCAGGGAAATCGGTGGACAAAATGTAAATCATTACTCATCGCTTGACTGCATCATGAATGCCTCAGTTTGCTCGATAGACTCTGATCTGAAGTTATGTGTAGAGTTCTTTTGTTGGGACTAACCAGAAGGAAGAGACCAGTCTCTTCTAGATAGCATATGTGCCAAGCAGAGGTGGGATCCAGCAGGTTCTCACAGGTTCCCGAGAGTAGGTTACTAATTATTTGCGTGTGCCGAGAGGGGGTTACTAACTGGTGATTTTGCCACGTGATTTTCGCCTTAGTTACGCCCCTCCTCTCAGCAGTAGCGCGCAGAACTTGAAGCAGTCTAGCTGGAGGTGCACCGGCTTGCGTGGCAGCCTGCACCTGCGTGCATTCATATCCCTCCCAAGGACCAGCACAGCGGCTGCATCCTTGCCACAGCCCCGCCCAGGAATGCCCTGCCCCCAAAATGCCTGGCCACGCCCCCGTCGTGCCCTGCCCAGCCCCATTGGCGCTACGCCACAGTTTGAATCCCACCACCATGGGAACCTGTTACTAAAATTTTTGGATCCCACCACTGGTGCCATGTCCAAAACTATATGTTGGGAGATGGGGGGGGGGGGGAGCAGTGTCCCAGGAAAAAAAAATAACTGAGACCTCATCTGTTTACAGGAAGTTCTGACCATGTTGTTTTTGATGACTCCTAGTGCTACCCTTATCACTCCTGGGTAGATCTAAGAATTGCCAGAAACTCTGTGGTCATAACTGAGATGCAGTCTCAGTTTTCTATTCTTTTTTTTTCCCCCAGGACAATTGCACTCATCCCATTTGGCCGTAGTTTGTACCCTCCATCCAAGGGACCATCAGTGGGCAACAGATGCAGTTATCTGGAGATCTCCCACCATAAGTGGCCGAAGGGGCCCCTAATAACTGACTACCGGTATGTTGGAATGGAGATATAAAACCATGACCAACTGCACCTCTAAGGGGCTTTCCACACTATAGAAGGGAGCTAAGGTCGACTCGGTTCCCTTCAGTGGGGGGCGATTCCAGGCTGTCCGCACAGCAACTTACTTGGCCCCCTGGAACCAAGCTAAGTGGGCGGGATCATCTTGGTGCTTGTTTCGCTCCTTGATCGTGATTGGAGCTTGCGTTACCATGGGAAACGGGAGCGTTCTTTTTTTTTAGTTTTCACAGTTTACAGTTTACAGTTACATGCCTGCCATGATGCTCCCGTTCTGCGCATGCCACAAAAGCGGTTCCTGATTGGTTGAACAGATGAGGTGTCGTTTTCATGCGTCCGCACTTGGAAGCTTCGAAGCGGTATCGACCTTGTTCCAGCAGAAAGGTGCAGTTCATAACTGCGACAGGGATGTCGCAGTTCTGAGGGAGGGAACTGGCAGAAGGCAAGGAAACTAACGATTGAGCTCAGTTGCGAGTCGCCCGAGGATCGCACGCTGAGGTGGGAACCCTAAGATAGAAACCAATTTACAACTCATGTGTCCAGTGCGGAAAGCCCCTAAGAGACTTTTATTTTGGATTTCAGTTCTTGAGTTAGCAAAGAGTTAGCAAGCCTAATAAAATGGAAAGACTCACAACGAAATATTGCAGTGTATTTTGCCAAGAGTCTTTGGGTTTCAGTTCTTCAGGTTGTTTGTCAACTCTGATCCATGTGGGTAGCCATTTTGATTAGAATGGCTTATTTTATCTAGGAAAGATGCTGCTGCAACCACTACGCTCAAGATAATAAATACATTTTACTGGATTAACTGGCCCCTGAAATGAATAGTTCAAGGGCCAGAATTAGAATCCAGATATGCTAAGCACGTCATTGACATTTGTCGGTTCTTTCCGCTGAAGTGGTGTTTGAGAGACACCACAGCTTCCCTTTTTCCTTAAAATAGGAAATACTTGTGGCAAACTTTCGTTCATTCTGTCAATACGGCTGCACGAAAGCCACAAAAGAAACGGCTTGCTTTTAGCGGGTGGTTTTTAAACGGCTGAAGGAATAACATATTGGCAACGTCAGGTGAGGTGATTAAATGCTGGAGGCCAACTTCTTGGCTGGCTATCGGGTTCTCTCTTTTAGGGCTGGTTTTATGGTTTTCCAGTAGGCTAAGAAGAAGGGGGTTATTATTATTGTTATCTCATTTTGTTGACTATCACAGCTGCCAGTTCTTCAGTTCTTTTATTACAACTCGAGCCTCACTCAAAGGTCTAGGACAGTGTTTCCCAACCTTTTCGAGGTCAGGGTACCCTTGACCTCACTCTTCATATCTCATGGTACCCCTGCCGCCACCCTCCACCTTCCCCTCCCATTGCCCCTGCTTGCCACACACCCCACCTTCCCCTCCCACTGGGGGTGGTGGTGGCTGCTGACCTTGTGGCAGGCCCTGCCCCATGGGCCAGCCCCATGTCCTTGCTGGCGCCGGTGGGAGACACCACAAAATGAGGGGGGCGGGGTGGTAGTGTTGCCGCGGTACCCCTGGGACATGCTCACGGCACCCCAGGGTACCAGGGAACCCTGGTTGAGAATGGCTGGTCTAGGACATTGTAATATATTGACATAGTATTTGTTTGGATCCCAGCAGGGCTGTCTTCTGAATCTGACAGATGTTGGGTTTGTTGATTTGAAGATGTTTCAAGTGCCACCATAGAATTTTCGGAATGGCACGCAGGGTGCCGATTACCACTGGGACGACCTCAGCTGGTTTGTGCCACAGTTGCTGAATCTTGATTTTCAAATCGTGGTATTTAGTGACCTTCTCCTGTTCTTTTTCAACGACCCTGCTGTCACCAGGTATTGCTATGTCGATGATGGTCACTTTTGTGTCTTCGAACACTGTGATGTCCAGTGTATTATGTGCCAACACTTTGTCCATTTGGATTCAAAATCCCACGAGATCTTGACCTCCTCATTTTCTGTTACTTTCTCTGGACAATATTCCCACCAGTTTTTAGGTACTGTTGTTGTTGTTGTTGTTGTTGTTGTTGTTGTTGTTGTTGTTAGACTTAATAGTCCACCCCTCCCCTTTCAGACTTGGGGCATCTTACAACATGATTTAAATACAATAAATAAACATCCATGCACATTAAAACATTCAGCATTAAAACATCGTCATTCAAATGTTCCAACAATTCAACTGTTCCAGTAGGTTCAAGAGGCAATTGATTCGCCTTTGGGTATGATACATTAATATTTATTTATTTGTTTATTTATTATTGGTTTTATATACTGCCTCACCCCTGAAGGGCTCTAGGGCTAGGGTTAGTGGGGGGCAAAAAGGGATGAAAAAAAGAAAAGTATTTTATTGCCCTAATTTCCTGGAGGGTTAGAAGCAGGTAGGGCAAAAACTTTACCAAAGCCTCAGAGGAAAATTTGGAAAGGTTAATTGAAAACTGAACTCCCCTAACCAGATAACAAAGGTTAAGGAATATGCTGCTGTTTTCTTTTAAGTATTGGGTGCATTTGCAGTTTTGCTTGTACAAAAATAAGGCATTTATAACTTTTAAATGTTATAAATATGTCCAATATAGCAATCTGGTATACTATGATACTGGTATACTATGATGCGCAATGCGGCTGGCCTCCCTGCGGGCCGGGACAGCACAGCCCTAGCCCTGACCTGGTGGGCAGCTCTTCCACCAGCTGTCCAGACCCTCGCGGGGACAGGGAGTTCCACTTGGGAGGGCCTGTAAGACTGAACTGTTCAGCCGGACCTTTGGAGGAACCAACTGCTAATAGATGCCCCCCCCTTCCTTGGCCCTTAATGTCTGGGCGGCTTACCACCCTAATGGGACTTCAGCCATGCCTCCCTTGAGGGGGGGAGGGAGGGACTTTATATTTTTGGAACGCTGGACACCACCTTACATCTTGAATTTAAATTTAAATCTAAACTTGAGTTTTATACTTGGTAATTATATTGGGAAATTTTATCGCTGCTTTTAAATGTTTGTTTAATTATATTGTGTTTTAAATGTTGTACACCGCCCAGAGCCCTTCGGGGATAGGGCGGTATAAAAATCTAATAAAATAATAATAATAATAATAATGTTGTTAAAGCAGTAAAATTAGTTTAGGTGTGAAAGGGCAATCAGTATTGAAAATGTTTCAACTTCCCCCACAAATTTCCATTCCCCCATAAAAGAGAGATAATTTTTTTGGAAATGTTTCATCTCTAGTTATAAATGTTGTATTTTCTATTAAAGCAGCAAAACCTGAGCCCTTCGGGGGAGGGCGGTTTATAAATATAATAAATAATAATAATAATAATAATAATAATAATAATAATAATAATAATAATAATAATAATAATAAAAACAGGTTTAGGTTTGATAGAAAAGTAAATATTGCATATGTTACAGTTTTCATCCAAATTTCCTCCCCCCCCCCCGCCCGGAAAAACACTGTCTTTCTATGACTTCAAATTTTCCAGAATTTTTTTCATGTCTTAGTGCATACAGAAGTCTACAAGGAGCAGCAGTGGCATAGGAGGTGAAGAGCTCGTGTATCTAATCTGGAGGAACCGGGTTTGATTCCCAGCCCTGCCGCCTGAGCTGTGGAGGCTTCTCTGGGGAATTCAGATTAGCCTGTGCACTCCCTCCCACGCCAGCTGGGTGACCTTGGGCTAGTCACAGCTTCTCGGAGCTCTCTCAGCCCCACCTACCTCACAGGGTGTTTGTTGCGAGGGGGGAAGGGCAAGGAGAGAAAGGGGGGATATAAATCCAAACTCTTCTTCCTCTTCTTCTTCTACAAGTGATATAAGTTGGGAGCAAAAGGTGGAGGGAAGTGACATGAAATGGGAAATTTCAATTTAAAATGTGAAATTTATGGGTACAAGTGACCTAAGTAGGAGCTGACCTTTGACTTGAGTAAGAGAGTTTGGATTTAAACCCTGCTTTTCTCAACCATAAAGAGTCTCAAGGTGGCTTACAAACTCCTTCCCTTCCTCTCCCCACAACAGACACCTTGCGAGATAGGTGGGGCTGAGAGAGTTCAGAGAGAACTGTGACTGGCCCAAGGTCGCCCAGCAGACTTATGTGAATGAGTGAGGAAACAAACCTGGTTCTTCGGATTAGAGTCCGCTGCTCGTGGAGGAGTGGGGAATCAAACCTGGTTCTCAAGATCAGAGTCCACTGCTTTAACCACTACATCATGCTGGCTCTCTTGGATGTGACATCACATGACACCATGACATCACATGTGACACCACGTAATGCCACATCCCTGCTGAGTTCCCTCCTCAAATTCTGCTCAGGTATTGCTCACAAATCTCTAGAAATTTCCCAAGAATTATTAAAAAGCTGACATCCACAGTACACCAGAATAGTCGACCCCAGAACAAAATGTAAGGATTGCCTTTCCAGTCTTTTGGGAAGGACCTTGCCTAAATCTGTGTTCTTTCTTTTTAAAAAATTATATACACTGGAGTTGATTTGGAAAAACTAAGGCACAATAACCTAGCGGTGGCGAACCTTTGGCACTCCAGATGTTATGGACTACAATTCCCATCAGCCCCTGCCAGCATGGCCAGTTGGCAGGGGCTGATGGGAATTGTAGTCCATGACATCTGGAGTGGGCCAAAGGTTCGCCACCACGGACCTAGCAGAACATTTGTTCAAGGGCTATAATATAGGCACTTAGAAAATGATATGAATATAGTTTTGGGGAGTGGCTTGAACAGCTTTTGAATCGTAATAAGAAACTATCTTTCCTGGTTGTCCAGCTTTCAGTTCGCTGACCAGGCCTGAAGAAAAGGAAATTGGCAAGACTGTCTATATAACACCAAGAGCCAGCTTCTTATTTTTGTTCACTGATAACAAATTCTTGGCTGGACCTGCTGCCTGACCTCAGACTTCCTTCATTATGCTGCTTACTTTGGCTTATTTTCCAGAAAATGGCTGCTGTTGCGTCTCTTAGATTCTCTTCAGCATTTATTTATTTATTTTATTTATTTCTAATAATGTTTTATTAATGTTTACAGTATATTTGACAGACATGGAAAAAAGACACAAAACAAACAGGATTCAGAACAGAAAGCAGCAGAACAAAAAAGAAATACAGTACATCTACCTCAGACTGCATTAATAAATCATAACATAATGGATCCCAATGTGACATTATCAGGGAAACCTTTAAATCACTATGGCTCCTTCCGCACATGCAGAATTATGCACTTTCAAACTGCTTTCAATGCTCTTTGAAGCTGTGCGGAATAGCAAAATCCACTTGCAAACAGTTGTGAAAGTGGTTTGAAAATGCATTATTTTGCGTGTGCGGAAGGAGCCTATCTTTTGTCCACCAGCTCCAGATTGCCTTAATTGGTCAGTTTCTTTTTCTTTTTTAAACAATTTTTAAATTAATGTTCACACAGTATATTTGCCAGGCATGGAAAAAAGGTACAAAACAAAAAGAACTTAAACCAGATAGAAGCAGGACAAAAGAGTAATACAGCACATCTACCCAAAACTGCATTAACATAACCATAAACGTTGCTTTTTTTCTGGGCATCAGTCACTGCCAGAGCGTGCGTTAAGGGAGCCCGCAAGAGCCAGATTCTGTTTCCACCTCAAGGCCAGTGTGGAAAGGGCCTCATTTTGGCCTTGTCTTTGTCGGTGTGGCTGTGATCTTTCAGTAGGAGAATTCTATTGTGGGAACGGAGTAGAATGTCTACAAAATTGTATTTGATCAAGAAATATTAAGTTCGTATGAACCAAAGATTTCTAAGAATCAAAATGGGGTTTCTGTATAAGACACCAGCAGGCCTGCATGTTAGCAGCAGGTCAAAAGTGCATGTTAGAAGCTTGTCAGTGATTATGCAGGCAAGCAAAGATAAACATCTTTAAGATCTTGTCACTAAGGGGCCAACGTGACAGAAGACATATACTTTATAACTTTGTTTTTGGGTTAGAAATGAATGTGATCAGTTAATTTAAAAAGCGTTTTTCTATATATGTTAAATGAACACAGAAATGATAATGAGAGATTCATATTTACTGGTATTTTACTATAATTCTATTGTATTAGAATCGAAGGTATAATTGTTAGAATCAATGTTTGTATAATCTGTTAAAGTTAAAATCATTTCAAACTGGGAAAAGGGAAGTTTTATGATCTCAAGGAATGTCAAACCTACATACCCTGAAGAGGTATCTCTCTCTTCAGGAGCAAACTTAGAAAAACACGTTATTCTTGAAAACCAGAAAAAGGCAGAAGTTAGTTTTATTGCAGCCGTTTGCATATGGTAAGAAGGGACATGAAACTAAGCATATGGAGCAGTATTTAGTGACAAATAAAATAGAGGCTACCTTAATGTATGTGACAAGGAAGCGGAACTATCCAATGGGATTTTAAGGTTCATGCTTATAGCTAAGTAGAAAGGGGTATGGATTGTAATGTACGTGAGTAAAGGGTGCCTGTAGCGTATGTCTTATTGTCCATCTATGAGACCCCAGGACCTTCCTATGGTGGGCCTGTCTCTACATTTTAGGAGAGCACCTTGAAGAGTTAAGCCTTCTGTAATTTTCTATATTCTGCTAAGTAAAAACTGTCTGTTTTATTTTTGATGTCAGATGTCTTTTGCTTTTTGGGGGGAATTTGTCTCTAACCTATCTTTTCTCAAAACAGCTGCACAGGCCGGACTTGAGTTCTGGCCTCACACTATTAACAAGTGCCATCACTTGGTGGAAAGCAATGATGAGACCTGTTTTCCCGGAGTTTCTCAACACTGCCCAGAGGGTAGTGACTGGGAAAGTAGAGTTTGGCGGGGGGGGGGGGGGGGGTGTGAAGTCACTTCCAGGTGACACTCTGGCCCCTTCCGCACAGGCAAAATAATTCGTTTTCAAACCACTTTCACAACTGTTTGCAAGTGGATTTTGCTATTCCGCACAGCTTCAAAGAGCACTGAAAGCAGTTTGAAAGTGCATTATTCTGCATGTGCGGAATGAGCCTCTAGGACAGCAGTCTCCAACCTTTTGATTCTTCAGGCACTCTTGGAATTCTGAGAGGGGGGTCGTGAGCTTTTCTGAGGAGTACCGTGTGTCTGGGCTCCTCCTTAGCCATTGCATCTGGTTCGTGCCCTGACCCCTGGACTGGCTGACCTTCACCTACAAACGCCACCTGACTTGACCCCTGGACCACCTGACCTCTTCCTACAGACATCACCTGCCCGACCTCTGCACTGTTGGACTTGCACCACCTGCCTAGGCACCTGAGCTGCTTAAACTGTGCAACTACTTCTGGGCTGCCTCAGTCATCTGCTAACCTGTCGTGCCCGGACCTCAGCAGCATAGGAGCCGCCCTAGCTTTAAAAAACAGACTCTTTTAGGGGCTTTCCCCCTCTACAGAAGGGAGCTAAGGTCGACTCGGTTCCCTTCAGTGGAGGGCGATTCCAGGCTGTCCCCACAGCAACTGAGTTGGCCCCCTGGAACCGAGCTAAGTGGGCGGGATCATCTTGGTGCCTGTTTCGCTCCTCCATCATGATTGGCGCTTGTGTTACCGAGGGAAACGAGAGCGTTCTTTTTTAAAAAGTTTTTACAGTTTACAGTTGAATTATATGTTGCACCGTCATTGACGACTAGGTCAGAGTCTTGTGACTCATGTCTGCTTCAATCCCGTGATCATGGCACTCATCTGTATCAACTTTTAAAAGTTATTTGAGGCCTTTGCCTAATGCAGAAAATGGTAGGACTTCCGATAGTGAAGAGTCGTAGTTAGATCATTCACAGCAGAACAGGTTGATTTGTCTAAGAATGCAGCTAGAGTGGTTGAAAATGTGATAGAATATATCTGTTGGACTCTCTTGTTTACGTGCTTCATTTATGCCACATTATATCTTTCTCCCCGGTGGAATCCAAAATGGCTCACATTTGGGCTTTCCGCACTACAGAAGGGAGCTAAGGTCGACTCGGTTCCCTTCAGTGGGGGGCGATTCCAGGCTGTCCACACAGCAACTTACTTGGCCCCCTGGAAGTGGGCGGGATCATCTTGGTGCCTGTTTCGCTCCTCGATCATGATTGGAGCTTGTGTTACCATGGGAAACGGGAGCGTTCTTTTTTTTTTTTTTACAGTTTTTACAGTTTACAGTTACATGCCCGCCACGACTCTCCCGTTCTGCACATGCCACAAAAGCGGCTCATGATTGGTTGAACGGATGAGGTGTCGTTTCGATGCTTTTCCACTTCAAAGCGGTATCGACCTTGTTCCGGCAGGAAAGTGTAGTTCATAACTGCGACAAGGATGTCGCAGTTCTGGGGTGGGGGGACTGAGACAAAACAATGTTGAGCTCGGTGGCAGTGGGGATTCACTGAGCCGGACCTAGGCAGAGACCAGCTCAACTCTGTCAGTGGGGAAAGCCCCTTAGTGGCCATTGCTAGGCAACCATAGCAACTGAGGACTGATTTCTCTCAGTGAAAGTCGAAGAGAGGTGGCAAGGGACCTTTCCAGGGGTCTTTTGGCTTTTGAGGGAGGCCTCATTGGGGCCAGGCCTGGCAGCAGCATCCATAGCAACCACTGGGCAGTTGCTCACTAGGCCTTGCTGCTTGCTACTCTTCAAGAACAGTCCTGCTATGAAAGCCAGTGTGATGTAGCGGTTACAGCTTCAGAGTAGGGTCTCAGAGAACTGTGTTTGAGTAGCCATCTTGCTATAGAAGCTCACTGGGGCTCATTCCGCACATGCAGAATAATGCACTTTCAAACTGCTTTCAGTGCTCTTTGAAACTGTGCGGAATGGCAAAACCCACTTGCAAACAGATGTGAAAGTGGTTTGAAAAAGCATTATTTTGTGTGTGCAGAAGGGGTCTGGGTGATTTTGGACCAGTCTAATACTTTCAGCCTAACCTACATCACATGGTTGCTGTGTAGATAAAAAAGAGAGGAGAATAACTAAACTGCTTTGGTTCTCACTTGGAGAAAGGTGGGTTATAAATGAAGCAAGCAAAGAATAAATATAGCTGCATACGGGGGACAGATAAATGACAGATTGTTGAGCAGCTAAGGAGGAGAGAATGAGTCAGGGAAAGGGAAGAGGATAAGGGAGGTGCCAGGGTGAGGCAAAGGGGAAATAATGTGAAAGGAGGGTTGAAAGGAAAAAGTAGTGTGCCCCCCAAGAGAATTCTGGGGTCCTGTTGGGAGACCTGTTTATTCTGGGGTTTGCTTTTGCGGCTTTCTGGTTGTTGTGGGTGGTGGAATGGGTTAATTGCATCTCTAACTGACTTTTCTCTGTCTTTTGTGTAATGCTATATAGTACCAAGTGCTGTCCAAGGTCAGTGCCTGGCTGTCTTCACTGTTATCTCATTTGCTGTTCTTTTGGCAGGCATTCCCACGATGGGGGGGGGGAGGTGCACCCTGCTTTAACTATAGGGGTTTGCGCGGGCAAATCCCAGTTCTGGCTTTAGCCAGGGAAGATCCTCAACATCAATAAACTACTGTTCTTCTACATGAGTTTGTTGCAGTTTTGGGGATTCTGACAGGTCTTTACCATCCAAGTGGGCCTGGCCCATAACTGTGCCATATTTTTCCTAGGTGGAGGCTGCTGGAAGGGGGGGAGGGAAAGATGAAGATCAAGGGGTAGATGGAGGTAGGCTTGCTGTTTGGTGGGAAGGAAAGAAGGAAGTTGGAAAAGGGGAGAGGCAGTGGGTGTTTTCAAGGACGGGAAATAGTAAGGAAGGGCGAAATGAGGCGGCCCTTGTAGGTTCCCGCTTGTTCATGTCTAGTCTGAATCAAGATCGTAAGAGCTCTCTCTGTTTGCAACTGGGTGTGTCGGTTTCTTGTTCTCAAATCCCAACTGCCTTTCTCCAATTAAAAACTTTAGACACCAGCAAAATGTATCCTGATTTTTGATAATCTTATTAAAATCCAATTTTTAAAAAATTGGCCCACAGGGGAAAAAAAAAATTTAATCTCCAGCCAAGGGATGAATGTGATATCATTTTTCGCTATAAGAGCATGGAGTCAGCTCAAAGTGATCTCGAGGGAAGTTATTTTTTGAGGAGAGGAGAAATTGAGACAGGACGTCCAGACAAGTTCCTTAAATTGAAAAATGCGTATTCTGTGTGTGTGTGTGTGTGTGTGTGTGTGTGTGTGTGTGTGTGTGTGTGTGCCACTAATATTTTCAATAGGTTGGTTGTGAAATTTGAAGAATACGGCTAAAAACGTTCGTGGAGATTTCACAAGCGTTTGTGTTGGGACTGTAAACAATGCTGGAGAGTTGCATGAAAACCCTGACAAATTAATTTTTCCATTCAAGTCAACGAGAGCTTGAGTTGCATCCTTATGCATATGGAAACTGGTCTATGAAACTGTTATCTGATGCTTCGGCAAGCCTGGTTGCCAAGAATTTTATGATTAAAAGCTGATGTGGCGGGTGGGTTTTGCACGGTTTGCAGCAGCTTTCTGGCTCTGTCTGTGTGTAATGCAATGTGTAAGTTGCTGTGTGTATGTAAGGCATTGCACCAGTGGATCAAGCGTGCCTGTTGTTTGGTGGGCAGTACCACAGCTTGTCGATTTGGATAGTGGAGTTAGAGCAGCAAAGTGGCCGTCACTAAAAAGTCCTGTGACGTGAAGCTGTATATGTAAACACGGAATACCAATCACTGTTAGAGTGAATGACTCATCAAAGGAACTGGGAAGCTGTTCCATTAGTGGGTATTCTCAGTGGGTTGTTCCATTCTCTTTCCCGGGAGGCAGGAGTGAGAACCCTGGAAGGGACCCCTTCCTCCAGGAAATAATTCTGATTACCCCTGGGACAGCCCTTTATAGGCTTTCTTTGCAGCTGTCCAGTTGGATACTCAGCATCCACTGGATGCTGCAAATCCTGCGCATTTATAAGTTTTGTAATTAGTAGAGACCATCCCTCCTCCTTTAAAAATAAAAAAAAAAAAAAAATCTGGGAGTCTGTTCTATGTCCTCTGTGAGTGGATCGTCTGTATCTGAAAATTGAGTTTTCTCCTGTAAGCATTCACCCTCACTTAGATCCTCTATACCCAAGGGACTGTGTTGAGAAAAGCTAAATGGTCCAGGATCTAATGGAACAGCTCCCGCTGCTGGCTGTTGTGGCCATTGTCTGGTATTCTGGGAAGCCTGAAGTGCCAACCATCACCCACGGAATGTTCGGGCAGATGGGCAGAGCTGAATAGGAAAAACGGTAAACAGCTAATATCTCCAGTTGAATTCAATATTTTTGGAAATCCCTTCTTATTCATTGCCTCGGGCACATGAGGAACCAGCGTGCCGAATTTCAAGTGCGTAGGTTCAGCGTTTTCTGAGTTCCGTTGGAAAACAGGTGAAGTGAAGTCGGGGTTTTAAAGCACCCCATCCATCACGCCATCAGATTACAGATTCCGCCAAAGCAGCTTTTGGGGTTTGTTTTGCAAAACCCGTGGGGAAATCAGATGGCAGTCGATCTCCTAGCGACAGATCAGTTCACGTGAAGAAAATGGCTGCTTTGGAAGGTGGACTCCAAGGCTTAATACACTGCAGAGACACTTCTCCTCCCCAAACCGCATCTTCCTCAGCCTCCTCCCCAAAATTTCCTGGTATTTCCCAACCTGGAGCTGGTAGCCCTAAGCAGGACCCTTCTTATGATTCAGAAAAAGGCACCTGTGGTCCCAAACATGTCCGCTACGAAAGAGGCACTAGAAAGAAACCAGCCAGGACACACCATTCCTTTTGCAGTGTTTTAATACACCATTAGATAGCTATAATACTAGAGGCAAGCCATATATTATCTGGCAAATAAGGCACGTATCGGAATGCCATTTTATGGACAATCGACAGCAGAGGCTTTGATGCTCTTTGAAGCAACCCAGTCGAACTACATCTGGCGCCTCTGAAGTTTATGTCCATAGAAATGTTTTTTTTTCTTCTCCAAGCTGTACAAGTTAATTACCAGTTACAGGACAGAAAAATTATACAACTGAAACTGAAAATAAGTCAGTGAGTACAGCTAGGGTATTTTTTTCTTAAAGTTCATAATAATTAAGCTAAACTAACTGCAGAAATTAATATGATAACAGGGTTAGCAATCACTGCTCTACATAACATTTCAAAGGGAAACGTGAGTCCAGTATTGGATTGAACAGGATTCTCATTTTAGCATTTTTTAAAAACGACAGCACAAAACAATAAAAAATATAATGGTGCTATGTGAAACCATCAAGCATAAAATGCATATAATACGTGCACATGCATATTCTATTATGCTATGAACGCTAAGATAAAAATAAAACACAAAATGCCTATATCAGTCCAACCCTCCCTTTCTTCGTGATTGACGTCGATTGACAGCAGCGTTCGAAGGCTACTACGGCACTACAGATCCACAGCATGTTATTTTTGCAAACTGTGGTGAGCATCGCGGTGTCAAATAATGCTCTTCTCGCCCTCTCCAAGGAGACAGTGTAAAACCAACAGATAAGAAATAACAGAACCCTGTTGCAGAACTTCTGAAAACAAAATAGCGGCTCCTTCTGTCATTTCATACATTACGATGGACACGTCCACGGTCGCTACAGCTTACACTCAACAGGACTCTGCGGTCAAGCTCAGTTTTCTGGAAGGCCTCTCTGTATTTATCACATTTCATCCCTTTTGTTTTAGTGTCCACTTAAAAAAAGAAGAGGTGAATATTCTAAAATCGTAATGTGTGAAGCAACCCTTAGAATACCTACAGCTTAATTCTAACATTTTGCATTGGAGTCTCTGCTGTGCCACTAAAATATGTGGACACAACAGTATCTCTAGCCCCATCAAAAGCAATAAGCTGTTGTTGGAAATCTTTGGGGCTGTTTAGTGTATTTTCCACAAAGTAATAAAGTGATAGCATAACATCTGATTCCTACCAAATCAGTCATAGCTTCTCTAGAAAGGCAATCCTCTTCAAAATACACATATAAATAAACTGAATACACATATTAATATAAGTTCTAAACACTTGAATAATATACTGGTTACTTAATACTGATATTTTCATCCAACCAAACAACAATAATATGGCTTAAAGAATCGCAAGGGTTTTTTCTTCTTGTCAGAATTATGTACCAACTTTCATATAATATTCTATGTAGACAATATTTCCTTCGTAATGTAGTTTTGTTGCATACTTTATACAGACAAAAAGCATTGTAAAAAAAGAAAAAAAGAAAAAGCAAATTCCTTCCATAAATATTTTCTTGAGGATACACCCTTAATTTTGTATAATACTTAAGAAAACTCTTAGCTCTGTTAGTATTCTAGTAGAGAACTGAGGCCCTTTTTTTTGAAAGCTTCAGAGTTGTAAAAACACTTAAAAAAAACCCAAACAGAACAAACAATAGTTTTTTTTAAAAAAGGCCCTCAAATATATACAAAAAAAGGTTACTGCAAAGAGTTTCCAGATAACAATTCAGTATTACAAAGAAATATTTGTAACCATTCAAATATTTTAAACATCAAAAAAGGATTTTCCAAAATACACACACAGTATTAAAAAAACAAACAGAAAGGAACTCTATGTCAAGTATAACTCAAGATAAATACACATTTGCAAGTAAAACTGTAAAATATTTCATAACAAGGGTAAACATTAATATCAATTGACTACATCTATGAACTGCACACGATTGTCCCTTTGATATTCATCCTAAGAAAACACAAACCTTCATTTGTATAGCTACAATTTTGATAAGCTTTATTGAGTGCTTCAGCCCCCTGATATATTCTTTTTTTACCCAGAGGCAGTGGTTTTTTTGTAGAAATAAAACAGACAGGCACTGAGCACTCAGTCGAGTGTAGAAATACTGTTTTAAAGAATGACACTGTGTGGATCGTTTTGTTGTGTGACTAGGAACCTGTGTCAGTTAGCTTACATTTTAACAAGGCCTCTGTGAGCATGCCTTAATGCATACAAATTTTTAGTTCTTAAAAAATGGTTTCGTTTAATTAAAGGGCATTATTGGGCATGACCCAGCTAAAAGGTCAGCATTTTGAAATCCCATTCATTTCCACAGATAAAAGGAGGTTTTCCATGCAAAGACAGGCGGGTTCCGCATGGGCCAAAAACAGTGATGTGAAAACGGTGTGAAAACGGCGTAAACCCTTTTACACTGTTTTAAGCCATTTCACACCGCTTTCACACCGTTTTCACACTGCTGTTTTTGGCCCATGCGGAATCTGCCTCAGACATCGATCTGGCAAGATCAGTCCTGCTTACTCTGACTGGCAGCCACTCTCAGGTAAAAGCTTTTCCTGGACCAGACATTTCAGCTCCCTTTTGGAAGAGAACATACCAAGGAATTAGTCTGGAACCAAGTTATACGTTCGGTGTGCCATCTCTTTATGGGCTTAACTCTGCTCCAGAAATGAGTGGAATTCCAAAGTTCTCCACCTTAGCAGGTTTGAAACAAACCAGATAAAATCCCTTAAAAGAAAAATTAAAGCAGGGGTAAACAAGGAAGTAAGCCAAGCTGATTGGCTTCTATGGCACTATGGTGCAGGTACCACTGACACTGGATCTTACCAGTGATGGGTATTGGTTAATCCTGCAAAATGGCATTGGGGCGGGAGGAGACAGTCGAGCTGACCCCGATCATTGACACTGAAATGTCTGAGCCCAAGGACCCCTGAGGAACTAACAGAGATGTTGGACCTTAGCTGGACTTACCCTTGGCCACTAGTGGCCCTCTAGGGGAGTGGTTGTAAGCAACGTGGCCAATCCACCCCAATTAAAGCAGCCAGAGGTGGTCCCAAATTAAGTCAAGAAAGCAGCACTGTCATTGCCAGTGGAAAAGGTTAATCCTTTTTTTTTGTATTGTTTGCCCAGCTGTTATCTCCCCAGTGGGAGGAAACATACAGGTACCAAAGCAGGTTTCCATATGTTTTCCCCAAAGATAAGGTGACAAGATTGTCACCTTTGTAAGCTCAAGGACCCTGGCAGGCAGGTGGGCAGCCAGGGGGGTGGCAGCATGCCGCATGTCTGTGCTGTAGCCTGTGCTGCAGGAGGCCTTACTACCTTCTGGGGCGCTCCCGGCCGGCGGGAAACTGGGGAGAAGCCCAGAGAGGCAGTCTTGCGCTCCTGTCGGCTTGCGATGTGCTTGTGAGGAGGCAGCCGCATGAAGAGGCAGTGAGGCAGCCTTCCAAAAATCGGGATGGTTCAAAAAAACCCATGATGCGGGACAAATTGTTTTAAGGCGGGACTGTCCCGCCAAAAGCGGGACGTCTGGTCACCATACCCAAAGAGCAAAGACTGGTTTAAAGGCTGGAGGCCGGTTCTCTCCCAGCACTGCTTTCTCAACCAAATTCAGTCCCTGTTAGGGTAATTCTGACTTAGCAAGTCATCTAATTCGGCCAAAGACTTTAACACTAAGCACACTTTAGTTTCAGCAGAACTTCTAGGAAAATGGAATTTGGCTCAATAATGGAAATGCAAACGGGACCCCTTGGAAGTTAGTAATGGCAACCGAATTCCGAAGGCCAGTCCACACAGTGTTAAGTGTGACATACGGCACGATGCGATTTGTTCTGTCGTGGCTGACTGTTTTAGAAAGCCCTCTTCACAAAGATAAGAGCACACCGGCATTTTACCCGCGAAACTCTTGGGTTACCACTTTATGCATAACGGAGAGGAATTAAAAGACTACTTCTGGGCTAAAAAATGGGGAAGTCTCTGGGTGTGATTTACAAGAAGTGCATTAGGCACGTGACTGGGCATTTGGGATGCACGCTTGTAGTCCTTCATATGCAAACCAGCCCTTATTTTTAACACATGTTGTCAAATAGCTTCCAGATTTTCAAGCTGTTTTGATAGCAAAGCATTTTTTTTGGCATTCGGCATAAATGGATGTGACGTAACAGCTCTAAAATTTCACTAGAAATATGTGTGTATATACACATACGTATATAGATTATTATATGGCTCTCTTGGCAAGCATACTTTTATGGCCGCTGCCCCCTCCTCAACACTAGAACAGAATTAATACTGATGTTAATGCTTTCAAAAGCCCCTTGTCGTTTCTGTGCAACCCAAGATAACTACCATGCCATGGTTAAGTCATAAGGCAATCCTGTGTATACTTTCTCCAGTCTAAGGCCATTGAAACCAGAGGGCTTAGGCAGAGATAACTGTGCGTAGGACTGCAGGGCAATCGTTTTCTTGCCTCTGACCTTGATTACGTAAACAAAGCAAAGGCAGAAGTTTGCAGGTTCTCCCGTGTCCATGTAAACAAGATTCAATGTAAAGTTGGCCTCCTTTTTCTTATGTAGTTCACTCACTTCAAGAGGTCACTGTGTTACCTGTACATTTTCCCTAACTAAGTTAAAGGAACTTTCATCAATTTGAAACTAAAACCTTCCCCACCCCCAAATTATATTGACGGGCCCTGCGAGGCAGGCCTTAGTGACTAACGTTGCACGTTTTACTGAGGCCTACAGAGATTTCATGTTTTCCCCGGGCTAATATGATCAGTCCTTAGCCAGCTTTAGGCCAAAATCTGGCAGGCCCTGTGAACTATTCTGTGGATTCTGAACGGCTAAAACGGCCTGTAGGACATCTGCTTAGTGAGCATAAGGAAAATAAGAGGACTTTATGGCGTTGGCCATATTTTGTTATCTTTACAACAAAGCACATTACTGGAATAAGGCACAGGCAAGGAGGGTGTACCCATTCCTTTGCTGCCAATGGGTGTGATGGGTCTGGATAAACTTTCTCCTCTGACCCCACAACTAGTAGGGTAGGACTTCAGGATAGAAGAAGAAGAAGAGTTTGGATTTATATCCCCCCTTTCTCTCCTGCAGGAGACTCAAAGGGGCTGACAATCTCTTGCCCTTCCCCCCTCACAACAAACACCCTGTGAGGTGGGTGGGGCTGAGAGAGCTCCGAGAAGCTGTGACTGGCCCAAGGTCACCCAGCTGGCGTGTGTGGGAGCGCACAGGCTAATCTGAATTCCCCAGATAAGCCTCCACAGCTCAGGCGGCAGAGCTGGGAATCAAACCCGGTTCCTCCAGATGAGATACACGAGCTCTTAACCTCCTACGCCACTGCTGCTCCTACGCCACTGGATAGAGATAGATCAGTGGTTCTCAACCTCCCTAATGCCGTGACCCTTTAATACAGTTCCTCATGTTGTGGTGACCCCCAACATTTATCCATTTTACAGATGGAGAACACTGATGCGAGAGTCTTAGGCGACCCCTGTGAAAGGGTCCTTCAACCCCGGAAGGGGTCCCGACCCACAGGTTGAGAACCACTGAGATAGATGATAGCTTTTCCCCCACATCCAGAATGTTGAAGGTTTGGTGGCAGTCATCTCCCTACACAAAATCCTACACAATCAGTTTAGCTAGCAGTTACAATGGGGCAAAATAAACAAGGGTGAAAACTGTATGAAACATATTCCGTCATCCTTCCTCTAGCTCTCTTGAAGATGGCTGTCTGTTCCCAGTTCAAAGGTTGGCCTGTAGTAGGGTGTGCTAGCTGTATGGGGGGGACATATATTTTACTTGTGGAATGATCAGTCTCCGGCATCTCTGGCTGAAAAGTCTGGGAAAAACCTTTGTCTGAGATTCTGGAGCTAATTATAGTGGCTATAAGGGCGGTGTTCATGGGTTTAACCCCCCCCCATTACATGTCTGGGGTGGGCGGGTGCTCCTGGGGCCAGGCAAAGGCGTCAGTCCCACTCCCAATGAGAGCCCAGATGCATGCTGGGGTGGGGTGGGGTGCAGGGAATTGAGGAGCAGAACTAAGAGGAAATAGCCATCCACAGGCAGCCGGCGCCATGCACACTTGCAAGAGCTTCACAAACCAGCCGGACCCGGGGAAAGAAAGTCTAAGCCTCTAAGTGAGAGCTCTAGGACTCAAATCTGCTTCATGAGGCTGAGACTTTCTTTCCCGGCCCGGCTGGCTTGCTAACGTCTGGCGATGCGATGCCGGCTGCCGTCAGCGGGTGGCTTCCCTTAGTTCTGCTGCGTGCCGGGCGGGGGGCAGGGCTTGGGGAGGTGTGGCCACGCCCCCAGGGGTGGGGGGCATGGCCACGCCCACACATCCAACATCACTGGTGGCTGGACCAGCGATATGACCCAGTTATCAAGCTGTATTCCCACTATCCAGCAACAACTTTGCAGGAGAATCAAAACCGTGCGCACTCACAGTAAGAATGGGGTCAGTGAACCGAGAGGTGCAAAGATAGATCGCCCAGTCCTTTTTATGATATTAATGTCTAGATGTGGAAAATATCAGTCAAATCAGTGATGTCCTGCCATATTACTGCTAATAAAAAACAGTCAAGCAAATTTTCAGTCTGTGGTGCACCGTGTGACATTATTTCCAGGTGACCCGGCATGAGATGAGTTGACACTAAAATACACAGTTAAGTTTATCTCCCCCCGCCAGAGATCCTGTCCAAAACCTCTGCTGATAGAAGGCACGTCCATCAGCAGAGTTGAGATTTCTCTGCCTCACCTTGCCACTGCAACCCAAAATAAGCATAAAATGGGACAGAGGACACTGAAGCCGTTTCTGCACGGTGGCAGAAGCAGCTGGCCACCGGCATAATTTATGCCAGTGGAGCCTCAGGACCAATCACATGGTCCCATGTGGGCAGTCCCAAAGCTGCCTTGACGCAGGAGTGGCTCCACTGCAGAGCCTGCCCCAGTTGGGTTGTTGTGTGCACCTACACAGCACTACTCCCTGCTCCACAAAGCTCTGGATGGAGGGATGCATGCATGCACGCCCTCATGGCGTGGATGTGTCTCTTCCTGTCAAACTTCACTGGAGAAAAGGTAGGTTACCTGGCACAAACTTCAAGCGCTCACTTGTTTTACTCATGCGGTTATGATTCATGCACGCCATGTGAAGGCAGCCACTTTCCAAAAAACTCACTCAATGAAAGCAGTGTTTTCCTGCCATTTTGGGAGAGTGAGCACTTGGCGTATTTGCCGTGAACAGCGTCCCAAGGGATGGATGTTTTTTCACCATCCCTCGGTATGTTACGAACCCACGTCTGAGAAACAGCCTGAGAGAGGTGGCAGTCAGAGATTGCCCCATGGCTCTGACCTACTGATTTTCAATGTGCTTTTAAGGCACAGGTGTCAAACTCGAGGCCCCTCAGATGTTATGGACTACAGTTCCATCATCCCCTGCCAGCATCATGCTGGCGGGGGGGGGATGGAGTGAGAACTAATGATCCATGACATCTAAGGAGGGAGCGCGAATACAATGCTAGAAAATAATAACCAAAGGCGAATTAGCCCAGCTCTTTGGGCACTATTTTCAAGCATAGCTAGCATGGCGCAACTTTGCTTTGTGATAAGACTTCTTTCTTAATATTGATGGTGTGACTGTCTATTTAAGGCAGACAGGAAAAACTGGCAGGGAAAATATCCTTTACACTTTTGTATGAAATCTCAGTAACTGCCTCAGCTATACACAATGCAACATTTGCTAAGAAATTAATACAGTCAAAGGTGGGTCATGACAGTTTTAACCATCAAATTAGGAGGTAGGAATTGGAGGTAGAATTTAAGCAGCAGGCTAGAAAATGCCATAGAAGGTTGTGGGGGATATTCGCCTTACAATGAGTAACAGTTAATTTTTCTCTTCTCTGGCCTGTCAGTTTGCAAGGCTGATTTGGTAAACCTACAATATCAGAGTTTGGCACATCATGTATGGCCATTGAACGGAGACCTGCTATACCCTAAGGAACTCTTCACCAGCACAGCAAGTTCTGTGAATGAGCTTGTGGTTTACCACATAGCAAAATGGTGGCCAAGAAAGCAAGTGAATTGCATGGTTTCACCCTGCCCCTGCGAGTTCTATCATGAGCGTACAAAGCTACCTGATACTGAATCAGATCCTTGGTCCATACAAATCAGAGTTGTCTACTCAGACTGCCAGTGGGTCGCTAGGGTCTGAGGTGGAACTCTTTCACATCACCTAGCACCTGATGGTTTTAGCTAGCGATGCCGGGGACCGAACTCACGACTTTCTGCATGCCAAGAAGATGCTTTGCCAGCTGAGCCACGGCCTCTCCCTTCCTCTTGTTATATTTGGTGTCTCCAGGCCTATTCAGGAAAGGAGGCCACTGAGAAAGCCCTTCACTGTAGTGGCGTGTAGCTCCACCACCCATCACTTTTTCCCAACCAAATCAAATGTAGATCCTTCATTCCAAAAGCATACGGGTGCTGACCTGGAAACTACATGGTTAAAACAAAAGCCTCTTCCTTATGGTGAATTAGTTTTGGCTTGTTGCCTGCATTTGTTCTGCTGACCCTATTTTTAAAAAACGGCTACCGGGTTTGATAAACGTTAGGATTTGGGCCGCCTCTTGCATAGCAAGTACATACAGACAGGAATTACGCCTAGGGCTGTGGTGGCGAACCTTTGGCACTCCAGATGTTATGGACTACAATTCCCGCATCAGCCCCTGCCAGCATGGCCAATTGGCCATGCTGGCAGAACTGATAAAATTATGAAGATCCATAACACCTAGATGCCAAAGAACCGCTCCTGCCTATTTAAAGGGACTCTATTGGTCAACAACAGCCTGACAAACGGATGTACACTTGAACACACTTACTCTGAAGTAGGCTCCTGTGATTTTGAAGCGGAGCGTGCTTCTGAACAAACCTGCTTAGGGACCTGCTGCCTTACATATGTCCTGCTCTAGTATTCCGTTTCCATACAAACAGCTCCCTCAAACAATCATTCACTTTGTCTTTTGAGCCCTCGCATTCTACTCGTCTAAACCCTATATAAAAGCCACTTCAGTGGTCCGGAAGGCTTAGAAAACATGCAACCACGCGGAACATTCAAACCGACCTTAAAATCAAAATTAATGGACACCCTATATCCTAGCAAGCTGGAGTTCATCCGCGATCCCTTTCCAGAGTTGCCCACTGTGGGTGGATTCTGCATAGGTGGAGTCCAGGAGATAGAAGCACGGGTGTAGGACGTGATATAAACAGTTTGATGTGGCGGGGAGGACGTGGGGGACTTTGCACATGTTCTATTCCCAAAATGAGCTTGGCCCGTTTTATTCCCCTCAACCCGGGATTTTTGAAGATAGCCAAAGCAGCAATCCTTTTGCACAGTTCTGGGGTGGAGGCATTCCCACGTGAACACAATAGGCAGGAAACACTTTATTTCCCTCCCTTCTACCCATTCACTTTAAATTCCACCCACTGTCAGGGAGAATCTGCCCACCTGCCATTCTGTGCAGGTAGCTCAGCAGGTTATGGGAAGATTCTCTGAGCGCCCGACAGGGTTCAAAGTCCCCCTAGTATGTTTTCTCCCCGTGGCAGCGAATATGACCGAGCTGCAGCAACACGTTCACTATTGCCTAGCTGTTGCAGGCAGGTCCCTTTTTCTTTTCTTTGTTTGTGTGTGTTGCACATGTGCAGCTACGCAGGAAAGCTGATCAGATTGTGGGACAATTGGCATGACTGTGGGAATTCATTTCTGTATGCCTGTGCAGCTACGCATGTGTCGCAGGAAATTTAGCCAAAAAATAAAATAAAATAAAGCGTCTCTGTGCAAAAGCAACCAGGATTGTTTTCATCAGCTCCAATTGCTGCCTGAATGGGTGGAAGTCACAAATGTGAATGGGGAAAAAGGAAACCAGATTTTTTTTTAGAAAGATCACAACCCGTTATACAGATGCTGTACGGAATCCACTGTGGTCATGTTGGCCTGAATGCCCACGGAACCCATTTTGCTGATGCCTGCAGAAGCTGTTAATATCATCTATCTACAACCCCATGCGATCGTATACCTCTTTTAACACTGCGATATTCATTCCGGGCAGGATACTGGAATTGTGTAAACAATCAACAGAAACCACGAGTGGTTCTATCAAGGACACTTATGGTCTTAATCCCATAACAGCAAGTACTACCCCACTCCCACTGGTTTCAACGAGACTTCCGCCAGGCGCCTCACCAGCCTCGTGAAAAAGACCGGAGGACCCTTCCATAGCAAGAGCTCGGTGACGGACACCCTGCATCGGTTTCATATACATAAAAACACCGCATAGTCCTATAAATACAACTTGCATGTATCACATACACACGGAAAGGGTTACATTCTATTAAAGGTAAGGCATATTATTAGTTTATTGATAGGCAATATTGGCAACGTTTGCGGCTCTCATCCGCTGTTTTCTCTCTGTGTGCTACGAGAGGATCTCGAAAGGCGGCAAGCAGAGGTGATCCCGGTTGGTTCATTGCACACGGCGGCAGTAGTAGCCCAAGACTTTGCATTTCTCGCACAGGTGTTGAGGGTGTTCTTTACTCTGATCGGACACATCAAGGCCGTCGGGCTTTTCTAGGGGTCTCTACACAAGGGGAGAAAGCAGAGAAGCATTTTTGTTAACATTAGAACAGGAATAATCTGCGGACCGCTTTTTACACGGCGTGCAGGAAATGGTGCAAAGGTCCAGAGAATTTTCGTAGAGGGCTGCTCGAAAATTCGTTGTCGATTGCTTGTTGTACGGTCACGATCTTTTACGGAAACGCTAAAAAGTGAGGTCGCCTTCAGTATGAGGCCGGAACTTCTTCTCGAATTACAACAGATCTCTAGACTACAAAGATAAGTTTCCCTGACAATATTCAGGAGATGGCTTCTACTACCCCACAATCCCCACTAAGCCCCCTCCATTCTGAAACTGTGCCCTCAAAGGCGCCACCTTCCAACTTCCAGAGCCAGAGGTGGCCCTCCGGGGATGGGGCGGTATAAAAATCCAATAAATAAATAAATAAATAAAAAGACAGATCCCCTCAGAGGTGGAGGGTTTGCGCTCACTTTGTTTCCAACCCCCTCCCATAGCATCTTGAAATACCACCCTCTCAAAATTTTCTCTGATACAAGCATTGCTTTGAATTCGTACTAAATATGCTTGATTAATCAATGGCTGAGATAGTTAATAGGGTAGAATTAATGTAATTATAACTTAAAATGAAATATAATCAGAAACTTGGGATGTACTAACCTATACTTTGATGAATTAGATTGTGTATCATATGTTTTACTAGCTGGAAGTCCACTTTAATACACTATTCTTCTTTATTTTTATTTTTTTTCTTTCTTTATGTTTTTATATAATTTTCTTTAATGTTTTATATGCCTTCAATTATGTAAACATAACCTGAAATTGTATCTTTTTTTGTATTTCTTCTTTGTTTATTGTACACTGTGATTAAAGAAATAAAAAAATGAAAAAAAATGAAATACCCTCTGAAATAATATTCCTGAGGGATGGGCTCTGAAGAACAGGATTTTTGAGGGAATTTACTGTTGCCAAAGTAACATTTTTAAAAATTGCACTCAAATCTCCAGTGGCCAATCAGAAGATTTGCTGGACAAAAGCGCAACTTTCCCCACCTTTTCCTGAAATACTTTGGTAGGTTCTGTGCACCCACAAGCAATATGTTCGGGACCCCAACTCTATAAGGCAAACAGTTAGATGGATGCTAATCTTCTTGTCACAACACAGAAAGACCAATACCAGACTCTTGGGGTGAAGGCTTATGAAAAGAAGGCGTCTGACAGCGAGGAAGAGAGAGGGTCATAGGCATGGGCAGAGTGTAAGATTAGCTGTGATGTCCAGAATCCATGGAATGTATTTTACTCTTTGTGCATTGTGGTATCTGACCATCGCCAGACCAGTTAATGAGAACTAGACGGCAACATCTGTTGGGCTGACTGTAATGCAACATTTCCGCACATGGAGAAAAGGTGATGTTTGCCAGGTCCTTCCTTCCACTTCAGACTCTCCCACTCTTTCAGGGGATTCCCAGTCACCCCAGAAACAGTATTTTGGGAAGGATGCAGAGGTGGGATCCAGCAGGTTCTCACAGGTTCCCGAGAGTAGGTTACTAATTATTTGTATTATTGCCGAGAGGGGTTACCTGGTGGTGATTTTTGCCCACGTGATTTTTGCCTTAGATTACGCATACTCCTCTCAACAGTAGTCGCATGGCGAGCTTGAAGCAGGAGGTGCACCCGGCGTGCATGGCAGCCCTAAGCCCTCACGTGCACTGGTTCCATGCAGGACCAGCGCGAAGCGGCTGTGTCCACATGCCACAGCCCTGCCCAGCAATGCCCGCCCGGAATGTGGCCATGCCCCATACGTGCCCGCTTAGGCCATTGGTGCTACGCCACAGTTTGAATCCCACCACCATGGGAACTTGTTACTAAAATTTTTGGATCCCACCACTGGAAGGATGTCTGGCAGCAACTATGCGAGAGAGGCAAGAAAGTCCGGTTGCATCTTCTGTCAGTGGCTGATTACCTACCGGCGCTGGGGTGTGTGGTGGGACCAGAATTGCATCAGGGCAAGAAATCTTGTCCCGACAGGCTTCCTCTTTGCAGTATGCCAAGAGAGGAGGCACATCAGAACAAAATTTATTGTCCCAATGTGCTCCCTCTTGCCCTGCGCATGCTTCTCGCTTTCCCCGGGGAAAAGTGAAAGCACTTCTGGCGTGACTTTTCATGCCAGACCAGAGCAAGGCCAGGGAATGCTGGCAGTGGACAATTGGCTGGTGATTCACGGCCACAAGGATTAAATCAGTCACTGATCCTTTCCACACAAGACACTTTAAAATGTTTTGAGGCAGGAAAAAAAACGTTCTGTGTTATTTTCACCCCCGCGCATTTTAAATGAATGTTCTTTTAAAACGATTCTTTAGTAACAGTTTTCAAAATGGCTCCATTTGCCCGTGCAATCTCTTTAAGGAGTCTTCCCCCCTTCCCTGAACTCCCCCCTCACCACAATTTTGTGAGTTCACTCTCCTCCCCCTTGCCTGTTTTTCCAAGCATTTCAGCAGAGTTTCAGCAAGTTTCTTCTGCTTTGGAGGACCTTGGGAGTATTAGGAGTGGGTGGTGGCTAATTTTTGACCAAGATGGACTGTAGAAGAGGTTACAGAGGGATCTCCAGCACACTTCTGTGAAGCATAAAGATTGGCCTGGCGATACTCAAAACCAAATGGGAGAAATCACAAAATGGTGGCCAGGAATTGTTTCAAGGGGCTGAGTTCGGACATACATCATGAGTAAAATAAAGGTGACCAGATGGTCACCTTTGTGGTGAGGACAAGCGGGTGAAGTGACCCGGCCCGGCAGGCGGCATGCGCGTCCCGGATAGCCACAGAGGTGTATTGTTGCACTTCTGGGAGGCTCCCGTTTTCCCGCCCTGTGCAGGAGGCCGGAAGCGGCGCTTAGAAGACATCGCTTCCTGCTGACGTCTTGATAAGGGAGGCCTGCCGCGCTGCCTTGCACCCCAGAGAGCAGTCGCGACGCAGCCTTTCAAGCTCGGGACACTTGAAAAAACCCGCTGGACGCGGGACAAATTGTTTTAAGGCGGGACTGTCCCGCCAAAGTGGGACATCTGGTCAGCCTATGGTAAAGGGGGGTGGGGATTGAAAACATTACAGAAACTTTTTCAGGGATTTGTGTGGAAAGGACCATTGATTCCCAAGGTTGTGGGATCTGAATGGACTAAAGCTGTGGATGTCAAGGGCCTCCTTAGAAGAAGGGGCAAAATTGTTATTTTCTGTTAGTCTAGCTCAGGGGTCTGCAACCTGCAGCTCTCCAGATGTTCATGGATTACAAATCCCATCAGCCCCTGCCAGCATGGCCAATTGGCCATGCTGGCGCAGGACTGATCGATAATCCATGAACATCCTGAAGGCTTTACATTATGCCCAAACCCTGGTCCTAACTGAAAGCCAGGAAGAAGTGACTTCATCTCCTTCCACCTGCCATACTCCATGGATTCTTCCCATGTTATGTCTATTGGCACCGCGTCTTCCCCACACAGCCTTGGGTATCCAAAAGGTTCCTGGGAGTCAGATCTGGGACCCCTGCGTGAGGGGGAACACTGGCAAGATTCACACACTCCGTACTTTCCAATGTCAGACTGTCATATCAAACCCAGTAGTTCTCTTTTTGTTTTGTTTCTGTCCGGCATAGACAGAACGAAACTCATCTGCCCACTGAATACTTCACCCTCAAAAGGCGTTTATCACAACTGATGTAACGCTTAAGATGTAAAGCTCTTAACTTTAGGAGGCAGACTCTTATACAGGCAGCCAGGGAAAACGACACCAGGAAATTCGGGACAATAGTTGCAGGTGATATGCGCTCCCATTCGTACTTGATGTCTAAGTACGAATAAGTACCCACAGACCTGGCTTTCCTACTTTCAGAACCTTTTTTAGGATGCAAGCAGTAATTACCCTTCCCCTGATTATCTGGGCCTTTCCCCACTTTTCCCTCGACGCCCGTCATGTAGCTGTAATTCCAAGCCGCAGCGGCATCGGGCGTCAATAAGCCGGGTGTCCCCAGCTTTGCAAAGGCGCCCGAGGGATTGCCAGCGCTGAGGGCGCCAACAGCAGCTTGGCGTTAGGCGACTAGCTTTATGCGCCGCCCTCTCATGGAAGTGCCGAGGGGGGACCCGCTTTTCTCACCTCAAGTAGCGCCAGGCTTAAGGTAAGTGGGGAAAGGCCCTCTGTTTTAGAAAATACCCCGGTTTGGCCACCTGTTTCTACAACTAAAATAAAGTCATTAATTGAACAACTAAAACTCCACAAAGCCCCTGGCCCTGACGCAGCTCCTCTGGAACTTTACAAAACCTGTATAGATTGGTGGTTTCCCATCCTGGCAACCCTATTCATCACAGTTGACAAAACAGGTATTGTCCCCTGTTCCTGGACCAATGTGGTCATAACCCCCATCTTTAAAGAGGGAGACTGCACATCCCTGGCCAACTTCTTTCCGTTTCTGGGAAGCTATATGCAAAACATCTTCTAAACAGGCTGGCTGACTGGGTGGAACAAAATAGGATCTTGGGCCCGGAACAAATTGGATTTTAAAAAGGCAAGGGCTACTTTAGACCAGTGGTTCTCAACCTCCCTAATGCTGTGACCTTTTAATACAGTTCCTCATGTTGTGGTGACCCCCAACCCTAACATTTATCCATTTTACAGATGGAGAACACTGATGCAGAGAGTCTTTGGCGACCCCTGTGAAAGGGCCGTTCGACCCCCAGAGGGGTCCCGACCCCCAGGTTGAGAACCACTGCTTTAGACCATTGTATGGTCCTTCATTTAATATCCTCAAAATCCCAATTTCTTTACAAGATTTTTGGGGTACCCCACTGTGTTCCATATGCTGTTCTGTGTCTCGAATCAGGACAGAGCCTGTTGGAAACCAGAGTGTGGATGACTACTTTAAAATTCTGGTCTCATCTCACCAATTTAGCCCTCTCTGAACTGCAATTTTCTGAATTGTGGAAATGTATAGAGGCCAAAATAACCACTTTAGGTGTCTCCTTAGAAACCTTTTTTATGCAATCTGCAAATGAAATTTGGCTATCCCTAAAAAGAAGGCTACTGGACCAGGAATACCAGTTGCTGTTGAGTGTAGCCAGGACATCTTGCTATCCTGAAATTAGCCCCACAGCTAAATATCTATCCCAACTCTCAGAGCCCAGGGGAGAAACGGAAAGGGGAGGGAGAGAGAGAGAAGGCGGCGAGTGGAATGCTGTGAGTGAGAGAAGCATCTGGAATGGAGGAAGTTGAAGGAGGGGAGCACTCAAGCCAGAGGAAATGAGATTTGGGGTTCATCGCAATGCTCCGAGGGGCAAGCCTACAGGAGAATAGTGCAGGGGCAGCTTGCAAGGGTGGCGGGTGCTCAGAAGATGGGAAGAAGAGAGTCAGGGCAGCGGGGACAGTGAGCCTGTTGTAAACTTGTGGCTCAGAAAGCTAATGGACCCTACAGTAGCACCCTATGGCCGAGGGGGGCAGAAGCGAGCCTGCCATCCCCTTTCGGAAGGACAGGAAGGATGGAATTAGACCCCAGTGACGGCCCTGGGGAGGCAGAACCAGTGGTGGGATCCAAAAATTTTAGTAACAGGTTCCCATGGTGGTGGGATTCAAACTGTGGCGTAGCGCCATTAGGGCGCTAGGGCCGGGGACACGGCCGCGACAGTGGCTGGAGCCACAGCCAGTGAGGCGAGGCATTCCCTGGGTGGCGGGGCTGTGGCTGGAGGATGCAGCCACTCGCCCGGAGTCCCTTGGGCAGGAAAGCGAATGCGCTTGAGCGCAGGCTGCCAGCCTGCGCCCGGTGCACCTCCTGCTGAACTGCTTCAAGTTCTGCACTACTGCTGAAGGAGGGCACTAACTAAGGCAAAAAATCACCTTGCTTAAAATCGCAATTGCGTAACCCCCTCTCGGCACACACAAATAATTAGTAACCTACTCTCGGGAACCTGTGAGAACCTGCTGGATCCCACCTCTGGGTAGAACCCCACAGTTTCTTTGAGAAGCTTGCAATTCCAGTTCATATTTTTTCAAGCATATTACAGAAATCACTGGTAAGACTTCACAGGCAAGAATGAAGAAAATTGACAGGAAGAATCTCAATTCGTTTGAAATGTGGTGTTGGAGAAGAGCTTTACGGATACTGTGGACCACCAACGAGACAAAGAAGTGGGTTCTAGATCAAATCAAGTCAGAACTCTCCCTGGAAGCTAAAATGACTTAAGTGAGGTGATTGTCCTTTGGTCACACTACGGGAAAACTAGATTCACTGGAAAAGACATCAGTAGGAAAAGTTGAAGGCAGCAGCAAAAGGAGGAGACCCAACATGAGATGGACTAGACCAGGGGTGGGCAATTATTTTTTCCATGGGGCCGCATAAGAAACAGAAAATATTGTGGAGGGCCGGGCCAAAAGGCTGAACTCAATTCTGCATAATATTGATTGTATTTCTTTATATAAAAAAGCAGTAAATAGCATTGTTTTGACAAGCGGGCAAGACTAGTATATGTTAAAGTTATGCAATGAAAAAGTGAGGTTGCCTTCCAAAAAATGTAATTTATTCACACAAATTTCTCACAACAATGGTAGACAAAATGTTAACATTTTTTACTATTTGTGACTCATACGGGCCAGTCAGGGTCATCCAGCGGGCCGGATGTGGCTTGCGGGCCGTATAATGCCCAGGTCTGGACTAGACTAAGGAAGTCCCTTAGTTTGCAAGATCTGAACAAGACTGTTCATGATCGGTTGTTTTGGAGGTTGTTAATAGATAGAGTTGCCTTAGGTCAGAAGCGGTTCATGGAACATAACACACACATGCACACAATTTGCACACACACACACACACATATACAGTCATCAGAACCTGGATATTCTAGACTTTGATATCAGCTCAGTTTTCAGCTTCTTCTTATGTACGCATTTAACCGTTCAAAGTTGCTGCTACAACAGCCCTACCTGCTTATGAGGATAGACGTTAATGTGGCACTTGATACATTCTTGTCCCATGTTGGCCCAGGAGTTTCCACTCATCCATTTTCTCTTGCACTTGGGACATTTGTATTCACCGAAACAGCGTTTTTTCCCCTGGTACGGAGTCAGTCCTTCTCCTTTGGGACGGGCCTAAAATACGAAAGAGGAGAAAAAAATGTGTATATCCATTAGTATAAGACAGTCTAGGATCCAAAGGTCTTCACGCTCGTTTCCACATTCCCCATGTCATTTCCCGCCTTTTCATGCGGCAAATCACTTCAGAAACTGAAAGGGTTTTCTGGTGTCACAGCAGGCAGAATGTCTGTTTTGAAAAGTAAGGCTCCAACAAGCCCTCTGGCTGGGTGCAGCCTATAGTGTCCCTCTTCCTTTCGTTCCAGCCGTTCCAGCTTACACCTACCCTGTTTCCCCAAATATAAGACATCCGCTGAAAATAAGACGTAGCAGAGGTTTTGCTGAAGTGCAAAATATAAGGCATCCCCGAAAGTAAGACGTAGCAAAGTTTTTGTTTGGAAGCACGCCCGACGAACAGAACACAGAAAAATAAGACATCCCCTGAAAATAAGACATAGCACATCTTTGGGAGCAAAAATTAATATAAGACACTGTCTTGTTTTCGGGGAAACACGGTCGCTGGGGAGTGAAAACAAAAACAGCAGAACAAACCTCTGCAAATGCTATGAACAAAATTGGATGGTTCAGGTCAGTATTTCTCAGATCTTCAACCTGAGTAAAAGAATGGCAGGGGCTCGTGTTACCCAGTGTCCGGCTAGGGTAGAAGACATCCCTATGGGAACCCTGCAATCCGCCAGCAGGAGGGAAACATTTAACAGCATGACATCATTTCCGGGACAAACCTGGAAGTTATATCACACCACTCTAGGATTCATTGGAAGCCATGGTGTTAAAATTGTCCAGTGCTTTGACACTGTTTCTGGGTTGGGTTCACAAGGAAATGACATGTTGTGTTGATAGCGCCCTCCATGTCCCACCACCTCCCAAGCAGAGGCGGAGCGAGGAGGAACTGCGCCCCTGCCACAGTGCCGTTCGCCCCCGCCCTGGAACAACCCTCCATGTCCCCTCCGCAGCCTGGCCACGCCCCTTCCGCTGCTCTGCCTGGGGCGTCGCACCCCACCTGGCCCCATTGGCGATACGCCACTGCCCCCAAGTCTCTTGCTGAATGCCAGCTACCAGCTAGCAACCACAGCCAGTGGGCTCTGGTGATGATTTCCAGGATCATTAACTGACTGCTGTTATGCTTTTATTTACATCTTCAGTGAGTCAGCCACAAGAGGGGAGTAGAAGAGGAGAGCCAGAAGAGGTTGGATTCCAGCATCTAAACACCGGAATTGTTTTCTAAAGTTAGTGCAAGTGAAGGAAGACACCCCCATCCGGGGACTCTGCTCACCGCCCAGAGCCCTTTGGGGATAGGGCAGTATATAATAAATTAATAAATAAATAAGTAAGTACTGTATATACTCGTGTAAAAGTCGAGTTTTTCAGCACATATTTTGTGCTGAAAAAGCCCCCCTCGACTTATACACGAGTGAGGTGTATTTTAAAAAATATTTTAGAGTTTTTACTTTGTCAGCCACCAGGGGGCGCGGTTTTTAGGCTAGTGGCACCAAAATTTCAGGGTATCATCATGTATCACTCCTGATGATACCAGCCAGGTTTGGTGATGTTTGGTTCAGGGGGTCCAAAGTTATGGATCCCCAAAGTGGATGCTCCCATCCCCCATTGTTTCCAATGGAAGCTAATAGTAGATGGGGCTACCCTTTTGAGGGTCCATAACTTTGGACCCCCTGAACCAAACTTCGCCAAACCTGGCTGGTATCATCAGGAGGGTCTCCTAAAGATACTCTGAAATGTTGGTACTGCTAACATAAACAGTTATTGTTGAGACCATATTGTCCTTGTTGACCCTCTTTTCCACTTACAGAGCTACTTTCCTGTTTTTCTTTGAAATAAATATTCAAAAACGTTTAACCTACTGATGCCTCAATTAATGTAATTTTATTGGTAGCTATTTTTATTTTTGAAATTTACCAGTAGCTGCTGCATTTCCCACCCTCAACTTATATACGAGTCAATAAGTTTTCCCAGTTTTTTGTGGTAAAATTAAGTTCCTCGACTTATATGCGGTTCGACTTATACACCAGTATATACGGTAAGTAAGTAAGTAAGTAAGTAAGTAAGTAAGTAAGTAAGTAAGTAAGTAAGTAAGTAAGTAAGTAAGTAAGTAAGTAAGTAAGTAAGTAAATAAATAAATAAATAAATGAGCCTCCTCTCCCTGGAAGATAAGAATGACTGTTCACATCTCTCCAATTTTCCTTCCCCCACTAAGCATCTTTCTGTTGTTGTGAGGTGGCTTTTCTGTTTGCCGTGAATGTCAATATTTTTGGCTAGGTTCTTAAGCTGGGGAGCCTTTCCAATTCTGCTTGCTCCTATTTTGTTTTGAAACCCACAAGTGATATTTATACTGTAAGAATCCTGTCTCATTTCTTACTTGAAGAACCAACGTCAGGCTATTCGTGCTATGAGCAAGCCGGAGATATTTGTTTTGTAATATTTGCTTCAGATCAGGGTCATATGTGGGTGAATGGACTCTTTGTCCGGGGGTGGGTGCTAGGGTGGCTCTCAGCACCCTGAAGAGAAAAGATAATGCAGCAGAACAAGTTTGGTCAGGAAGAGGTTAATGTGCCCATTTTGCAGCTCCCCCCCCTTTTCCCAGGCAACTGAGGCAAAAATTATGTGCACATTTCCCTTTATATCTCCACAACCAAAGGGGCTAGAGACTCTGAGCATATGAAAAGTGGGTATTTAACAGCAGGGCGTGACATATAGGGGAGGAGGGGGATTCCCCACTCCCTTATGTGGGGCATAACTATGAGTGCGCTGTTTTTATCATGGTTCACAACACGCTTTTTGCTGATGATAAAGGCCCTTCTTGTTTGTCCCTCAAACGTCCAGAATTTCCCAACCTGAAGTTTATCACACAATTCACGTCCAACGATGGGCAGTAAACAAACAGGGAAATGTGGGAAACGTTGACTTTCATGTGGACCCCGAGGCCCAGATGGTTTGCGTTTCGTGTGTTGTCATTCGGTCATCCGACTCCTGGAAACTCTGAATCACTGCCCTTTGTGGGGCTGACTGTGTGAAGCTGTTGTCTTTTGAGGTTGCTAAACAGTCTCAGATGCAAACCTAACAGATGAGTGTTCCTCTGCCGAGGGCCGTTTCTCCCAGGGAGGGATAAATCCACCCACTGTTTTGGGACAGTTCTGCGATCCACGGGGTTTCTTGTCTTCGCTGATGATAACGCTGGAGTTTTGAATGCTGGAGTGTTGTGGCGTTGCTTATCATAACGGACACGCCACGATAGCTGCACAGTTGGGTATCAAATGCATCCGCAATAAGGTGCAACTTTGTTTTACAACTGGAGGTAAAGCATAACCCCTAGTGATAAAATAAAGTTGCATATTTAGTTGCAAAGGAGCAGCAGTGGCGTCGGAGGTTAAGAGCTCGTGTATCTAATCTGGAGGAACCGGGTTTGATTCCCAGCTCTGCCGCCTGAGCTGTGGAGGCTTATCTGGGGAATTCAGTTTAGCCTGTGCACTCCCACACATGCCAGCTGGGTGACCTTGGGCGAGTCACAGCTTCTCGGAGCTCTCTCAGCCGCACCCACCTCACAGGGTGTTTGTTGTGAGGGGGGAAGGGCAAGGAGATTGTAAGCCCCTTTGAGTTTCCTGCAGGAGAGAAAGGGGGGGATATAAATCCAAACTCCTCCTCCTCCTCCTCCTCCTCCTCCTCCTCCTCCTCCTCCTCCTCCTCCTCCTCCTCCTCCTCCTCCTCCTCCTCCTCCTCCTTCTTCATATTGCAGATGCATTTTAATGCCCTGACCTGGACAGCCCAAGCTAGCCCAATGTCTTGTGATCTTGAAAGTTGAGCCGGGTTGGCCCTAGTTAGTATTTGGATGGAGGATCACCACAGAGGAAGGCAATGGACATCCCACTAAACGTCTCTTGCCTTGATAAACCCTACTTGTTTGTTGTGAGGGGGGAAGGGCAAGGAGATTGTCAGCCCCTTTGAGTCTCCTACAGGAGAGAAAGGGGGGATATAAATCCAAACTCTTCTTCTTCTTCTTCTTCTTCTTCTTCTTCTTCTTCTTCTTCTTCTTCTTCTTCTTCTTCTTCTTCTTCTTCTTCTTCTTCTTCTACTACTACTACTACTACTACTACTACTACTACTACTACTACTACTACTACTACTACTACTTGGGCCCAATAAGTCAGTTGCAACATGACCCACTTTTCACCATCACAACCAAGCAACATATTTGGGAATGTGAAAAACAGGCTGTGTCAATCTTTAGTTTCTGTAAGGAACCTACCTAAAATCTTGGAGGCGGAATTGTTTAGTAGAAACGTAAACTCAAATAATCTGCCATGTGATTGATTTTAAATTGGTTATTAAAAAAAGAGGGGGGAGCAATTGCTTCTCGCCTTGTCCTGCAGAACTTGAAACTCTTGATCTACCCATCGCCTTTTTAATTGAGAGAAGATTTCAGGAGCAGGCAGCATTTGCAAGGCTTCCCAGGAAAATCCCAGGGAAAGTATTTTAGTTTCCACTGCCCACCACAACTTAGATTCATGAAGCTGGGGGAGGATAAGATATATAAGACTGTCAGTATCTGAGTTAAAGCACAGGCGGACCCAAAACTTCAAGGTAACCAGCCAGGCTTTCGTAGCCAGGAGATGTTGTCCCGCTTCCAGACAGAGTGCGGCATATGGAACACAATGTGGCACTCCAAATATTTTATGAAACTACCTGTTCTGGCTTTTTCTGACAGCACACCTTGACTTTAACATCCCAAAAGTTAATGCAACATCACCACTGGTCTCTTTCAGGGGGAGTATGTCCCTTTGAACAGTACTTGACGAAGGCTGATTCCACACTGGTCAACAAACACAGGTGTAGGGTGCTATGTAATCTGTTTTTTTTGGGGTGGGGGTGGGGGTACTTCGCACTGGTCCTGCTCCCAAAATGAGCCTGCCCCATTTTATTTTCCTCAATCCAGGTTTTTAAAAACATTGCTAAACTAGCAATCTTTTTGAAAAATCCCAGGTTGGAGCAGCTCCTGAGCGAACGGCCAGGCAAGAGGCGCTTCATTCCCCTGCAGGAGCAGCAGTGGCGTAGTGGTTAAGAGCAGGTGCATTCTAATCTGGAGGAACCGGGTTTGATTCCCAGCTCTGCCGCCTGAGCTGTGGAGGCTTATCTGGGGAATTCAGATTAGCTTGTGCACTCCCACACATGTCAGCTGGGTGTCCTTGGGCTAGTCACAGTTTCTCGGAGCTCTCTCAGCCCCACCCACCTCACAGGGTGTTTGTTGTGAGGGGGGAAGGGCAAGGAGATTGTAAGCCCCTTTGAGTCTCCCGCAGGAGAGAAAGGGGGGCTATAAATCCAAACTCTTGAAACTCTTCTTTTCCCTCCCTCACTTCCACCACCCTGTCCATGGTCAGGGAAAATCCACCTGCCATTGCCTGACTGTTGCAGGGAGGCCCCTTTTCCTTTTAAAAATTTTGCACTTGCATCTGCATAACTATGCAGGCGCAGCAGGTCGAATCGTGGGATGATCGGCAGGGCTGTAGGTGGCCACTTCGCACAATACCTGTATTGCTTAATAAACCCATAATGCTCGCCAGGTTTAATGCTATGCCTTCTGCCTTGTTACATGGCAGATTTAATAAGCAAGAAAAGGCTAAAAGATTGTGCCCTTGTAACGATGGCTCAGTTGAATCTCTGGCCCACCAATTACTACACTTTCTCAGATTCAAGGAAATCAGATCCAAGTATGTGTATCTTACCCCTTTACATTTACCATCTCCCCGATTTAATTAGATTACACTACTTGTTGGACAATCCTGATCCTTCTCTCTGTATGATAGTGGCAGGCTTTCTCCTGGAAATTACGAAACGCCAGTAGATTTCCTTTGACCTAACATTTATTTCCTGTATTGTATATGCTTTTAATCCGTTTTTATTATTGTTGTACTGTTGTCTATGTCAATAAAGTCTTGCTTCTTAGGCAGGGCTGTAGGGATTCGTCTCTGCAAGCCTGCGTAGCTACACACGTTTTGCTGGAAATTAAAAAAAAGAAGCCTCTCTGTGCGAAGCTGTAGCAGCAACCCCGCTTGTTTTTACGTGAGCTCCAATTGCTGCTTGCACAAAACAAATGTGAACAGGAAAACGGGTTCCTTTATCACCACTGCAACTTATTAAGCATTTGCTGTGGGGAATCGGCCTAGGATTCTCAGCAGATTCTCAACAGACATCCTTCGTTCTTGGGAGGATGCAGTTTGAGCATTGCAAACAGATGTTCCCTGTTCTGACTCTCCTCCTGCTTCCAGTATGTCTCTCTCCCCTGCCTGGTAAATGTCAGCGCTCACTTTGCAAACGCGAGGGTTTCATTCCAATATGTTCTGAAATTAAAACTTTTTAAATCCCCTTCCTAATATCAGAGTCACCAAGAGATTCCTCTACCAACGTGGAACTGGCATCCTGCCAGTCCCAGAAGACGCGTGATGGTTAAACTGAAGTTCAGACCATTTGGTCTCTCAGCACTTGACTTGACTAACTTCCTGCTGGGAGACGAAATGTGAAAAAGCTCCAGCTTCGTTGCTTCAGACCAGGGATCAAATTACAAATTGATATTTTGCTGTAGCCCTCGCAGAGCTGGCGTCCCCAGCTGTAGAAAAATGAACAAATGCCCCATTCTCTGAATAAACCTTAGCCTGGTTCCCAGATAAGATTTGAGCGTGTGTTGAAATGTTTCTAAAATTATCACACATTTGTCGTTCATTAGATGCCTGCGGGGAATAAATGTCTTTTCCCAAAGGCTGATGGTAACCCACAGAAGGCTAAATAGGCCAAAAGCCGCTGTGTTGCCTGTTCATATGAAAACCGTTCTGTTACGGGGAGGGGGCAGAAAGCTCGCAGAAGAAACATAAGGTTTTCAAAGGCTGAGGGGGTTCACCAAATCCAAATCCAAAACCTTTATTAGGCATAAAACCGGTGTGTGTCAAGAATTCCAAATACAATAAGAAGATCATTATTGCACAACTTGCAGAACACGGAGTAAGAATATAGCAACAGCTTCAGAGATTTCAACATTTGAGATATTTAGAAGCTTAGCCATTTTTATCTGATCAGAAAGGAGCATAAATCCTGTTGGTAGTACAGTTCTCAAATCAGTTCTGATGTTGTTGTATTTTGAACAGTGAAGCAGAATATGAGAAAGTGTATCAGTTGTATCAGGACAAAATCGACAGCAACGCTCATTTTGTGGGATATTAGAGAAGCGACCTTGAAGATGTACTGACGGAAAAGAGTTACACCTTGCTCTAGTCATGAGCCATCTGCAATTGTGATTAACAAGTTGTTCCAGGTATATAGCAGGGCTAGATTTCTGAGGGATAATCCCAAAGAATATTGGAGAGCAAGAGCTTTGCGCTTTGCTCAGGAGAAATTGATATTCTTGATCAAATAATCTAGTCTTTAAGCGATGGTAAATCTCCGGAGCGGTGAGCATTTGTAGGGCCTCCCAAGAGAAGCCCAAGGAAAAGATCTTTTTTTTCAATACATAGCCACCATTTCGAAAGCTGAAGCTCTCTCATTTCTAACTGGGACAAACTGTTAGGGTCAGTGCAGACGAGTGGGTTCACAATGTCAGGAAAATGTCTGATTTCCTTTGGGAGTTTCTGCAACGTTTTGGTATACGGTCCAAACAGTTAGAACTGCACAGAAAGTAAAGCAGGTGTTTGGCACAAAACCTGGTTCTAAAATCCGTCGGTGGATGGTGATAGCTCATGCTGTGTGGTGCTTGTGAGAATTTCTGAAAAATACATTCAGCACATTTGGTCTTGCTCAAAGCAGAAGATGAAATATTTATGCTGAGCTATTCTCTCTGTTTTGCTGCCTACGGATAACAAAAAAACCCCCTAAAGCAGCCCATTTCCGGTGCCTATAAAATAGAGCACTGTGTTTTTTTTAAAAGGGAAGAAATAGATTTGTTGGGCGTACAATATGGAAAGGGCAAGATGGCATATGGGCAGTGTAGTTGAACCAGGGAAAAGAACTTTGGGTAGTCTTATGTCCTGGAGACCTCAGATCAGACAAGCACACTCGAGTAGGATTTGAACTTGGGGTATTTGATAAGCTTAGGGCAGTGATGGCAAACCTTTTTGAGACCGAGTGCCCAAACTGCAACCCCAAACCCACTTATTTATTGCAAAGTGCCAACACGGCAATTTAACCTGAATACTGAGGTTGTAGTTTAGGAAAAACGGTTGGTTCCGAGGTGCGCGTTACTCAGAAGTAAGCTTGGTGAAGCAGCCGTGCAACGCTTCGAATGGGTGAATCATGACCCTAGGAGGGTTTACTCAGAGGCAAGCCCCATTGCCAGCAACCGAGCTTACTCCCAGGTAAAGGATCGTGCCCGGGGGGGGGATATGATTTTCTGCCCCCTCACACATGATGAACTCTGGGTGCGCGTGCCCACAGAGAGGGCTCTGAGTGCCACCTCTGGCACCCGTGCCATAGGTTCGCCACCACTGGCTTAGGGGTTCCCATTTGCCTACTGATGATAGCAGACTTCCAGCCAATTACATCTCTTGCCCGCTAATGCTTAGCTGATGAGTAGGAAGATTTGGGGCCAAAGATGGGGGCCGTGATCGTTCTGGGGGAGAAAAATTAAAAAGAAAAATAAGAAAAATACTTATGAAAAGCTCTGACCAAAGAGTTCCTGATTATTCCTAGATCTACGCAGAAGTGACAGGGGTACCTCTGGGAATCGCAAGGAACAAGGCTTCATTTTTCTTCTCGATTTGATGTTCTTCTTGATTTTACAGATGGAGAACACTGATGCAGAGAGTCTTAGGTGACCCCTGTGAAAGGGTCGTTCGACCCCCAAAGGGGTCCCGGCCCCCAGGTTGAGAACCACTGGGTTAAGAGACGTGGTCTCTGATCTGGAGAACAGGTTTGATTCCCTAGTCCTCCACATGAGCAGTGGACTCGAATCTGGTGCATCAGGTTTGTTTCCCTGCCCCTACACATGAAGCCTGCTGGGTGACCTTGGACCAGTCACAGTTTTCTCAGAACTCTCAGCCCCACCAACCCCACAAGGGGTCTTTCATGGAGAGAGAAGAAGAAGAAGAAGAGTTTGGATTTATATCCCCCCTTTCTCTCCTGCAGGAGACTCAAAGGGGCTGACAATCTCCTTGCCCTTCTCCCCTCACAACAAACACCCTGTGAGGTAGGTGGGGCTGAGAGAGCTCCGAGAAACTGTGACTAGCCCAAGGTCACCCAGCTGGCATGTGTGGGAGTGCACAGGCTAATCTGAATTCCCCAGATAAGCCTCCACAGCTCAAGCGGCAGAGCAGGAAATCAAACCTGGTTCCTCCAGATTAGATACATGAGCTCTTAACCTCCTACGCCACTGCTGCCTTGAGGAAGGAAAGGAGTTTGTAAGCTGCCTTGAGACACCTTAAAGTAGGCTGACCAGACGTCCCGCTTTTGGCGGGACAGTCCCGCCTTCAAACAATTTGTCCCACATCCTGCGGGTTATTTCAATTATCCCGATTTTTGGAAGGCTGCCGCACTGCCTTCTGGGGCACAAGGCAGTGCGGCAGCCTCCCGCACGCGCGGCCGCAGGAGCACGGCCTTCTGGGGCGCTGCCGTTTCCCGCCCTGTCACAGGGCGGGAAACGGCAGCGCCCCAGAAGGCAGTGCGCTCCTGCGGTTGCCCGACTATCCGCCCATCCCGGTTCACAAAGGTGACCATCTGGTCACCTTACCTTAAAGGAGAGAAAGGTGGGGTGTGAATCCAAACTACTCCTTTTCTTCTTCATCTTCAAAAAGACCCAAGATGAGCCTGACATGGCTAGTAGGTTGGAACCCTCCCCCCAATCATCTGACGACATCTATTAATTATCAGCTAAGGTGAAGTTTACATGAACGTGCCTCGTAGCGGTGCTGTGCCTTGGCTCCAGCCAGATAATGTTGCTGAGCAAGCAGGGAAGATAAAATATGGTCTCCTCCTTTTCTAGCAGACAGTCACTCGAGGGCTATAAAATTCAGTTGCACTATCTCTGCTTTGGACGGCCGGCCTCTTTCCTGGCTTGGCTCCAGCCTCCCTTGGGGGAGCTGGGAAAGTCACGGAGACCCTCACAGCTGTTCTGTGGTTTCAACCAGATGGGAAGTCTCATACGGCTAATAAACGGGTTGCATCACCACCCGTGCTTTGGGAATCATTGTTCTTCGTCGACTCTCTCCTCTGACCAGCAGTGTGTACGGGACGTCAACACAGTAATAAATGAACCGGATAAAATGTCCCAAATTGAATAATAAGAATAAACCCATTCCTTTCAAAACACTTAATGTTCATTGAAACAAGGAAACAATGAGGTACACCCACCCAACTTTGGGGAGTGTGATTTCCTGCTTTCCCGTCCCACTGCTGAGTACCTTGAAATGTTGTCCTTGGGGGTCCAGCCGTTTCCCATGAACAGCATGAGGGGTAAAGATGTCTCCCTGCAGTAGAAGGGAAGAGTCCATGGAAATCTTTGCCCCTCTGTGCTGTCTTTGCAACTGGGCGGCTGGACGCATGCCAGTTTTAAGAGATGATTCCTGTATTTCAGATGATGCAGGCAGAAAAATGGATAACGCAGACAGAAAGATGGATTGGTATGTCAGAGGCCACCTACTGAGTTCAGGGGAGAAGCAAAATTTGAACTCAGTCCTTCCTGATTCTTAGCCCATTGTCTTGGCTGCTGTGCGACCATTTGGTTCTTTGGGTAGTAGAAAATGCTATCAAGTCACCGTTGACTTATGGTGACCCCTCTTTGGTTTTCCAGGCAAGAGGCTTCCGGCGTCTGCCTCTGACAACTTCCTACTTCCTTGGTGGTCTCCCATCCAAGTGCAAGCTAGGGCCATCTCTCCACAGATCTCTCCAATCTTGATCCTCTTTGATCTGAGATTGCAAATGCCTTAACAGTCCAGGTGCTCGGGAGCAACAGCCACAGAAGGCCGTTGCTTTCACATCCTACATGTGAGCTCCCAAAGGCACCTGGTGGGCCACTGCGAGTAGCAGAGAGCTGGACTAGATGGACTCTGGTCTGATCCAGCTGGCTGGTTCTTATGTTCTTATGTATGTTCACAGTTTCTCTGACAAGGTTAGGTTAGCCTGGGCTATCCAGGTCAAGGCCCTGGTTAGTTATGGCCGAATTTCCACTGAAAATTTAATCTAGATCAGGGGTCTGCAGCCTGCGGCTCTCCAGATGTTCATGGACTACAAATCCCATCAGCCCTTGCCAGCATGGCCAATTGGCTGTACTGGCAGGGGCTGATAGGAATTGTAGTCCATGAACATCTGGAGAGCCGCAGGTTGCAGACCCCTGATCTAGATACAACCAAGTTTCAAAAGAATCGGCACCTTTTCATCCAGGTTCCAACATCCTCACTGCAGCATGTTTCTAGTGAAGACGTCTAGGCCTACCCCTTGCGGGGGGTGCCTGCTGTCAGGGGTGCAATTGTTAAGCTAGCACCACCAAAATTCCAGAGTATTGTTAGGAGACGCCCCCCCCCCCGATGATAACACCCAGGTTTGGTGAAGTTTGGTTCATGGGGGCCAAAGTTATTGACCCTCAAATGTGTAGCCCCCATCTCCTATTAGATCCCATTGGAAACAATGGGGGATGGGGCACCCCCTTTGGGAGTCCATAACTTTGGACCCCCTGGACCAAACTTTACAAAACCTGGGTGGTATCAGTAGGAGACCCTCCTGATGATATCACCCAGGCTTGGTGAAGTTTGGTTCATGGGGGCCAAAGTTATGGACCCTCAAATGTGTAGCTCCCATCTCCTATTAGTTCCCATTGAGTCGATTCCCCACTGAGGATTAGATGCGTGCTCGTTACACAAAATATCCAGGTTTCCAGCAGAACTCCCCACTTCACCAGCGCCGAACACACTGTGGTTCAGCAGTGGGGAAATCGCGAGGAAACCTGGATATTTCGGGTGACTACCCCAGGATTAATTGCCAGTGGGAAATCGCCCTATGTTTCCAAAATACATGTCCAGTCTTCACTTGGTCTTTCAATGTCTCAATGGGACCAGACCCTCAAGTCCTCTGCACTTATATTCAAGGAGGTATGTATTAAAATCCCACCCCATCCTCTGAGAAGGTAACATATACCCAGTGGTGGGGTTCAAATAATTGAACAACTGGTTGTTTAAAAACACAATTTTAACAACCGGTTCTGCCGAAGTGGTGCGAACCGGCTGAATCCCACCACTGTATATTCCCCCTGCTTCCTCCACTGTATGCAGCGCATTCAAAAGCAGTGGATGTGTTCCAGCAGACAAGGTCGTGGGTTTAACAGCAGCCGCCAACTCAGTGGGGTACATGAGGTACAATTTCCGTTCTTTAGACTCACTTTCCCAGTGTGTAAAGTGGGAGAGAGGAAAGCCAATTAACACCCTGTAAGAGAAGCACTCCAAAGCTGTCATACATTGTGTAACCACAAGCAGCAGGCATTTGAGTGTGTGAAACAGCCCGTGCTACTGTAATGCACGCTGGTGGTGTCAGGTGAAACTGATTTACCTCTCATGGGGTTTTCAAGGCAAAAGACTAACAGTAACAGTTTGCCATTGCCTGCCTCTGCGTAGCAACTCTGAACGTTCTTGGTGGTCTCCTATTCAAGCACTGAACAGGGCATAAGCCAGGTTATGATCGCAGGCTCCAACTACACACTGAGTAGAATTTCACGATTACTGTGAATGTGTATGTGTTTAAAAAACAAACAAAAACATAAGAACATAACATAAGAACAAGCCAGCTGGATCAGACCAGAGTCCATCTAGTCCAGCTCTCTGCTACTTGCAGTGGCCCACCAGGTGCCTTTGGGAGCTCACATGCAGGAGGTGAAAGCAATGGCCTTCTGCTGCTGCTGCTGCTGCTCCCGAGCACCTGGTCTGTTAAGGCATTTGCAATCTCAGAACAAGGAGGGTCAAGATTGGTAGCCAGAGATCGACTTCTCCTCCATAAATCTGTCCAAGCCCCTTTTAAAGCTATCCAGGTGAGTGGCCATCACCACCTCCTGTGGCAGCATATTCCAAACACCAATCACACGTTGCGTGAAGAAGTGTTTCCTTTTATTAGTCCTCATTCTTCCCCCCAGCATTTTCAATTAATGCCCCCTGGTTCTAGTATTGTGAGAAAGAGAGAAAAATGTCTCTCTGTCCACATTTTCTACCCCATGCCTAATTTTATAGACTTCAATCATATCCCCCCTCAGCCGTCTCCTCTCCAAACTAAAGAGTCCCAAACGCTGCAGCCTCTCCTCATAGGGAAGGTGCTCCAGTCCCTCAATCATCCTCGTTGCCCTTCTCTGCACTTTTTCTATCTCTTCAATATCCTTTTTGAGATGTGGCGACCAGAACTGGACACAGTACTCCAAGTGCGGTCGCACCACGGCTTTATATAAGGGCATGACAATCCTTGCAGTTTTATTATCAATTCCTTTCCTAATTATCCCCAGCATAGAGTTTGCCTTTTTCACAGCTGCCATGCATTGAGTTGACATTTCCATGGAACTATCAACTAAGACGCCCAAATCCCTTTCCTGGTCTGTGACTGATAGCACTGACCCTTGTAGCTTGTATGTGAAGTTTGGATTTTTTGCCCCTATGTGCATCACTTTACATTTTGCTACATTGAACTGCATTTGCCATTTCTTAGCCCACTCACCTAATTTATCAAGGTCCGCTTGGAGCTCTTTGCAATCCTTTGCGGTTCTCACCACACTAATAATTTGGTATCATCTGCAAACTTGGCCACCACACTACCCACGCTAACAAAGTGAGATGGAGCTTTATCTGAGCTGAATGGTTGCCAGCCTCCAGGTGGGACCAGGGGATTTCCTCAGAAATCCAACAGATCTCCAGGGATCAGCTCCCCTGTAGGAAACAGTAGTTTCAATGGGCAGATTCTGTGGCATCATATCCTGAATCCCAACTTCTCCCCCATCTCCATAAACTGGCAACCCTAGCTAGAAGAGGTACTCTGCACCCCCAAGCAGTGGTGGGATCCAAAAATTTTAGTAACAGGTTCCCGTGGTGGTGGGATTCAAACTGTGGCGTAGCGCCAACGGGGCTGGGCGGGGCACGATGGGGATGTGGCTGGGCATTCTGGGGGTGGGGCATTCCTGGGCGGGGATGTGGCAAGGACGCAGCCACTGCGCCGGTCCTTGGGCGGGAAACGAATGCATGCAGGCGCAGGCTGCCACGCACTCCGGTGCACCTCCTGCTTCAAGTTCTGCGCGCTACTGCTGAGAGGAGGGGCGTCACTAAGGCAAAAATCACGTGGCAAAATCACGAATTAGTAACCCCCTTTCAGCACACACAAATAATTAGTAACCTACTCTCGGGAACCTGTGAGAACCTGCTGGATCCCACCTCTGCCCCCAAGGATTTTTTAAGCTCCAAATTTTATTCTCCAATTTACCTTTTCAATCATTGGAAGATGGGGAGGAGGCAGATACAGTGAAGAGAGAACTTGAATGGCAGAATATTACAAGCTACACCTTGTCCAAATGAGGACCTCTAAGGAATACAGCTGGTCATTCCCTTTAGGGAAGAGATGCCATGGAATACTGCAACCATAACCTTCTTCCTGGTTGTTAATTTGCTATTAAAAATAAAAGAGATAAAAAAGGGGGTAGGATAAAAAAAAGAAAACAGATTAACGAGAAGAAGAACGAAGATAAGGGGGAGTCTGGATTTTTGCAGAGCTGATTCTGCATTTTTGGTGAACGAGTGGGTCTAAAGTCCAGACCCTTCCAATCCACCTGGCAAATTTAAGGTTCCAAATATCTGAGGAGGCGAGAACTAAGGGCGTTTCCCCACTTACCATTTGCTCCGCGCAAGTAGCGCGGGGTCCTCCACGCCTCCCCACTATAGGGACGGCGACAACGCAGCCGCCCCGACGCTGCTGCTGTCGCGCCCCCTCAGCGTGCGTCATTGCAGCCACTCTTTGCAACGGCGCCTTTTGATGACCCCGCACAGAGCGCGGGGTCGTGGGGAAGCCGGGGCGCGCGCCACAAATGACGCGCGCTGAGAGAAGCGCGCAGCAAGGCGGAGGCGAGGTAAGTGGGAAAACGCCCTAAGAAAAACTTTCTTGACAGTCAGCAAAAAAAGCCCCATCAGCTTTGTGTCGTCTGGGGGCCACCTGGAGGCTCAACCAGAGGGGCACGCCATTCCACAGGAAGTCCCCTTGGTGTTAATTGATCATCCATTCCACAGTAAGCAAATCACTATTTCATTGACATTTTACTTTTTTGTTGTTGGCTTTTTTGAACGATGTGCTGCACCCGTCGACTCTTGTTGCCTTTTCCACTGGTACTTCTTCTTTAATAAACCTACTGAAAGAAATGTGACTCCTGTCTCGTGGTCTAGCTGGAGGACAGAACTGAAGAAGAACAGCTGAGCTGAGTTGAAGGAGAGAGCCAGCTCAGAGAAAGGGACTCAACGGCACGGCAGCTTCATCGCAAAGAATTTGTGGCATTATCTCAAGGAACTCCACAGGCTTCATCCCCAAATCTTCAGGAGCTCCCCAGCCTGGAGCGCGTAACTTTAGCCCCTTGTCCAGTGGGGGGGCGCCGAGAATCTTAGTTGTTGCTTTGTGTTTTGTTTTCTTGCAATCCTTATCTACTTCTGAAAACACAGCTTGCTTGCTTTTAGCACTTATTGTGTGCTGCTTTGTTCATAAACCCCCTTTCCTAACAAATCCCATGTCCATTCATTACTTAAAACAAAATTGGCAAAACATAAGTATATGATCAGAGGTGGGATCCAGCAGGTTCTCACAGGTTCCCGAGAGTAGGTTACTAATGATTTGTGTGTGCCGAGAGGGGGTTACTAATTGGTGATTTTGCCACGTGATTTTTGCCTCAATTACGCTCCTCCTCTCAGCAGTAGCGCGCAGAACTTGAAGCAGTCTAGCCGGAGGTGCACCGGCGTGCGTGGCAGCCTGCGCCTGCATGCATTTGTTTCCCGCCCAAGGACCGGCGCAGTGGCTACGTCCTTGCCACAGCCCCGCCCAGGAATGCCCCGCTCCCGGAATGCCCGCCCCCGTCGTGCCCCGCCCAGCCCCATTGGCGCTACGTTTGAATCCCACCACCATGAGAACCTGTTACTAAAATTTTTGGATCCCACCACTGTATATGATGCACTGTGTTAAGAATCACTCACTTCTATCAGTCCTGAACAGTGGCGGGATTCAATTAATTTGGCTACCAGTCCGGCCCTGCCCCTGCTGTGCTGCCCCCCACTGCCGCCCCACCTACCGGGCTGCTGTGGAGGACCACAACTGACCCAGCCAGAGACTTTTCCTCTGCCTCGGGCCCAGCCACGCGGCCGGGAGACCTCTCCCCTACTGGGAATCGCACCGGCGTTGTCTGGCCAAGCCGGATGGCGGTGACGAGTTTCTCCAGCAGGGGAGGAAGGGGCCTTCCTGGCACAAAACCCTCTTTGGGAGGGTTTTATTGATAGTTTTAATACTGAACGCCAAGTGGTTTATGTGGAACGCTGTAATTTTATGTTTTAATGATGTTATTTATATTAATTATTTGCTGTTATTACCATTTATGTAATATTATTTTGTTGTTCACCGCCCAGAGCCCTCAGGGGATGGGGCGGTATATAAATATGATAATAAATAAATAAATAAATGCTGTGGGGTGGGGCTTTGCTCTTCCTCCCTGGGATGGGATTCAGCCAGTTCATAAGAACATAAGAACAAGCCAGCTGGATCAGACCAGAGTCCATCTAGTCCAGCTCTCTGCTACTCGCAGTGGCCCACCAGGTGCCTTCGGGAGCTTACATGCAGGATGTGAAAGCAATGGCCTTCTGTTGCTCCCGATCACCTGGTCTGTTAAGGCATTTGCAATCTCAGATCAAAGAGGATCAAAATTGGTAGCCATAGATCGACTTCTCCTCCATAAATCTGTCCAAGCCCCTTTGAAAGCTATCCAGGTTAGTGGCCATCACTACCCCCCGTGGCAGCATATTCCAAACACCAATCACACGTTGCGTGAAGAAGTGTTTCCTTTTATTAGTCCTAATTCTTCCCCCCAGCATTTTCAATGGATGCCCCCTGGTTCTAGTATTGTGAGAAAGAGAGAAAAATTTATCTCTGAGTTCGGCGAACTCAGCCAAATCGTAGCTACCTGTTCTACAGAACCGGTGCGAACCGGTTGAATCCCACCTCTGGTCCTGAACCTACTGCCAACCGATTCCTGTGAATGCCCCCAAGTTCTAATATTGGGGGGGAAGGAGAAACGTTTCCACCTCCACTGTTTTCAGAATCCTGTTGACCCCTTTCACATCTTGGTTTGTTTGTTTTTAGATGCTCTAGCTGTTCATCAGTTTAGGTTTTTCCTGTTTGTATGGCATTCCTGGCTCCACAGTATTCTTTGAGGCAGTTCAACCAGAATGGCTCAGAGCACCCTAGTATTTCTTAGGGTGGGTTTACTGTTGCTTCCTGATGTGAGACCACAGGCCAAGTGCCCAGAGGTGGGATCCAGCAGGTTCTCACCAGTTCCCGAGAGTGGGTTACTAATTATTTGTGTGTGCCAAGAGGGGTTTACTAATTGGGTCTGCTTTTCCACCTCCACGCCCTCGCCTCCCCGAGAGGCATACTGCCTTTGAACATGAAGGTTCCATATAGCAATTGCGACTAATAATGTAGCTCCCTGAACTGGGTTAATCCCTTTCAGGTACTGCAATTCATGGATTCTCAGCCTTTCGTACCTTTTATCTCACCAGTCTCTACCAAAGAACCTGTGTGTTTCACCATTGCTGTGTTCAGATTTGTGAGTTGGGGCCTTTTCTATAATGTGATGATGATTTAGAAATGACCTGGTGCAAAAAAATTTTTTGGGGGGGTCGTGGTGGGGTGGCTGCCCATGGGCGGGCATCCAACTCAGGTTTTGCCCAGGGCTCAGGTTTGCCTAGGTACGCCTCTGCTCCCTTTGCTGAGGGGGGGGCTGGCGAGGGAACCTGTTACTAACATTTTTGGATCCCACCACTGCAAGTGCCCACATTCCCCTTTGTTCATGTTAAAATGTGTCCAGTCACAATCCTGGGATGAAAATGAGCTTTGGCAGCCGTCTGCTCTGTCTTGGTTTTTGCCTCTCAAAGTATAATTATTTCTTTCTTGTCTCAAGGAAGCCTCTTATGAGAAAACCAAGGACCTCTACTTTCTGCGTCTTTCATCCTAGAGTCTCTCTCCAAACACTTCTAAGGCCACAGGGACAAGAAAGATGGCCTTCCCTCATTATTCATGGCACAGTCTGCTTGGCCAAGTTGACACCGAATGAGCCATAAACCTCCCACTCTGGGAACCGTAGCACAAGCAATGCCAGCAATAGCAATACATCATGCGCCCCCCACCCACCCCTGCCTTTTCTTTTTTCTGCCAAAACCACAAATTGGCCATAAGGAGATTTCTGAAGTGTTTAATCCCCCAGCCCTGGCTTTCTTCCTGTTGGTTGGTAGCCAAGCAGGGCCCTATTGGGGTCCCATTTCTTGGCAGTGATCAATCTCCTGAAAGGTCTTTTTCCTTTCCCGGGACAATTCTTTTCCAAGTATACATTTGCAGAATCTCAATCATGCTTAACATTGGGGGACGGGCTCGAAAAAGTAACAACATGTGTGAGCGATCTCCCTCTGATGGGAATGCAAATGGACCATTGAGTGTGTTCCTTTCCTTTTTTCCTGAATGCTCCAAGGATAAACCAGCTTATTGGATTTCCAGAGTTTGGAACATGCAGACGTGTAGACAAAAAGATACTGGGCGTGCCCTGTTCGTAGATCTGTATCCATGGGAATGCGGCATGAGTCAGTGTTTAACCCAATAAAATCACAGTAAAAATAATAAGCCAGCGATCTGCATTACTAGGTCAAGGGAGCGATGGTTTCCGCTGACACCTTTTCCAGCATCTCCCAAGTGTTATTACGAAGTGGGTGGGACCAGGTGGGCCTTATGCGGCCTGGGACCCTCGTACCTTCGGGACCGCATTACCCCATATGCCCCCACTCACCCTCTGCGTTCGGCAGAGGCAAATTTACTGGTGGTCCCCGGCCCCTCCGTGATGCGGCTGGCCTCCACGCGGGCCAGGGCCTTTACGGCCTTGGCCCCGGCCTGGTGGAACACTCTTCCTCCAGCTGTCCGGGCCCTGCGGGATCTCGGTGAATTCCGCAGGGCCTGTAAGACCGAGTTGTTCCGCCGGGCCTTTGGAGCAACCAGCCGCTGAGTATGGCGCCCCTGTTCGATTACATCAAGATTACATCCTCCTATGGAGAAGTCCGGTCGCTCCCTAGGGGAGGGTTTTAAAGGAAAGGATTTGCCGGGTGCCTTTTATTATGATATTACAGCTGTTTTAATGTAATTTAGTATATTTTAATGTTGGAGCTTTATGGGTCATTGTTGTTTTAATTGCATGGTTTGCCTTCTTATTTGTTTGTATTAATTTGTTGTGCACCGCCCGGAGCCCCTTGGGGACGGGGCGGTATAGAAATCAAAATAATAAATACATAAATAAATTTGCCAGCTGGGCTTCTGATGGGCCACTGGAGATGCAGATGCTACCCCAGTGTGAGGATCTTCACTAAGTGGCTGCAGGACAGCTGATGCAAGGAAATATTTTTAAACAATGTGTTGATTTTAAAAGGGAACATGCTAAACAGAGTTTCTTTTTGAAATGGTGAAGGCTTAGAAATATGCACGACCTCGTTGTCTGACATTTTTTGGTGGCAGCAGCTGTACTCAGAGATGGGATTCAGCCAGTTCACACTGGTTCTGCCAAACCGGTAGCTAACCGGCTGAATCCTACCATGGCACCCAGTGGTGGGATCCAAAAATTTTACTAACAGGTTCCCATGGTGGTGGGATTCAAACAGTGGCGTAGTGCCAATGGGGCTGGGCGGGGCACGAGGGGGGAGTGGCCGGGCATTCCAGGGGCGGGGCATTAATAATTTCTCTGTTACTGTAAAAAACTCTTACTGTAAAAAAAAGTTCCTAATTTCCAGCTGGTATCTTTCTGTCCATAATTTAAACTCATTATAGCAAGTCCAATCGTCTACTGCCAACAGAAACAACTACTTCTCCTCTGCCTGTCAAGTACTTAATACTTTCAAATACTTGATTTTGTTTCTAGAAATCAAAAGAAGGAGACTTTCCTTAAACAAGGAACTTAACCGTATTTCTAAAACATGTTTTTAAAACAGCCCAACAGGGAGAATTATCCCGTTTTCTACCTTCGCTAACCAGCCACATAGGAAACAACAGGACTTGATGATTTTGGGACCTAATGGAATTTCTAACGGAAAAGCAGACCCAATTAGTAACCCCCTCTCGGCACACACAAATAATTAGTAACCCACTCTCAGGAACTGGTGAGAACCTGCTGGATCCCACCTCTGATGGAACCACCCCAGGACGGCTGCAGATCGTGCCGCCGGCCCAATCGGCAGCCGCCTTGGGGTGGGGCCATGGTGCATGGCCCTCCCCTGGAGGCTGTGCCGCAGCCAGACCCCCAAAGCCACCTTCCCTCATCTCCCCCCACCCAACATCAGAAAGGGGGGCTGGGGCGCAGCAGTCAGGTAAGTGGGCAGCGGAGGGGGGGCACGGCGTGCGTGCGTGCGTGTGTGTGTGTGTGTGTGTGTGTGTGTGTGAACCGGTGATTGATCCTGTTGGATCCTACCACTGGTTGTACCCCCCAATGTATGTCAGAGTCCCAAAGAGTGCCCACAGGCTCAAAAAAGATGAGGATCCCGGAGCAGGGTAATTTTTACATGCGTCGATATTCTCTGGGCTCTCTTATCTTGAAAGATTACAGTTTGCCTCAAATGTTGGTAGAAGCATTCATATCCCAGGATATTTTCTAAATGATATTCGGCAACCAGAGGAAGAGGAAATCAGGGGCCCTGAGTTCAGTGGCAGCTGCCAGAGCAGCAACAAAAATAGCCGCATGTCAGATTGTCACGTTAAACCGCAACTGAGCATGCTTACTTACAATCGCACATGCTCAGTAGCAGCCACTGAAGCCCTTACAGCTTTTCTTGCTCACAAGTGGCACCAGATTAATCCACCGAAGAGAGGTCTATCAGCGGCTACTGACTGTAGTGACTGAAGAAAATCTCCACATGCAGAGGCAGTAAACATCTGGATCACAGAGCAAGGAGTGTGGGAAAATAATAGGGAAAATAATAGGGAAAAACCTTGCCCTCCATGCCCTGTTGTTGGACCTCCAGAAGAATCGGTTGGCTACTGTGTGAGACAGAAAGGTGGGCTATATGGACCACTGGTCTGATCCAGCAGGGCTCTTACCAGGGGAATGAATGCCTTGGCTTCTATGCCCTGTTGTTGGCTCTTCAGAAGAATGGGATGGCTACCGTGGTGGACTGGATGGACAGGAAGTCATCAACAGGATGCTCCATTGATAGCCACTTCCTCTTTCCCCTTGCGGTAGAAGGGACTGACTCACATATGCTTGAATGAGGTAGAAGGGAATTATCTCATGGGCAACTAAGCCAGTGGAAGAAGAACCTTGCAGCCAAGTGTAAATCCATCATCAGAATCAGATCCCAACTTTCCTTCAGTTCCCAAACATTCTTTCCCACTCACCTACCACATCACTACCAGTGCCAATCCTTCATCCTCTGGCATGTGCAGGGTGAGGCCATTGTTCAATCAAGGTGTGCATTGCCTACTCTGACTGGCAGAGGTTCTCTGATGAATCAGGTAGAGATCCTTCACATCACCTTCCCTGCTGGTCTCCCATTTAAGCGCCAACCCTGCTTATCTTCCACAAACTGATGAGATTGGGCTATACCATGCCACTGCACTCAAATTTCATTCTAGCATGGGTTGGAGTAACACATTCTCTGGCACAGATTTCACTGGGAAACAGTGATGATAAAACCCTGGAGGGAGAACAGAACACGCTACTCTGGTCGTTTCCCCACTTACCATCTGCTGTGCGCTACTCTACCCAAGTAGCACAGGGTCCCGCGGCACTCCCCACTACAGGGGCGCGACAACACAGCCGCCCCTACGCTGCTGCTCTCGCGCCCCCTCAGCGTGCGCCATTCCAGGCTAATCTGGAGGAACCGGGTTTGATTCCCAGCTCTGCCACTTGAGCTGTGGAGGCTTATCTGGGGAATTCAGATTAGCCTGTACACTCCCACACACGCCAGCTGGGTGACCTTGGGCTAGTCACAGCTTCTCGGAGCTCTCTCAGCCCCACCTACCTCACAGGGTGTTTGTTGTGAGGGGGGAAGGGCAGGGAGATTGTAAGCCCCTTTGAGTCTCCTGCAGGAGAGAAAGGGAGGATATAAATCCAAACTCTTCTTCTTCCTCAAAACAGCGCCTTGGGGAAGCCCGGGAGCGCACCAGAAATGACACGCGCTGAGAGTTGCACGCAGCAAAGGGTGGTCGAGGTAAGTGGGGAAACGACCTCTGAGTCCTTTGGAGGAAGGGTGGGATATAAATGTACTTAAACAAATAAAAAAGGATGTCAGGGATCGATCCGCGGAACTTCTGAAGGCAAAGCAGATACTCTTCCACTCAGCTGCAAGCCCCCCCTTGATATATCCCCATTCGGAAGGGTGTTCCAAGAATGTTTGCAACACCATAGGCCTCTTTTTGATGTACACATGTCTTTCCTTTCCGGTCTCAGAATAAGCTAGTATATTAAAAACAGAAATGAAAATGGTGGAGGAAAATCAATTAAACCGACAGCTAAACATTTGCTGAAATAGTGTTTGCTTGCTGCCCAAATCGGCAGTACGGTTTTGGCTCCAGAGGCCTCCTTGGAGGCTATTCCACAAACATGTCACCAACGTGGAGAAGGCTTGGCTCAGGGTAACCCCCATGAGTTAAGTTGCCAAACAGAGGAAGCGCAAAGCAGAGATTCCCCAGATGTTCTTATGGGAAGGATAATACAGGGAGAAGGCGTTCCCTCACATACTCAGGGCAGCAGAGGTTTTAATCCAATGGGATTGAAAGTCACTGGCCACATTTTGAAACTACCACATTTTGAAACTATTGTGGTTTCATCAAGAATACAAAGAAGGGTGTTTTATTATTACAACGGTGACCCGGTGCTACAGTTTGGCAGAACTTATCAGGAAATGCTTACATACATTTCCAGATGCTGATTAAAGAGAGAATCATATTGTGAGCTGCAGTCAGTAAATCTACAGAGCTGACGAATGCTGCAGTATTTGAATGAAGATATACACGGTAGACCTCACAAACATCTTGGCTACAACATTTTTGCACAGCAGAATAGTCAAGTAGATTTGTCCTCCAGTCTCTGATGGAACAAATGTCATAGGTGCTATGAAACATCAAATACTAAGTCGGTCAGACTTACTTGGGAAACGGTTGTAATATTTTGGCTGTTCAGGTATAAGAAGAAGAAGAGAGAAGAGTTTGGATTTATATCCCCCTTTCTCTCCTGCAGGAGACTCAAAGGGGCTGACAATCTCCTTGCCCTTCCCCCCCTCTCAACAAATACCCTGTAAGGTAGGTGGGGCTGAGAGAGCTCCAAGAAGCTGTGACTAGCCCAAGGTCACCCAGCTGGTGTGTGTGGGAGTGTACAGGCTAATCTGAATTCCCCAGATAAGCCTCCACAGCTCAGGCGGCAGAGCTGGGAATCAAACACGGTTCCTCCAGATTAGATACACGAGCTCTTAGCCTTCTACGCCACATGTTTTTTCTTTTCTTTCTAAAAAATCCTGAAGTGAAATCTCATTGCGGAACTATGAAAAGGTGCCCTGATTTTTTTTCTAAGAGGTTTTCAAGTGGCAGACCTGTTGCGGTTTGTTGCGCAAGATGTCACACGTGCAAGCCAGCTGCATGGAATTGGAGAGAAACACAACCAAAGCCAAGGAGAGGTTAGAGCAGGCAATGCACTGATCACACAGGGTTCCAGGTGTATCCCAGATCTTGAATAATAAGGCAATGTCTTTCAGTTAAGAGGTGTTTATTAATGTTTCACTTTGAATTGGACTGATAGGCCATACTTTTCTGGAAAAATCAGATCTAATATTCTCAATGTGCTTATTTTAAAACAGTTCATTCTTGTTTTATAAGATGTCCAATGGTGACTTTGGCTTCCTCTTTAGCATTGGAATTCTGTAGATTTTTCAAAAGAAACTTCTCATTCTCATGAAGTTTTCGGAAGCAACGGAAAATCAAAGGACCACGATAAGCAGTGGTGGGATCCAAAAATTTTAGTAACGGGTTCCCATGGTGGTGGGATTCAAATTGTGGCGTAGCGCCAATGGGGCTGGGCAGGGCACAGCGGGGGCGTGGCGGGGCATTCCATGGGCGGGGCATTGCTGGGTGGGGCTGCGGCAAGGACGCAGCCACAGCACCGGTCCTTGGGCATGAAACGAGTGCACGCAGGCGCAGGCTGCCACACACGCCGGTGCACCTCCTGCTAGACCGCTTCAAGTTCTGCGCACTACTGCTGAGGAGCGGAGGACGGGCGTAACTAAGGCAAAAATCACGTGGCAAAATCACCAATTAGTAACCCCCTCTCAGCACACACAAATCATTAGTAACCTACTCTCGGGAACCTGTGAGAACCTGCTGGACCCCACCTCTGACGATAAGAAACATGGATGAATCTGCAGGGAAGGTCTACTGCTACAGTTTGGTCTTGTGATGACTCACAGGCCAGCCAGACCATTTGTGGGTTAATTTTACATGCCAGGTAACAGAGCGGCTGTGGCTTTGAGGCTGAGACTCAGCTCAGCATGCAGACTGTCGTGACCAGCTTGATCCCTCCGAGCTGGGATCAAGCTGGTTGCAGTGAGGAACAACAATGGCTTCGACCTAAGTCAATACCCTTCTCAGGGAACTGGGTCGAACCTATTTTACTCGTGTGCGGAATCGCCCTGGGTCTAATACCATACTCTGTACTCTCCCCTCACTCTTGTGAGAAGCCTCCACCGACAACCCTCATTACGAGCAAAAATGTTGGCATCACGGCACCGTTATGTCACTTCCTGAGAAAATTTGGAAGTGATGTCAGGTAACTCCAAGAATTACTGGCAACTCTATGGTATACTGTAGTTTTTGGAATTTCCTAGAGTTACCCAACATCACTTCTGGGCTTCCCTGGAAGTGATATAATGATGAATGCAACCCTGCGCATTCCCTCATGTCCCTGCCTCCTAAGCTCCTCCTGGTTGCCACTGTGCTGAGCCCACTGGAAAACCAGCAAGCGATGGGCTGGGCTGGTTTCCAAAATGCCAAATCCTGCTTCCACTTGAAACCAGAGTTCCCATCGCAGCTGCTAAAAAACAGGGAAAGGAAATGGAGTCCAGATGAGAAATCTCCCTCTTGCCTCCCTTTTCTTTCTTGTTTTTTTCCCCTCAGATGATACATGGAAATACCAATTGAGACGGTCAGCCTGCTTCAAATTACAGGAGGGTTTTTTTAAGCGTAAAAAAAAAAAAAACAGCCCCTGCCACGTTGGAAACATGACTGGGCCCGCCCCCAGTGGACTGTGAGACAAGCACACCCAACCTTTGTTTCACTGGACGCATCTGCTGCCGGACAGTGTGATATTTGCCCCTTCCGCACATGCAGAATAATGCACTTTCAATCCACTTTCACAATTGTTTGCAAGGTGATTTTGCTATTTTGCACAGTAAAATCCAGCTGCAAAGTGCATTGAAAGTGGATTGAAAGTGGATTATTCTGCGTGTGTGGAAGGGGCCATTGAATGGTGGGACAGGAGGGTGCAGGTTATTTAAATGCTCTCGTGCCTTCTTGCCGAGTCAAAAGAAAAACGTCATGGGGAAAATCAGCCTCCATGTATTCCAGCCAACCCCCCACCACTGGCAACTTGTCACGTTTATCAGTTTCCCTGTCTTCATGCAACATACCCAAGGAACAAACTTTATTGCTAGTTGGGAGATCTATGTACGCTCTTCCGTTTTTAAAAATGTTAAAAACCAGCCATGTCTCGCTGTGGGATCAGGAGACTGTAATTGCATTTCTATAAAGGGGCTTTCCGCACTGACAGGGTTGTACTGGTTTCTATCTAGGTTCACCTCAGTGTATCCGCACTGCAACTGAGCTCAATGTTGTTTTGTCTCAGTTACCTCCCCCCCTCAGAACTGCGACATCCCTGTCGCAGTTATGAACTGCACCTTTCTGCTGGAACAAGGTCGATACCACTTCGAAGCTTCAAAACGGACGCATCAAAACGACACCTCATCCATTCAACCAATCAGGAGCCGCTTTTGTGGCATGCGCAGAACGGGAGAGTCGTGGCGGGCATGTAACTGTAAACTGTAAACTGTAAAAAACTGAGGGGGAAAAGAACACTCCCGTTTCCCATGGTAACACAAGCTCCAATCACGACCGAGGAGTGAAACAGGCACCAAGATGATCCCGCCCACTTAGCTCGGTTCCAGGGGGCCAAGTAAGTTGCTGTGCGGACAGCCTGGAATCGCCCCCCACTGAAAAGAACCGAGTCGACCTTAGCTCCCTTCTGTAGTGCGGAAAGTATTTCTAGAAGCGATTTGCGATTTTCAGATGTGCTTTCAGGCAAGCCATGAGCCTTGATGAGTTCAGAGATTGGGGGGGGGGGGTGTAACTTTTTTTCAAATCAGACGGCACATTCTGTTTGGATTTTGTTATTGCTTCCTGCAATAGCCAAGAGACTTCTGGTGGTCTATATCCTTATTTCCTGGAGGCCAAAATGGCTGACGATAAACAGGTAAAACAACCTCAGTTTCCAGGAAGAAATTAAAGTGTATTCTGAGATGAGCATTCATTATGATACCCACTAGCTAGCTAAGTATACACCGAATTTTTCAGTTTGGGGCCAGGGAATCAGCACGTACAGTACATTACCATAATCTAAATCTTCCATCTCAAGGTAGGGGACCATCTGAGCTAGACGGAGTTGGCAGAAGGCATTTTTTGCGACTATGTTAATTTGTTTCTCCAGCAATATCATTGGATCCAGTTGCTCAGTTGTGAAATGTGACTGAGATCCTAGCCTCCCTTTTCTGTCACAAAAGAGAGGGAGGGAAGCAGTCACCGGTCTTTCCACTCACTGCAGCCCGCACTTTTAACCCCATGATGTTCTTGGGGGGCCCATGAAGGACTCAGCTGGGAAGGGGACATAGAACACTGCAGCAGGACAGAAGAGATAGGGAAGCTGCAATTTATACAATACAGTCCCACTCGTGCTGCATAGGATCCAAGGCAATACTAGCCCATGGCCCAGCTAGAGTAATAAACCATCCAGTCTGCAGGCACAACTCAAAAGAATCTGAAAAAAAATGTAGAGAAAAATGCTTTGGCTTGGAGATTGTATTTAGCCATCCAACTTCTTTCAAGAGTTTGTTACTTCAAACTATATGTCTCTGTTATATCAATCTTCCTGTGCTTTTTGCAAAAACCGGCCGTAGATCACCCAGAAATGCCTGCGGGGAGTGGTGGGAGTGGAAACTTGAAGCGAGGGAAAATGTCTGGGTTTTCCTGCTCTCAATGAATCCGGGGTTTTTGGAATCTGCAGTGCCGCAACACAGAGCGCGTCAGTACAGAAATCTCTGCCCCGAAGAAAATGTTCCCTCACTGCAAGGCAGAGCAGTGGTGTATAATTAGCCAATGCAGTTTCCCAACAAGCATGGGGGCAATACCTGTGATTCTTGGGCCCTGCGCACAAGTCCAGGGCTATACCACACCACCACCCCGCCAGAGCCAAGCAAGGTGGGGGACGATGATGCTGACACCATGTGAGGCAGATAGGAATCTTCAAGAGAAGCAGGGTTGCCAGCCCCCAGGTATGGCCTGGTGATCTCCAGGAATTACGGGTGGAGATAGCCTTTGCTTTGCAGCTCAATGAGGCGTGTCCTGACATCTTGCAGGCAGACAGATGCTTGCAAAGAAATCCAGGTTTGGAGACGTCACGATTCTCACATGCCAAATCGGGGGGAGGGGCTCTAGAACTTGCATCGCGTTGTCGAGCTACCCCCTCCAGCCTGCCTCCAAAATGCTTTCTAGGCATGGGACCGGGACTATTGAAACGGGTGTCCACAAGGAAACAGATCACTCCCGGGAATGTCTGGCCAAGCCTCCTTATAACCCCAATGAACGCTACTTCAAGGGGTGAGTGACCATCTCCAGTCTCCAGCTCCCCTGGAGGAAAAGGCTGCTTTGGATGGTTGACTCTATGGCATTATACCCTGATACGATCCCTGTGCTCCCCAGGCTCTACCCTAAAATCTCCAGGGATTTCACAAGACAGAGTTGGCAACTGTATCTTGAAGCCAGCTGCCAGATGGAGCAGGCACAAGTAGATGTTGCCAACTGGGGAGCCCTACTCGCCTTCTTCTTTGCCTTGTTCCATTGTGGGAGCAGGACCATGGGTGGTCAGAGCCCTTCAGCAAAGGACCCAGGGCAGCTGCTCTTGTGGGCCATTGGCTAAGACCTCCACTGGATCCACCTGGCTGCTAGACCCTGTTCAATCTAGGCAACCTTGGGAATAAACTTCCCCAGAGTCGGAAAGGACTGCCAAAAATATCCGTGACCATTAACTCCTTCTTCTGACAATTGCAGAAGAGGTTGCCAATCCAAGGTTGCCAAGTCTCACACTTTCGGCCCCCTTACTCAAATATTGGGGCCCATTCTCATATCAGCCAGTTAGCCCTCATAAGAACATAAGAACAAGCCAGCTGGATCAGACCAGAGTCCATCTAGTCCAGCTCTCTGCTACTCGCAGTGGCCCACCAGGTGCCTTTGGGAGCTCACATGCAGGAGGTGAAAGCAATGGCCTTCTGCGGCTGTTGCTCCCGATCACCTGTTCTGTTAAGGCATTTGCAATCTCAGATCAAAGAGGATCAAGATTGGTAGCCATAAATCGACTTCTCCTCCATAAATCTGTCCAAGCCCCTTTTAAAGCTATCCAGGTTAGTGGCCATCACCACCTCCTGTGGCAGCAGATTCCAAACACCAATCACACGTTGCGTGAAGAAGTGTTTCCTTTTATTAGTCCTAATTCTTCCCCCCAGCATTTTCAATGGATGCCCCCTGGTTCTAGTATTGTGAGAAAGAGAGAAAAATTTCTTTCTGTCAACATTTTCTACCACATGCATAATTTGATAGACTTCAATCATATCCCCTCTCAGAAGTCTCCTCTCCAAACTAAAGAGTCCCAAACGCTGCAGCCTCTCCTCATAGGGAAGGTGCTCCAGTCCCTCAATCATCCTTGTTGCCCTTCTCTGCACTTTTTCTATCTCCTCAATATCCTTTTTGAAATGTGGCGACCAGAACTGGACACAGTACTCCAAGTGCGGTCGCACCACTGCTTTATATAAGGGCATGACAATCTTTGCAGTTTTATTATCAATTCCTTTCCTAATGATCCTTGCACACTTGATGCCTCCTTGATAGCTCTCTTTTCATTCATTGCTGATGCACTATGTACATCTAAATCAAACCTGGACGGCAACAGTTGGCATTAATGCTCAGTTACATTTGACACGGTGAGCATAGTTAATAGAGATGTTATTTCTGAAGACTTTTGTTTCTGTATCTTTCTTGTGCGCTGACACATACCCCTTAGACAATTTGATCTATCAACACAGGAGTCCCCATCCTTTTTATGCCTCTGGGAACCTTTGGAATTCTGAGGAAGGGTGGTTGGCTCCATCACAAAATGGCTGCCGCAGGAGGTGGAGCCAGTCAAAAATGGCTGCTGCAGCAGGTTGGAGCCGACCACGAAATATGAGGGATTGAGTTTATATACGACTCTAATATTAACTCTTCCAATATTTCAGGCAGAAGCTCTGTTTGATAGGATACTTTTTAATCTGCACAACTAATCAGAAGCCCGGCCTAAAAAAAGCCCTGCCTAGCCCTGCCCATTTTCTTTCTAAAATAACTTGGTGGGCACTAGAAGAAGAAGAGGAAGAGTTTGGATTTATATCCCCCCTTTCTCTCCTGCAGGAGACTCAAAGGGGCTTACAATCTCCTTGCCCTTCCCCCCTCACAACCAACACCCTGTGAGGTAGGTGGGGCTGAGAGAGCTCCGAGAAGCTGTGACTAGCCCAAGGTCACCCAGCTGGCGTGTGTGGGAGTGCACAGGCTAATCTGAATTCCCCAGATAAGCCTCCACAGCTCAGGCAGCAGAGCGGAGAATCAAACCCGGTTCCTCCAGATTAGATACATGAGCTCTTAACCTCCTACGCCACTGCTGGTCCTAGGAAAGGAATTGGCAGGCTTGGGAGCCCTGCATTGACTACCATTCAATATGGCTGGCCTTTTATCATGCTAAGAAAAGAAATCTGTTGATTCTTTCCACTTCTGGGTACATTATATTTATGTTACGCCCTTTCTTATCATTTGTTTGGGTTGAAATGTCCTTTCATAAGGTTTTAGTAAAGCGTATAAAATTTTTCATGAGTACAAGCAAAACATAATTCCCTTGTAACATCACTTCTTCAGTTTTATTATATAACACCTCAAAAAAGTTTAAGGGATGGATCCAGCATAGTCATTAGTAGAAGGAACATGGATGTTTGCCATGTTTCTTTCCTCCAAGAGGTACTGTTTGATCCCAGGATTGTTGATTCCTGGGGTTGTGGAATTTTGTTCCTTTCTCCCCTTCAGCACACCCCCGGAACATCTGGTGGTTTGTCCATACTGGCCCTATGATCCCAGCAAGCCATTTTGGGGGGTTGAGGGAAATACAGTGACTATTGAGATTGGTGTTACCCAGTTTTCACAGGTTATGAACTTATTTCTAAGGAATCTCCACCAGCTGCTAAGAGTGTAACAGCACACAAATATCTTAAAGTAGCAATGGGGAAAATAACTTGGCTTGGCAATGCTTTGGGGAAACAGCTCACTTGGCAATGTGAGAGGCAGACTGGGAGGGGATCTTTTAGACTATGTATACGGGGAAATATAGCATGGAACGTTCCGTAGAGTAACACAAGGAGTCCAAATTGAGTTTAAAATGTTTATATACATTTGGTTTCAAACACACATACAGGAAGATATGGAGGCACATACACACAAGTTCCTCGAGATATAAAAACGTGAGAAAAATAGGTTTGGATGATAGAGAGGGAATTGGGAAGCAGCAGGGTGATAACGTTACCTAGTGGTTCCAGGATTTATGTGCCAGATTTCTGCCCAGTCAAGGTCACCAAGGCAGCTATCAGTTAAAACTCGTGCTTATTTAGTGCCCTGACAGCCACACACAGCCATCTTTTTTTAAAAAATCCTAAATTTCACCACAGAGAATTTGCAACATTGCAAAAAACCCACACAAAGGTAAATTATATCTTACTCCAAAAGTATCCATTTCCCCATAACCTTGTAGTTCTGATGGATTTTGTATGAAGTAAGCTAACTTAAAAGCCCTCTTCAGTTGTTTTGATGCTGGCGGGTTATCTACATGTTTGCAGTGAAAACTAGTAAGCATGTTTAGCAGCATTTAGTAATGTACAGAACTTAAAGAAATGCCTTGGGATTATGTTATCTCCTAGAAGGATGGATTCACCTGCAGTTGTAGGAACAGTGATTGGACCACAAATCAGGGACTAGCCTGAGGGTAATTGAACTGGTGTGGTGGTTGTCAAGAGAGAGAAGAGCCAGGCTTGAAACTTACCCTATCATGGACCACATTGGGTGCATTTGGGTCCATGGCTCTCTCTCTTGTTTAGCCTAGCCCAGGGGTAGGGAACCTGCGGCTCTCCAGATGTTCAGGAACTACAATTCCCATCAGCCTCTGTCAGCATGGCCAATTGGCCATGCTGGTAGGGGCTGATGGGAATTGTAGTTCCTGAACATCTGGAGAGCCGCAGGTTCCCTACCCCTGGCCTAGCCTATCTTGCCAGGTTGTTGTGAGGGTAAAACGAAGGAGGGCACAAGGAAGGATAACAACATTCTAAACCAGGGGTCTGCAACCTGCGGCTCTCCAGATGTTCATGGACTACAAATCCCATCAGCCCAATTGGCCATGCTGGCAGGGGCTGATGGGAATTTTAGTCCATGAACATCTGGAGAGCCGCAGGTTGCAGACCCCTGTTCTAAACTAACAACTGCAGTGTCCTGAACAACCCAGACTAGCCTGAGCTTGAAAGCTATGCAAGGTCAGCCATTGTTAGTACTGGGATGGGAGACCACCAAGGAAGACAGAGTTGCTATGCAGAGGAAGGCAATGGCAAACCACCTCTGCTCATCTCTTGCCTTGATAACCCCAGTGGCGTAGCAAGGGAGGGACAAGGGTGGTTGAGCCCCAGGCACCATTTGGTTTGGTCATGTCGGAGGCATGTTCAGCTCTTTTCATCTCAGTCTCCTTTCTCTCTGTTCCTCTATCTGTCCCTTCATCTTTCTCTCTTTCCATCTCTCTTCATCTTTTTTCTATCTCCCTTCCCCCTTCCCTTTCCAGAATTGCAGATCTTAGCTTTCCCAGAACATCATAACAATTATTAACAATATTATTAGATTTGAAGAGCGCAAAATGAAGTTCCTCTGCCCCTCTCAATTTCAGCTTTCAGGGGGTTTTCATTTCCAATAACGGGGAAGAATTATGAGAACTGTTTTCTCTTTGGGGGGAAGGGGTGGGGAAAGAATTATGCTAGGCAGATTATCAATAATTGAAAAGATTTCTTTGAGATGTCTATTATAGAGATGTTCTTTATTTTATGCCTATACTGCATATGGATGCGACCTGCATGTGGAGGTATTTCAGGGAATAGGAGGGCATTGCTTTTATATAGTTATCTAAAAATGCGTGTCTGATGTTTGAGGGGGAGGCACAATTTTAGCTCTAGCCCTGGGTGCCATTTTCAGTAGATATTTGCCCATGGGGGTTGCCATGAATTATGTGACCTGATGGTACACAATTATTATTAAATAAATAACTCAAGGGACCAGCTTCCTCTAGGTGCTATAAAACTTTGAGCTCACTGGATCGAGCAGCCCAGCATTTGGGTGTTTCCTAACCCAGCCAATAGTTTCTTCCCTCCAGACTATTAGCCCTGACCATCGAGGCAGAGCGAGGGGGAACTGCAGAGCGAGGGGGAACCGTTCCCGCCACACCCCTGTCTGCCCTGGAATGCCCCCCACCTGCCCCACAGAAGCCCCGGTAGCGTCATGCCCCATCCCCTTGCTGCTACGCTACTGCTGACCGTTATATACGATAGCCCAGAGGGATACGCAAATTACCATATCTTGCTCTGGGAACTGTGGCAGAACAATTTATTCTACTAACTCAACACTTGAAACAAACAAACACACACAAAATGTGACTGGGAAAGGATCTTGGCCTCCCCCTCGCCAAAGCAAAAGCAGGTTATTCATGACAGAGAGCAGGCCAGCGAGAACTGTTAACACAATATGCCATATCTGTCTGTCTTAACGTCAACAGAGGCTACGGAAAACCATACAGGAGCACAACATTATGTGAGACCCAGCTGAGCCTCTGTGAATTCCAGAGGGGTCGCCGCTTTTGTCCGCCTTACCAAAATAAAGCAGAAGTTCGGTGACACCATAAAGACCAAACAACATTGATTCTAACAGGAACTTTTTGTACGTTAGAGAAATGCAGAATATCTGAAAAGCTAACTGTAATGAAAGCTACATGAAATATGCCCGGGGGTGGAAGTGAAGAAAAGGGCATCTTTGAGGGAGGGGGAGAAAAGTGAACACCTTCCTACTTGATTTTTTTCTTTACTCTCCCCTCCTAAATTTGGACAGGTGCTTTTAAAATATTGCCCTTCTGATCACAGTGAGAGGTAATTTGCACTTTAAATTTTAGTGAATTACTCTCCCCCGTCATTAAAATTAATATCCTCTATCAGTGGTTTTCTGTCCTTTAAGAACATAAGAACATAAGAACAAGCCAGCTGGATCAGACCAAAGTCCATCTAGTCCAGCTCTCTGCTACTCGCAGTGGCCCACCAGGTGCCTTTGGGAGCTCACAGTGATCTTACCTGGGAAAGACAGCAAAGACTTCTGAGGAAGTTATGTACAAAATGAATCTTTAGCTGGACATTTGTCAAGTTGCTGACTTTGGGCTCTGATCCCAGATTTTATCTCCGTTGATAACTATAATATATTGGAATAGCTCTGAAGATCTTGATTTTGATTTTTAATTCTGTGTACTTATGGACATATATCTATTTAACAAATACGTTTAAAAGTGATGTTTGTTCCGTTCTTTACATAAGAACATAAGAACTAGCCTGCTGGATCAGACCAGAGTCCATCTAGTCTAGCACTCTGCTACTCGCAGTGGCCCACCAGGTGCCTTTGGGAGCTCACATGCAGGAGGTGAAAGCAATGGCCTTCTTCTTCTGCTGCTGCTCCTGAGCACCTGGACTGTTAAGGCATTTGCAATCTCAGATCAAAGAGGATCAAGATTGGTAGCCATAAATCGACTTCTCCTCCATAAATCTGTCCAAGCCCCTTTTAAAGCTATCCGGGTTGGTGGCCATCACCACCTCCTGTGGCAGCATATTCCAAACACCAATCACACGTTGCGTGAAGAAGTGTTTCCTTTTATTAGTCCTCATTCTTCCCCCCAGCATTTTCAATGACTGTCCCCTGGTTCTAGTATTGTGAGAAAGAGAGAAAAATGTCTCTCTGTCAACATTTTCTACCCCATGCATAATTTTGTAGACTTCAATCATATCCCCTCAGCCTCCTCTCCAAACTAAAGAGAGGTCTAAGCGGCTGCAGCCTCTCCTCATAGGGAAGGTGCTCCAGTCCCTCAATCATCCTTGTTGCCCTTCTCTGCACTTTTTTCTATCTCCTCAATATCCTTTTTTGAGATCACGTGACCAGAACTGGACACAGTACTCCAAGTGCGGTCGCACCACTGCTTTATATAAGGGCATGACAATCTTTGCAGTTTATTATCAATTCCTTTTCTAATGATCCCCAGCATAGAGTTTGCCTTTTTCACAGCTGCCATGCATTGAGTTGACATTCCCATGGAACTATCAACTAAGACGCCTAAATCCCTTTCCTGGTCTGTGACTGATAGCACTGACCCCTGTAGCGTGTATGTGAAGTTTGGATTTTTTGCCCCTATGTGCATCACTTTACATTTTGCTACATTGAACTGCATTTGCCATTTCTGAGCCCACTCATCTAATTTATCAAGGTCCGCTTGGAGCTCTTCGCAATCCTTTGTGGTTCTCACCACCCTACATAATTTGGTATCATCTGCAAACTTGGCCACCACGCTACCCACCCCTACTTCCAGGTCATTTATGAATAGGTTAAAGAGCACTGGTCCCAAAACGGATCCTTGGGGGACTTTAAATATAGAATTGAAGGGACCGAATGGGTCACTAACTCTGGAGCCTTAAAACCGGATCTCCGGTCATCAACTGTGGGCCAGAAGGCCTGCCCAAACTTCCCAGTTTAATTCAGGTGATTTCCGGTGCAGTCCAATGATCTTAGTGTACATATCAAACAGGCTAGATCTTAGAAGGTTAAGTAAAATACCATCTCAGAATCACACTCTAACTTCAATCGAAATGAATTTTGCCACTGAAAAATACGAGCCTTTCATGGATACCAAGGATAAATTAACTGTGCAATCCAAAGGGAGGGCTGGGGGCCGGGGCGGAAGGATTGCGCCAGCATTCATATGCCATCACTGCCACATAGAGTGGAACGGATACCGCTGCCAAGGGACTTATCCTGGCGACCAGCCACTACAGGGCCCAAATCTGGGCGCTGGGCCCTGCGATGGAGGTGAGTGTTCCAGGGGGCATTCCTAAGAGGTGAAGTCGACTTTAGCTTAGGCTGACCAGACGTCCTGCTTTTGGCGGGACAGTCCCGCCTTCAAACAATTTGTCCCGCGTCCCACGGGTTTTTTCAAGTGTCCCAGTTTTTTTAAGGCTGCTGCACTGCCGCTACCAGGTATAAATCTGTCGGCAGCCTCACAATGCTTGTGACACTTGAGAGACGCTACGACGCTTCTGGAAGCTCCGTTTTACCTGTCACAGAGGCGGAAGGAGCACCCAGAAGGCAGCAGCCTCCTGACGACAATCTTGGCCGCCCGTCCTGGTTCTAAAGGTGACCATCTGGTCACCTTACTTTAGCTGGATCCTAATGGACGTTTGGCCTAAGAATGCCCCCTCCCAGTGGTGCAGATTTCTACTTGCAAAAAGCCCAGTGTAAGTCATTCGGGAGAATGAGCTACCTGGGGAAAGGTGAGTGCCTGGCCCCCTGATTTCTCTTTCGAGGTGACGCCGCAGTGCCGTTCCCTGACGCCTCTCTACTCCCCCGCTTGGATTGTGCTGTAAGAAAGCACAAATTTGGATGATCTAGCAGAAAGTTTAGAAATCCATTATGCCAGAAAATCAGAGGTCAAGAATAAAGCCTACATGATAACAACACATGAAAAACAGTCTCTAAGGCATTACTGTTACAAAGACATAGTCCTTTCTGATTCAGGAATTTGCTGAAGTCCTGCCTTCCCACAAACAAGCCGATGGCAGAGCATTACATTTTGCTTGACTTGATATCTAGGGAAAGTAAAATAAAAAAGAGAAGGACTTGACATTTGATAAGGAGCTAATCCACAGAACCAACTTCTAGCTCCTTTGATCTTTTCATGGCTCAAACTTTCCACGGCGCTTGCAAAATAATTCCCCCCCCCCATCCTTAGTAAATGGACTGCATTCCTTCCTCCCAAAATTTTCAAAGCCTGTGTCATAGTTTTACCCACTAGAACAGGGATAGAAGAAGAGGAGTTTGGATCTATACCCTGCCTTTCTCTCTTGTAAGGAGACTCAAAGGGGGTTACAAACTTCTTTCCCTTCCTCTCCCCACAACAGACACCTTGTGGGGCAGGTGGGTCTGAGAGAGTTCTGAGAGAACTGAGAGCACTTGGAGTACTGTGTCCAGTTCTGGTCGCCGCATCTCAAAAAGGATATTGAGGAGATAGAAAAAGTGCAGAGAAGGGCAACAAGGATGATTGAGGGACTGGAGCACCTTCCCTATGAGGAGAGGCTGCAGCATTTGGGACTCTTTAGTTTGGAGAGGAGACAGCTGAGGGGGGATATGATTGAAGTCTATAAAATTATGCATGGGGTAGAAAATGTTGACAGAGAGAAATTTTTCTCTCTTTCTCACAATACTAGAACCAGGGGGCATCCATTGAAAATGCTGGGGGGGAAGAATTAGGACTAATAAAAGGAAACACTTCTTCACGCAATGTGTGATGGGTGTTTGGAATATGCTGCCACAGGAGGGGGTGAGGGCCACTAACCTGGATAGCTTTAAAAGGGGCTTGGACAGATTTATGTAGGTGAAGTAGATTTATGGCTACCAATCTTGATCCTCTTTGATCTCAGATTGCAAATGCCTTAACAGTCCAGGTGATCGGGAGCAGCAGCAGCAGAAGGCCGTTGCTTTCACATCCTGCACGTGAGCTCCCAAAGGCACCTGGTGGGCCACTGCGAGTAGCAGAGGTGGACTAGATGGACTCTGGTCTGATCCAGCTGGCTTGTTCTTTTATGTTCTTATGATTTGCTCAAAGTCACCCAGCAGGCTTCATGTGAAGGAGCGGGGAAACAAATCCAGTTCACCAGATAAGAGTCTGCTGCTAACATGGAGGAGTGTGGAATCAAACCCAGTTCTCCAGACTAGAGTCCACTTGCTTTAGCCACTACGTCACGCATACTCCTGCAGTCCATGGTTTCTGGTGGGGCCCACTGATGTCAACGCCCACACTGAAACATTTCCCCCCCCCACCCTGTGCGCATGACCTGCATTCCTGGCTACACATGCTACCCTGCAGCGATGGCAAAGGTGCACAGTAGCAGTGTTCCCAGCAATATGGAGTAGGCACTTCTAGTCACGCACATCACCCAGTGACATGAAATAAAGAGGCATACAGGTCTGTGCAGGTGATGGGAGGGGGTAATAAGGAGGTGGGGAAGGAAACACAGGCTGATAGGGGCATTGTGGGTGGGTGGCAGGAAGGGAAGTGTGACGGGGCCCTATGGTCGTGGAGGGACTGAAAACCTGTAACCAGCTGTGACCTGGAGCCCAAATGATACACTTTTCCCGGGTCTGTCTCATCTGGGAATCCTGTATTTTGAATTCAGTTCTCAGGTGTGTGGGGTCTCTGGCCCAGATTGGAAATGCTTACAGGAAGTACGCATGCAGCCGATCAGCACATATCAGGTTTCCCCAATGAAGCCATTTCAGTCCTGAGCGGCAGATTTCTCCAGATCCCATACCAACAAAGAACGTGTCCCTGCTCACAAAAAGCCATCGAAACATTCGAGCACGTCCTCCTAGATTGCGAACTATATGCTTCATCTAGAAGACAATATATATACTGAGAACTATGCCTACTCATCAGACAAGGTCAGATCTTTCTATCTGCTTTGTGATCAGTCTCCTCAGAGATCCCTAGACGTTGCCAAATTCCTGGCACTGGCACAACAGATTTGCCACAGATTTTAGTTTGTTTATTTATTTATTGTTTTTACTGCTGGAAATGTCTGAACCTACTTATTTTAACTTGATTCTCCTCAACCTCTCTGTTGTATTTTAAACTCATGCTAATAAAAGGTTGATGATGATGATGATGATGAAGCCATTTCAGAGCAGAAGATTATGGGGGGGAGGCTTAAGCCATGGATCAGGGCCCCCTGTGGCTGGGAATGCAATTCCCAGAGCTTACTGGTCAGCCGGATCTCTGGGTAGACCTAGAAAAACCGTGTGTTGTAGTCAGGACTCAAGCTGGTTCTACAAACTGTCCAGATGAGTGACAACTTGGGTAGTCTTGAGAAGTGGTGTTATGCTCTTTGGAGGGAAAAAATGGCATTTTAACGCCCTCTTATCAACCAACGGCACATGGAACTATCCCAAACTCTAGACTGTCCTCCATGCTGGGTGCATCTTCCCATCTGCCGCTGCTCCACTTCACAATCGCTTCCTTCCTTTCCCTAATTGGTACTAATTCCCTGGTACAGAAACAGACAAAGCCGTAGATTCACTCCCTCTATTGGACTGTCAGTGGATTCACTTTGCCCTTTGCCCTATTCAGAAGCTTATAGGAAATTAAAAGGTCAACTATTGGATAGAGAGTTCTCTACCCTAATCACCGCAGCCAAGAAAACGTGCTCCCCCCTGTATTTTTCTCTCCCATTTGAACGAGGCCACCTGGCACACTACCTGTATTGCTTAATAAACCCTGCTCAAAGGAGAGCCATAATGCTCGCCAGGTTTAATGTTATGCCTTCTGCCTTGTTACATGGCAGATTTAACAAGCAAGAAAAGGCTAAAAGATTGTGCCCGTGTAACGATGGCTCAGTTGAATCTCTGGCCCACCAATTACTACACTGTCTCAGATTCAAGGAAACCAGATCCAAGTATGTGAATCTTACTCCTTTACATTTACCCCATCTCCCCGATTTAATCAGATTACACTACTTGTTGGACAACCCTGATCCTTCTCTCTGTATGATAGTGGCAGTCTTTCTCCTGGAAATTACTAAACGCCAGTAGATTTCCTTCGACCTGTATTGTATATGGTTTTTAATCCGTTTTTTATTACTGTTGTACTGTTGTCTATGCCAATAAAGGCTTGCTTCTTCACTCTTCACTCCCTTGAACTGATCCATGACAAGTCTTGGACTCTTGCTCCTTCCTTTACAAAACTCTACAATTATGCAAAGAATTAGCCGATTCTCTCACAGTTCTGCTAATAATGGATATTTTGCAATGGAGGGAAATTATCCCTTTGGACTTGCGTATTAAGTCAACTGGCGTGTCAGAGAGAAATATGTTTTATTTATTTTTTGTTGTCATTCCAGAAAACACAGATGTGCTCCCATGCTTCAAGACTGGTCTCTTCTTCCAAAAAAACAAAACCTTTTCCTAATAATTGTGCTTCTCATTACAAAAACAACTATTTTCTTTTAAACAAAAGCTGCCTGGGAGGAATTTCTCCGTGTTGATTTTAACGCAGTTTGGTTTTACTTTGAATTCAGCGCATGTGTTCCAGAATATTAATTTTGGAAGGACCCCAGACTTCTGTGTTGCAAATTTTAATCTGGTAATACTTTTGGGGAAAACAGAATTACTATTATTTATTAAATGGAATTGATACCCTGCCTGTCCAACCGATAGGGACTGAAAGCAGTTCACGCCATTCTCCTCTGCTCCATTTGATCCTCACAACAATCCTGTAAGAAAAGTCAGGCTGAGAAAGCGTGACTAGCCCAAAGACGCCCAGGGAGCTTCCACGGTTCAAACTTTAGTCTTCTAGGTCCTAACAGAAACTAATCACAGAGTAGGGCAGTTCGCTCAGAGGCTGAAAGCTGATGGTCACTTATTTAATAGCTCATATCCCACTTTTTCTCCTCAGTGGGTAAAGTGGAAACAGGTTACCTTGGAAGGAAACAGGTGTGTCCCAGTGTAAGAAATCTGGTTACAACAAATGCTTGAACGTTTGCCGTTGGTCACATCCCCACTACCGTCTTAGCCAGGTTTCAGAACACAAACTAACCAGGTTTGAGGGACGACCTCCCCGTTGCTTGCCTGGCAGATTCCGTTTCTGGTGCTTGTTCTCCCTGTTAATTTAGCGTTCCGGCAGGAGTTCACCTGGTTTGCAAGTGGCATAGCAAGACTCCATTTAACCACGGTTCCAGAAGGAGGCTGATCGAGGGAGGGATGAGGGTTGAAACTCTGACTTCGTTTCCAGCCCTGGAGTGTGACGCAGAATTTGGAGCACCCAATCAGCACTGCGATGCCTGCGCCAGCGCTTTCGCTTGAAGTTTCATTTCCACTTTTGTGATGCGGCCCAAATGGCAGAAGGGGATGCAAACATCAAACAGTCAAAGTAGCGGCGTAACTTTGAATGTCGTTCGCCATAGTTTACACAGGTAGCGATTAACTTTATTTCATATGGATTAAACAGTTAAGCGTTAAACTTTTACATGCTTCTGGTTTTGATCACACCTACAATGTATGCACGTTTCCGCTTGGTGGGAAAAGGTCCCACTTACATCAGAGACATGCCAGCCAATGCGAGGGAAGACTGTGCGGCGAGCAACCTTAAGCCTGGTAGTGGGGATTGCTAAGAGTTCTGCAACAGGGTGTGTCTGCTGTGTGCTCACTGCGGTGGGGAGAAACTCCAATGAAGGGGACACGGTTTCACAACAAACAGGTTTGGATCTGCGTGCAAATTTCAAGTGGGGATTCGACCGTTGTGAGTTGCAGTTGTAACTCTTGTCACTGGGGCCAGGGCTGGTTCCAGGTTTGCATGGACCACGGGCGATTAGAGGATGTCTGGGCACCCTTTGCTATGCCTCTTTTAATTCCAGCCACACCAATCCATTTGACCCCTCTCCCTTTACCTCGATTTTTTCTTGTTTGGTCACCCCTTTCCCGTTTCAATTTGCGTACTCTGATAAAGAGATCAGTACCACAATTTGATTTCAGTTATATTTATTACTTGGTATGAAACCAGAGAAAAGAAAATGCACCTTCTGCGATTTTATTGCAATGCTATTCAATAACATTGGCAGCATTTTTCTAAAAGCAACACAAATATTGTTCTGGAGGAGCCTTGGTCTAAGACAGGGGTAGGGAACCTGCGGCTCTCCAGATGTTTGCCAGGAACTTACAATAATTCCCATCCCAGCCCCTACCAAGCATGGCCGAATTGGCCATGCTGATGAAACTGATGGGAGTAACAGTGCTGGAGTCCCTAGGCTGGAAAACCACAGAGTTCTGATCTAAGTAAGGTAATGGAAACATTTCTCCATCTCATCCACAACAAAGGTGGGGAGAGTAATCCACATCTCATCCAAAATGTCTTAGAAGCGGTTGAAGACAAACCCTGCGCATGAAGATTTTTCCTTACAGGAACCATCCAAATAGAGAGGGAACCCAAATCTACATAACTCGAACGTGCAGAAGAATCGGAAGGCCGCTGATTGGCTGAGTACAAGAAATGAGAAATTGATCACTTTGTTTTTAAGCCAGTAGTAACATCTTTGATGCTGCTAATTTAATCCTTCAACAGATACTACAATCCAAATTTTTAATTGTTGGTTTTGAACTTGTATTGTTTTTAAAAATTATTTTATTATCTTTTTTTAAGCGTTCATTACCTTGAGGGGACTCATTGGGTACAAAGAAGGCTAAGTATATGAGCTTTTTACCATCGCTTAAAGTCTAGATTATTTGATCGAAGGAAATATCAATTTCTCCTGAGCAAAGCGCCAAAGCTGCTTGCTCTCCAATATTCTTTGGGATTATCCCTCAATAATCTAGCCCTGCTACGCATACCTGGAACATCTTGTTAATTATAATTGCAAGATGGGTCATGACTAGAGCAAAGGTGTAACCAACTCTTTTCCGTCAATTACATCTCCAAGGTAAAACTTCTCCTAATATCCCTGAAATAGAAGAAGCGTTGCTGTCGATTCATGTCCTGATACAACTGATTCACTTTCTCCTGCTATTCTGCTTCACTGTTCAAAATGCATAACAACTTCAGAGCCCAGGTTGAGAACTGTACTACCAACAGGATTTATCGCTTCTTTCTGATACAAGGTAAAAATGGCTAAAAGCTTCTAAATAACTCTAATGCTGCAAATCCTCACTGGAAGCTGTTGCTACATTTTACTCTGTGTACTACAAGTTGTGCAATAATGATCTTTACTGCGTATTTGGAATTCACTTGTACACACACGGTTTTATGCCTAATAAAGGTTTTGGATTTGGATTTGGATATGAGCTTTAAAAAAAATTGTTTACCTATAATAATCAAGATGTGTACAATGACAGAGCGTCTCTAATGCACCAACTAGTTGTGTTAACTGCAGCAAAATTTGACAGCATCTTGCTGCAACACAGAGCATCCAAAGATGTCTGAGATGGGGTTCAGTTTCAGCAAATGATAGAAGGCTACATCCCAGAATTTTGTTACTCCAGAAACACACACACACACACACACACACACACACACTCCAATATGACAGAATATTGTGTAAATCTGAAGAGACTTGACCACACTTAACATAAACACATTCAAAGAAATCCTTGCTAGATCTGTCTGCCACATGCACCAAGATTCCAACTGTGGGGAGACCAAGGTACAGAGAAAGGCGGAGGACTTTGTAGAACAACAGTTTGCACTCATTTGGCACCATTATTATAGCATGGGCCACAAATAGCAGACACCAACAATCTATATTTTCTGTTACCCTGTCGAACAGTTCACCTGCAAGAACAGCACCAAGTGGCCATGCCAGCAAGAGGCTGATGGGAATTGTGCGCAATCCATGAACAACTAAAGAGCATGGGGATTGGACACCTCTGCCATAAAAGCAATGAAGCTGCCCATTCTCACGATGTTTTGTGAGCTGAATTGCAGAAATATCATTGTTTGAGGTAGAGTGAGTGGGAAGGGTGGCCACTACCCTTATGCTGGTGAGACAGAGCTCAGGTTTTGTCCCTGGGCTCCAGTTTGCCTAGATATACCTCTGCATATGAACATGTTCAGGCCTTAAGCAGAGTAGAAGAAGAGTTTGGATTTATATCCCCTCTTTCTCTCCTGTAGGAGACTCAAAGGGGCTGACAATCTCCTTGCCCTTCCCCCCTCACAACAAACACCCTGTGAGGTGGGTGGGGCTGAGAGAGCTCCACAAAGCTGTGACTAGCCCAAGGTCACCCAGCTGGCATGTGTGGGAATGTACAGGCTAATCTGAATTCCCCAGATAAGCCTCCACAACTCAAGTGGCAGAGCTGGGAATCAAACCCGGTTCCTCCAGATCAGAGTGCACCTGCTCTTGGCCACTGCTCTTAGCCACTATGCCACTGCTGCTCTTAAGCACCTGTGAGCAGAGGAAAGCAAACCCAGTGAGCACCCTCAAGGTAATGAACAATTTTTAAAAAAAGATAATAAAATAATTTTAAAAATAATACATGTTTAAAACCAACAATTAAAAAATTGGAGTGTGGTATTTGTGGGAGGATTAAATTTAGCAGCATCAAAGATGTTACTGTTGGTTTAAAAACTGAGGGATCTTATTCAGCTGTTGCTAGGCAACTAGCCAGCTTTTCCTTGCTTCCTCCTTTGCAAAGGTTTGATCTCTTATTTTCTCCCCCTCAATGGTCCTGAAGCAAACTGAGGCAAAAATGTCCCTTTTATATATGCATGGACTCTAATCTGGAGAACCGGGTTAGATTCCCGACTCTTCCATCTGAGCAGTGGACTCTTATCTGCTGAAATGGATTTATTTCCTCACTCCTCTACATGAAACCCGCTAGGTGACCTTGAGCTAGGGTCGCTCCCCACTTACCTCTTCGTGTGCAACTCCGCAGCGTCCCCGCGCCGAAAAGCCTCAGCGGCTTATGACCACGGAGACTATTTGCTCCCCACTCATTTGCCATTAAGGAGCTAACGCGGGCAGCCAAGAACAGGAGTTTCGTGGGAATAGAGGCAATGGGCGTTTTCATTGGCTTGGGCACAGGTGTAATGCGTCGTAGGAGGGAGGTGGGACCTCCCATTTTCATTGGCGCTGGGGCGAAATTAGTTTTTTGATAGGCTCCGGATGTCTGCCGTCATCAGAAGCGGCGGCTGGAAGCTTTGGAAGCATTTGTTTGAGAGCGTCTGCACGTGCTGGCGTCAGCATAAAAATAAAGTGAAAATCCAGTTCTTGCGCCCGCCACCCGACTACTTGTCTGGTCTGGTCTGCAGCACCTTTGGCGCTGGCAATGAATTCGCCAAACTAAATTACGCTGTGAATTGCAGCAATAAACGCTTGAACAAAGGGAACAATATAAATCGTCCACGTCCACGTTGTGCACTGCGTCTCAAAAAGCGATCTTCATGTAGCTGGCTTCATTCCGGCGCACTGACGGTGACGCCCTCCCCAAACAAAATGGAGGATTCTTTCCACCGGTGGCAGGAAAGCTCTGCCCTTAATGGCGAATCAACTGCATAAATCATCTTCCGGGTTCCCCACCCACTTACCACGCAGCGCCAAGTCGCGGGGTTTGGGAAAATGTTGCTGTTGTTTTTTTTGAAGAGCAAGATTTGGCCAGCGCCATGGGAGGAAGCTGGCCCGGCGAATTTCTCGCGGCCAGCGCGGAGGTGGGCGCTGGAGGGATGTAGGAGGCAAGTCCTGGCTCCCCGCGTCTGAACAAGAGAAAACCCCGCGGCTAATGGTGAGTGGGGAGCGACCCCTAGTCTCAGTTCTTCAGAACTCTCTTAGCCCCACCTGCCCCACAAAAGGTGTTGTGTGTGTGTGCGGGGGCGGGGGGGGGAGGGTGGAATGGAAAGGAGTTTGTATTCCTTCAAACAGCTGTCCCAAGTCTCAGCTCGCTGTAACCAATGGCTTAGACTGGTGTAACTATGGCTCATTCCGCACATGCAGAATAACGCACTTTATAACTGCTTTCAGTGCTCTTTGAAGCTGTGCGGAATGGCAAAAACCACTTGCAAACAGTTGTGAAAGTGGTTTGAAAACGCATTATTTTGCGTGTGCGGAAGGGGCCTATGCAAAGGTCTAGATCAGAGATCTTCAGTGTTTGGTGTCTGCAGGCACCTTTGGATTTTTGACATGGGATGGTGGATTCAACCACAAAATGGAAGCCACAAGAAGTGGAGCCAACTACAGAATTTCAGGGAATGAGATTATGCAAGCATAACTCTAATAGTAGCTCTCTGATATTTCCACGGAGGTTGTTTAATGGGATGCCTTTTGAAAAGACTGTACCGTTTTAAAATATTTTCTAGCACACATCCAGTTTACCTTCAGTCACGGGTGAAAATTCGGATACCCCTGGAGGTAGATGAAGCCAATTTTAAAAATCTGCAGAGCCAATCATATCTTCATTAGCCCACCTCCTAAAAATCCTTGGTGGGCACCAGCAAAGGTGTCCAAATGCTGCCACAGGAGGTGGTGATGGCCACTAACCTGGATAGCTTTAAAAAGGGCTTGGACAGATTTATGGAGGAGAAGTCGATCTATGGCTACCAATCTTGATCCTCCTTGATCTGAGATTGCAAATGCCTTAGCAGACCAGGTGCTCGGGAACAGCAGCAGCAGCAGCAGAAGGCCATTGCTTTCACATCCTGCATGGGAACTCCCAAAGGCACCTGGTGGGCCACTGTGAGTAGCAGAGAGCTGGACTAGATGGACTCTGGTATGATCCAGCAGGCTAGTTCTTATGTTCTTATGTGTTGGTGAGTGCTATGGGCCCACAAACACCATCTTGGAGACCCCTGCATTAGGCAGTACCTCTCTTCTTGTCAGTGTGCTTTCTAGTGGCTATTTTTTAAAGCGTTTGATTTTACGGAAGGCGCTGCCAAGTTCAGCCGATGCCTTGTTTACCCGTTTTCAATTCGTACGGCGAAATATTCAGGCAAACCCAAATCTTGTTACGCTTCCGGACGCTCTTGCTGAGCTAGCGCTTGCTGGGGTTTTTTTCGGATTTGCTCGCCCTGGCAGGCACAGCTGTCTCTTTTCTATACTCATCCGCAGTGAGAACACCCCCCCCCCCCAAAAAAAAAGTCTCAGAAGGAAACTGCCGGAGTAACAGGTGTGCTTTGGAGTGAGAAATTCGGCCTCAGACAATGCCAGAGTGTTTGCGGTTGGGAGCGCGCACACTAAGCACTCAAGGGCCCCCTTGTCAAGCTGAGTCTCATCATGTGACCCCCCCTTTTTTCCCTGCACTTGTCTCCTAGCCAGCTCCAGCCAGAATAATTCCCCACTTCAACCTCTCCCGGCACCCGAGTACCACACAGAAATGTCATCCATTATTCTGTGCCACTGGTGTTTGTCAAGTCAACGGGAACAAAGAGAACATTCACGGGACAAGGCGGCGGAAGGGTGCGAGCACACACCCATGTGCATGTGTGTACGTAGACGTGTGAGTTTTTGCTATGTTTTTCCAAACTCCCACGGAGCTGTCATTTGTCTTGGAAGCTTGACTGGATTAAAGACGGTGCGGAGTCACAGATAATGCTGAGGCAGTCCTTCCTTGACTTCAGTGGCGTACCTAGGCAAACTGGAGCCCTGGGCAAAACCTGAGTTTGATGCCCCCCCAACAACAACAATAACCTTTATTAGGCATTGAAAGAAAGAAAGAAAGAAAGAAAGAAAGAAAAAAGAAGAAGAAAGAAGAAGGAAAGAAGAAGAAGAAAGAGAAAGAAAGAAGAAAAAGAAAAGAAGAAAAGAAAGAAAGAAAAGAAAGAAAGAAAGAAAAGAAAGAAAGAAAGAAAGAAAGAAAGAAAGAAAGAAAACAAGTATTGGCGGGAAGGGGGTGGATTTAAAAGGAGAATCTGGGGAAATTTAGGGTATGCCTGCTGTCAGGGGTGCACAATTATTAAGATAGCAGCACCTAAATTTCAGAGTATCTTCATGAGACCCTACTGATGATACCACCCAGGTTTGGTGAAGTTTGGTTCAGGGGGTCTAAAGTTATGGACCCTCAAAGGTGTAGCCCCCATCTCCTATTAGCTCCCATTGGAAACAATGGGGGATGGGGACACTCCCTATGGGAATCCATAACTTTGGACTCCCTAAACCAAACCTCACCAAACCTCACCAATCATTAGGATAGTCTCCTGAAAAATCCCTGAAATTTTGGTGCTGCTAGCCTAAAAGCTGCGCCTCCTGCAGGCCAAAAACAGAAAAAACACTGACAATTCAAAAAATCCCACCTGTATTTTTGGTGCCCCCCACAAGGGGGCGCCCTGGGCAACTGCCCACTTTGCCCAATGGGAGGAACGCCTCTGCTTGACTTAACTCAAGGCTACCAAGGCTCAATGAACTTACAGGACGATTTTTAAATTGCTTTACGGATACTATCCTGAAGAATTAAAAGCTGGCCGTTTCAAGTTCCTTACAGACATCTTGTGGTGGTGGTTGTGGAAAGTGGCATCACGTCATCCGCAGGTTACCTTGTGAATTCCCTGGCTAAAGTGATATTTGAACAGGGACTTTGTAGCTCAGTCTTTCAGCTCCTACCCTGTTTCCCCAAATATGAGACATCCCCTGAAAATAAGACGTAGTAGAGGTTTTGCTGAAGTGCGAAATATAAGGCATCCCCCAAAAGTAAGACGTAGCAAAGTTTTTGTTTGGAAGCATGCCCGGCGAACTGAACACAGAAAAATAAGACATCCCCTGAAAATAAGACACAGCACATCTTTGGGAGCAAAAATTAATATAAGACACTGTCTTATTTTCGGGGAAACACGGTACCAACTGGTAGGCTATAAAGCAAAAAGCTCATTAAAGCAAAAAGTTATTTAAAGCAGAGTGTAAACTGGATTATTTCTTTACCATGTTGATCCACCAATGTCGGTATTCGTTTTGGGACACTTTCTGACAATCACCTGAGAACGTGCAGGATAAGAGTGCTAGGTCACCCAGGGAGTTTATCGGCTGGGTGACCATTTCAACCTATTTTTGGGACACGGAGCTGACACTCTTCCCACCAGCTATCGCAATCCTTAGGGTCAAGCCACACATTACCTGGGACACGTGCTGGGACTGAGTTCTTCCACATGTGTCAGTGTGCACAGAGTTACAAGATCGGGACAAATATGTCCCCAATGGCCATTTTGGCTTGGGAAAATGGTGTGGGATAAAAGGTTGCTCCCGTTTTTTCCCCAAATTAAGCCTCAGCAGACACAGGGAAGCGAGTTCTCCAGCGTCATGTCTGGTTTCCAAAAGACAGGTCGTCACAAGAAACTTGCGCCCGACTTGTGTCACATGTAACATGCAGTTTGGCTCTTTCTAAATATTTATTTTATTTACTTTATTTACAGTCTGCGTCTCCCCCTGAGGTTCAAAGCAAATGACACATTTTAAGTCAATGAAGTCAACAGGACGAGACACCTCATAAGCAATGCAACAGGCCTCTTCGCTTTGTGGTCCAGTCACAGCTGAGTTATGGTTGACTCTAAGGGATATAGCTACATTTTTAATTGCTATTCCATAGCGGGCGTAATTGGCGCTGGAAATAAGTAAGAGTGCTTTATTATTGATTTATTGTTTGACTGATGTTGCATGCCACCCTGGCCCTGTAATGAAGAAGAAGAAGAAGAAGAAAAAGAAGAAGAAGAAGAAGAAGAAGAGGAGGAGGAGGAGGAGGAGGAGGAGGAGGAGGAGGAGTTTGGATTTATATCCCCCCTTTCTCTCCTGTAGGAGACTCAAAGGGGCTGACAATCTCCTTTCCCTTCGCCCCTCACATCAAACAGGTGGGTGGGGCTGAGAGAGCTCTGGAGAGCTGTGACTAGGTGGGTGGGGCTGAGAGAGCTCTGGAAAGCTGTGACTAGCCCAAGGTCACCCAGCTGGCGTGTGTGGGAGTGCGTAGTCTAATCTGAATTCCCCAGATAAGCCTCTGCAACTCAAGCAGCAGAGCAGGGAATCAAACCCGGTTCCTCCAAATCAGTGTGCGCCTGCTGTTAGCCACTACGCCACTGCTGCTCCCTGCTAATGAGGCTTAGAAATCAAATAATTAAATGCATAAAAACAACCTGAGCAAAAATAGGCTAGATGGAACATCTGAATCTCTCAGTGGCAGCAGTGGCAGCACTGGTGTAGTGGCTAAGAGCAGGAGCATTCTAATCTGGAAGAACCGGGTTTGATTCCCAGCTCTGCTGCCTGAGCTGTGGAGGCTTATCTGGGGAATTCAGATTAGCCTGTGCACTCCCACACACACCAGCTGGGTGACCTTGGGCAAGTCACAGCTTTTTGGAGCTCTCTCAGCCCCACCCACCTCACAGGGTGTTGTTGTGAGGGGGGAAGGGCAAGGAGATTGTAAGCCCCTTTGAGTCTCCTACAGGAGAGAAAGGGGGGATATAAATCCAAACTCCTCCTCCTCCTCCTCCTCCTCCTCTTCTTTGCCTTTGAAAAGCAAGTAATGCCTGCATAAGGCCCCGATTCAGATACCAGACAAGTGGGGATTCAGATACCGGACAATTTCACTAATTGAAAATAGAACCCACCCACCCAGGTTATTACTAGCTCTTGAGGGGACAGAAGATAGGCACAGGTGTTTTTCCAGCTCTGGGTTGGGAAATACCTGGAGATTTTGAGAGTGGGGGCTGGGAAGGGCGAGGGACCTCAGCAGGATATAATGCCACAGAGTTCACCTTTCAAAGCAAACATTTTATCCCGGGGAACTAATCTGGAGATGAACTGTATTGGGGGAGATCTCCAGGTGCCACCTAAAAGTTGGCACCCCATCAAACTCAATCTTGATCCCGCACGCTTAGAATGCCGAAGGATCCCTTTCTACGGGAAATGAGCACCGGTGAGACTTGGAACCACTGTGGCAAATTCTCCTCTGCTACTTTCCCTCCCAACTGCTAGGAAGAATCAGCAGTGTGAAATTTGCCAACAAAAGGGAAATGCCCGGCATGTCTTGGCTGGGCCACTCTCTTCTTTGCAGAGGCAGCAAAATGTTGGGGGTGGAGGGGGGACACATGCATTAAATTTCTCTTTGTCTCTTCGTTCCTAGGGAGGGATCCTTCAACATCTTAAGCAGGCAATGCTAGGAAGAAGAAGAAGAAGAAGAAGAAGAAGAAGAAGAAGAAGAAGAAGAAGAAGAAGAAGAAGAAGAAGAAGAAGAAGAAGAAGAAGAAGAAGAAGAAGAAGAAGAAGAAGAAGAAGAAGGAAAAGAAAAAGAAAAAGGAAAAGGAAAAGGAAAAGGAAAAGGAAAAGAAGAAAAAGAAAAAGAAAAAGGAAAAGGAAAAGGAAAAGGAAAAGGAAAAGAAGAAGAAGAAGAAGAGGAGGAGGAGGAGGAGGAGGAGGAGGAGTTGTTTGGATTTATATCCCCCCTTTCTCTCCTGCAGGAGACTTTCTATACAACAAATATAATATTTAGCCCGGCTTTTCCTTTGACGTTGCTCTGTCTTTTTCAAGACCATGGTGGCATCCTAGTTAAATCCTTGTGCATTTGGTCTGGCAATCATTGGCAGGGGGAGGGGGCACGTATGTGTGATTATGGGCTTTTATGCGCTTATCACTTTCTGCAGGGCTACGTGCTTCTCAGTAGGTTTTCCCTGCAGTTTGCCACTTGCAGGGAGGTCTTCGGCAGCAAAGCATTCCCCAGCGGTGTAGATCTGCTTCTTTGCCCACCCCCAGTGCCAGAGGAACTGCTGTTGCGTGGGTGGGAAAAGCCAGGGACAGTGAGAAAACCTCAGGAAAGCAAAGCACAAACTGGTACCTTTCGCTTTCCCTGCGAAGCTGGGGGGAAAGTCGCCCTTTCCCAGGTCCTGAAAACCCTGGCGAGAGTCTGATCTGAGGTGCGGTAAGTTTTGAAGAGGCCAAAATGTATGCGTTAGAGAGAATCAACCCCAAAGGGAATTGGTCCACGGTGAAGCAGACCACACGTTCATAAACGGCCACTGTTCACTTAGAAAAACCAAAAGCTTAAAACCAAAGCCACAATTTGTATCTTGGCTAACCAGTAGCAAGGCCTACAAAATGGGAATTAAAAGTTTTAGCGTAGACCCCTGGAAGAAGAGGAACACAGCCCAGCTGCTGCCAGATGTTAGCCGACACTAACAATGAAATTGTGACCTACCCATGTCAGTGGGAACACTGCCATCACCTGTAGGGAAGTAGGAGTTTGAGTCTTAGATTCACATTGGACTGGCTCACTTCTCCATGCTTCCCATTAATTAAAATCATCGCATTAATCACCTACAGGGCTCTGCTCATGAAGTTCTTTGGAATTGCCAATATTCGTGTGCTAGCACAAGACATCTGGCGTTCCATAAAAAGATACATGTGCACAAACACTCCATTGGGCCTGGTTTGAATGAGCAAAAAATGCCCTTTATTATTTGCAGATTCATAATAAAGATGAACAGCTAGATTCGACCTAGTAGCACCTTAAATGCCATTCAGATTTCCCAACCTACACCCCAAGTCTGGGGGTTGGGATTTAGGTCATTAGGTCATGTGCCTCTTAGGAAACCGGCTATTGTTGCCAGGTCTAGCCATGAATCTGGATCTAGAATCTAAAATCTAGGATTTTGTCTGTATATTTTTCTTTGGGACTAAGAATGCAAGTACTCTTCTCACTGAAAAACATATATACAGAAGATGGATCACGTGTTTGGTAAGGGCAGGAAGTCTGACAAGGATGACCAAGGGAAAAAAAGACTTTATTGACCAAACATTACAGATGCTAACCAAAGGAATTCCTGTTGAAGTTTTATTTCCCTTTAAAGCTGCCTGGTGCCTTTCGTCTGTTTTTCTCCCTATCCCTAAAGCAGGCACTTTCTATTTTTTTTAAAGGGAGTGGGTGGGAGGAAGAGGGAGAGATTCAACTCGAATGTAATTTTATGTTAAGGATGACAACTTTCCAGAGACTCATAGACTGTTGAGATATCATCACCCCATCAATCACGGATGTGCTTTGCATAGTCTGTGGTCTAAGGGGCATAAGCGCTTCAAGTTGTAACCCCCAAAAGTCAAAGCAAGCTTTCCAAAGAATGTCCAGAGTTACCACAAAGCAGAAGCGGGTGCATATGGCTGTGGGTTACATATATTAGATCTCACACTTCTGTCAGATCAATGCCTCCAACGCTTCAAAAACGGGTGCTTTTTAAAAAAAAATTCAAAAAAGTTTTCTTTGTGTATCTGAAAGAGTGGATGTGTACTCGTGGATCTACTCTGTCTGCCCTTGGTAGTGGGCGGTGGTATCGAGCCACAGCTAATTTATGGTGACCTGTAAGCAGAGGTGGGATCCAGCAGGTTCTCACCGGTTCCCGAGAGTAGGTTACTAATTATTTGTGTGTGCCGAGAGGGGGTTACTAATTGGTGATTTTGCCAAGTGATTTTTGCCTTAGTTACACCCCTCCTCTCAGCAGTAGCGCGCAGAACTGGAAGCAGTCTAGCTGGAGGTGCGCCGGCGTGCGTGGCAGCCTGCGCCTGCGTGCATTCGTTTCCCGCCCAAGGACCGGCGCAGCGGCTGTGTCCTTGCCACAGCCCCGCCCAGGAATGCCCCGCCCCCGGAATGCCCGTCCACGCCCCCGGAATGCCCCGCCCAGCCACAGTTTGAATCCCCCCACCATGGGAACCTGTTACTAAAATTTTTGGATCCCACCACTGCCTGTAAGGTTTGCGAACCACAAACGTTCAGAAGTGTTTTGCTATTGCTTGCCTCTGGATAGAGGCCCTGGACTACCTGGGTGATCTCCCATCCAAGTTCTAACCATGGGCTGACCATGCTCAGCTTCCAAGAGCTGATGAAATCAGACTTGCCTGACTTACTCGGGCAAGCAGCCCAGGTTAATTGATGTCCTTGGAAAAGTAAAAAACCCCAAATGAAACTTACCACTGGAATTGACTAGATCAGAAGCACTCGTGGGCCGATCCAGCCATTTCCACATCTCTCTACAATGCTGGGGGAAGGAGGGGGATTTGGAAACATAGCAGGGGGCATGAATAAATAGAGTCATCTGACCCAGGGCAAGATGCCCCTGTTCAAGGGGGAAGGAGAAGAACGTGCTAAGAGCATGCAAGAGGTTAAAGACAGAAGAGGGAGGGATGGCTTTTTTCAAAACAGCTGTGCTTCGCTGTGAAAGGGGCCAGCGGTGCCAAGCCAAACACAAAATAGGAAGGCACGGAGATTTGTTAGTTTGAAGTAATTGACCACATGGTGTCCAATGGTTTGTGTTCTCATGTTTTCTGGAGTGGAGTCCTATGACAGCCAAGGTAGGGGGTTTCAATCCCTAGCACTCTATTGTTTATACTGATGGTTTCCAGATGCTCAAGGCAACTCCACCAAAACCCCTGGATGGAGGCCAAGGAATTGGGAAGACAAAAGGGAAAACGGAGAGCTATCTCCCGCCCCCACCAATCTCAGTGTTGAAAAAAGTCTGCTCTTTTCTCCCCCCCTCCATTTATAAACCTCAATGAAACATGTCCTCCATTCCTCCACCTACGCAGATGGAATATATATCAGATTCCAGCCACTACCTAGATATGAAAAACACAGCAAGAGGAAGCATTACATCTTTGACCAGACCAACCCCAAACATTTTTCTGCGTTCCTTCAAAACTGCACATCAGACAGAGGGGTCTGCAGCAAAAATAAAATCTGCTGTGCTCCTGTCTCTAGGTTTAACAGGATCCTCTATGAATAGATGAAATCTCTCTTTGGTGCCAAGAACATACACACTATACCACTAAGTGATGTCCACTGGATGACGATGATGATAATTTTCATCATCTCCTTTACTCATGAACACAGATGAAGCGGCCCCGTACTGAGGCCCTTTCCGGACACACGAGACAGCTCAGGTTCGACTCGTGTCGGCGGAATCGTACCTCAGCTCGAGTCCTCCCGTTCCTCCACACAGCAGCCGACTCGTGTCTCCGGAGCCGAGCTCAGAGGGCGGGACCACCTCCCTGCGCTGCGTTCTGATTGGTTGCTGAGTCCTTCGTTCTGCGCATGCCCAAAGCTTTTCGCCGCCGCCACGAGTCTCCCCTTCTGCGCATGGGCGAAATACTGAGCTGTGATTGGCTAGATGGCAGAGTCGAGTCTACGGAGATTCCGCACTCCCCCAGCTTCAGCTCGAGAGCAACCTGAGTCTGCCAGTCGACTCGACCCCCCAGTCGAGCTCAGAAATCCAACGGCGAGAGGGGGGTGAATCGAGTCAGACACGAGTCCGACGCTACGTCTGTGCGGAGGACTCGGGTCTGACTCAAGTCGATCTAAGGTCGACTCCTACAATGCGGAAGGGGCCTGAGTCCGACAACTGGTCCATCAATGCTGGTATTGCCTACTCAGACTGGCAGCTGCTGTCAAATGGAGGTCTTTCACATCACCTGGTCCTTTAACTGGAGATGCCGGAGGTTTAATGTGGAAACCTCGACATGTAACGCAGATGCTTTTCCACTGAGCCACAGCCCCTACTTCGAACAACTATGAAGTTGTTCTTTATAGTACAACTTGCACAGGGAACTGTGCTCCAAAGAATTTGCAAACTAAAATGGGGAGGGACGAGACTGAAAAGAATAGGAAATAACCAAAGGAAGAAGCAGAATGGGTAAGCTTCCCTTAATGAAACAGTGTTATATTTTCTTATGCTGTTATCGGGGTGGATTAAGGAGCTTCTTTTTTTCTTATATGAACAGTGGGCATTACAGTGGGACTGGAACATGTCCACAAGGATCTAAGAACAACCTTGCTGGTTCAGATCAATTGGTCCATTTAGACCACAGGTGTCAAACTTGCGGCCCTCCAGATGTTCATGAACTACAATTACCATCAGCCCTTGCCAGTTGGGAGGGACTGAAGGGAATTGTAGTTCATTAACATCTGGAGGGCCGCAAGTTTGACACCCCTGATTTAGACCAATCACCTCAGGTCCATACAGGCCAACTAGACGCTCCAGTAGGCCACAAGTGGCAGATAGAAGTGGAAGTCTTCCTTCTGCTGTTGAACCCCAGACTTTGGAATGCACTCTGGACCAGGGGTCCCCAAAGTGGTTTCCGTGGGCAACACAGCATCCACCAACACATTTCCTGGTGTCGACCACATATTTTTATACAGTGGACGGGGTTTTGTCCAGCCAGGTTTCTGATTGACCACTGGAGATTTAATGGCTTGTGCCGATCTTTAAAAATGTTGCTTTGGCAGTAGCTGCTATCATAGCACAAGAATCTTCGCTACCTGACTGATGGCTCCACCTTCTGGGGCAGACATGTTGTGGTAGCCATTTTGTGCACCCCAGACTCAGAAAGATCAGGGACCACTGCACTAGACCTTTCCTGATGCTGACATAGAGATCTTTATCCCCAAATGTCATTCCCTGTGCTTTGTCCCACCAAAAGATAAAAATGTGGTTTTGTGTTGTTTGGAGGAAGTGAAAGTAATGTGCTTCTGCTGTAGAAAAAAAAGTCCTGATATGAAAATGGTCACCATGGATAAAAACACCTGTATCTCTAGAATCCCTTGGCCTATCACAGCATTTTTAACTGCATGCTTGGGGTCACCCAAGGATTATTCTTCACCCAATGGTTCTTCAAAACTCAAACCTTCCGATTTTGTAATTTCTTCCTGGTTCCCTAAGATTAAGGTGACCAGATGGTCACCTTTATGAACCGGGACGGGGTAGGCGGCCCCACATGCGCACGCAGCCACAGGAGCGCACGGCCTTCTGGGGCGGGAAACGGCAAGCCCCAAAAAGCCATGCTCCTGCGGCCGCGCGCGCGGGAAGCTGCCTCCCAAAAATCGGGACCATTGAGATAACCCACGGGACGCGGGACAAATTGTTTGAAGGCGAGACTGTCCCGCCAAAAGCAGGATGTCTGGTCAGCCTGCCTAAGATGGCCACCACCACCTTTTAATACAAAGAAGGTCCAGAATGTGGCTGTGGATTAATTTAACATTGAGGTTCTATCTTTCTGTGGGACAAGACACAATAGATTATATGTTCTTCTGCCACAGAACTCAACATGCTGGACTTTCTTTGTTGTAGAGTGCTCCGCCTGAGTCCTAGAGCCGACCTACCCCATATCCGTTTGAAAGTTTGAAGGCAGTCGTTCAATGAACTATAAATGCTTTTATATCAAAGTACCATGTTCAGTAATGCATGAAATAATGGTTTTGACAAAGGCGTAAAAACGACTGATAATTCTCATATTCATTCAGGTCATGCAGAAGCATACAAATTTCTCAACTGTTGCAACTCAACCGACTGTGCTAAAATCTTTATCTGAGACGTAGTAGAAAATGGGTGAGGGTCAGCAGTCCAGAAGCTAGAACCAAGAGTCTGAGAACAGTGGGATCAATATTCAAGTCACAAGCTGGTGTGATTAAGGGATCACGCTGTTGGATCGCTGGCTCCCTTGTGTCATCTGATAACTGCAGAGCCAGAAGGTACAGAACCAAGTATCTCAGAAGCTGCTTCCGCACGGCCACGATGGGGGTTGGGTCAGCATACATGACGCCAACCCAACCCCCCCCCCGGGACCGTTTACACGAACGGTCCCGGATGCGACAGAGAAGATGGCGCAGCTTCCGCGCAGGCTGCGCCATCCCCCAAACGCCTTACCGTGGCCTCCGGCATCCGGCGCATCGCACAGGCCAGGGGACATGCCCCCCCTGCCCTGCGCGACAGCTCAGAAGTCACAGGGCAGGGGGCGTGTCCCCTGGCCTGTGCGACATGCCGGAGGACACAGTAAGGTGTTTGGGAAAGGGGAGGGGGAATGGCACTTTCCAGCGGGAAACAGCGGCTTCGCACCGCTGGGGAGATGCGAGGGCGGCGCAGCTGCGATGCAGCTGCGCCCCCCATGCGAACAGCTCCCTGGGGACGTCGTTTTTGCCATCCCTAGGGCGCTGTTATTGGCCCGTGCGGAAAGGGCCAGAGATTCCCAACCTTTCTGAGCTGTGGAATTCTGACACAACAAAATGGGCTTGCAAATCCACAAAATGGCTGCTGCACGAGGAACAGCCAGTCACAAAATGGCTGCCGTAGCTTACCTTCAGTCAAACATCCTGTGGAGGAAGCTGCTGCCAAAGCAACATTTTTAAAAACCTGCCCAGTCAATTACATCAAAGAGGGTGGGGTTATAAAAAAAAACCTACAAGCAACAACCTCCCCCCCCCCCCCAATAATAACCCCAAGGTTACCATGCTGAGAAAATGCAGTGCTCTATGTTAAGTGGAAAAATACAAATAAATTTTGCAAACAATAGAATAAAATGCAAAAGTCAAATAACAATGTGACAATATAACAAAACCCAGCAGTATATTTGCTGTGAAGGATTTTTGCTATGTCAGTGATGGCGAACCTATGGCACGGGTGGCGGAGGTGGCACTCGGAGCCCTCTCTGTCGGCACACACACACAGAGTTTGTCATGTGGGGGGCAGAAAATCACACCCACACCCCCCACACACATCTAGGCTGGCCTGGGCCACTGAGCACGACATGCGCACACCGCAGTGAGCAGGGAGGACTCGGCTGGTGGGCCTAGTGCCTGAGATCCGGGTAGCTGCTGCCCAAGGGGGGGGGGGGGGCGGCAGAGGAGGCAAAGATGCTAGAGAGGCACAGAGGCACAGCAGGACTTGCTGGAGACTAGAGCAGGCTGGCCCCTGCTGGAGCGGATGGGGCGGAGGACGAGGGAGCCAACCGGTTTTTTCTAAACTAAAACCACAGCATTCAGGATAAATTGCCAGGTTGGCACTTTGCGATAAATAACTGGGGTTTGGGTTGCAATTTGGGCACTCGGTCTCAAAAGGTTTGCCATCACTGTGCTATGTTATATAGTCAACTTGTGACTGGACTTTTGCATTTTATAATATTATTTGCAAATTGTATGTTTCCATTTAATATAGAGCACTGCATTTTCATAGTGTGGTAACCTTGGAGTTATTATTTCTCTTTTTTGTTGCTTCCAGACAATCACATTTCCAGCGGCCAATCAGAAGCCTTGCTGGGCAAAATCTCCACCTGGTCTCATCCACGTTTTAAAAATCCTTGGTGGGTACCAGGAGAGGTGTCCACAGGCACCATAGCAACAAGTTGAGTACCCCTAAGCTACAGCGATCCACAGTCAAAATATCTGGTTTGGTTTTGAGAGCTCCCCCCCCCCGTACCCCCACCTCCCACCAACGTGCATAAAATCCAACACCGGGTCCACATTTTGATTGTGACAAAGACAGCTGTGAATCACCCACCGGCTGCGGTTGCCTCTGGGGGTGGGATGGGTGGAGCCAAGGTGACCGCTTCCGCTTAACTGAGGGCGGAAGCGAAGCCCGGGCCATGTTGGGCAAGGGCTGACGTCACCAGGAGGGGAGGGCGGATTGACCCTTGAAAGGGGAAGCCCTCCTTTGTTCTGGCCATGTGCTTCGCCCAGCCGGCGATTTGCCCACCCACCTCTCCCTGGGTTTGTTCGGTTGTTGCATGTTTCTGTCATAGCCGTTCGGCGGTGGCGCATGGGTAATGATCTGGAAGTGCCGACGGCGGCAAGAGGCAACCGCCCTGCCGAACTGGCAAATGGGGATCACCTCTTGCCAGGGGCGTCCGCCCGGCAGAGCCCTTCGGCGGAGCGAAGTCCAATACAGGGCATCCGCCCGTTGGAGCTTCGCTATGAAGCAGACAGGCCAGATCAAGACCCATGCTACGCCTCACGCTTCTGTTTTGGTTGGCTAATAAAATGGCTATGGCCAAAATGTTTATCCCAGCAAAGAGTCCAGTGTGGTTATTGGAGAGGATTCACCCTGGTAGTTCCCACCCTCAGAAGGCAAAAGGGACCGATTCACAGACAGCTCCTTAAATTCTTCCTGGCTTGGGAAATTAGCAGGTCATCAGTCAAAGAATCACCTACCCAAAGAACTGTCAAAATGACACATCAGCAACACAAAATTACATTTCAGAGGGGGAAAACGTTTTGCTTTGAGCCTCCTGCTTAAACCAACTGTAGGTGCTCATTTACTTTACAGGAAAATCAAGCTGGAAATAGGAGCAGGACTGCTGCTTTAATTGACATAGAGCGTTGTCTGTTACAGCATTTAATTTTTCTCATATGTAAACACAGCTGTGGATGGGCGGGTGGCCCCACAAGGACAGAACGGCGAGTTCGAAATGAGCTGCAACGCTCCCCTCCCTGAAAATTAAGTCACTATGTAATGAAGTAGGTGAGGCAAAGAAAATGCACTTAGAAAAATAAATGCGAAAGGATGCTCCGAAAAATGCCAGCGTCGTGATCGTGCAAGATGAAGAGGAGACAAAAGGCTTGGTAATAAGGATGGAGGCAACGATCGGGTCTCGCAACTGGGAAAGCCAATCTCTGCAGGTTCACTGAACACTCAGACTCAACTCATCCAGGGAAAATGAGATTTTTTTAGCCGGATGTCCCCCCAATGTAGACAGGATCCTTTGACCCATCAGTGCTACTTTGCGCTTCCTGCTGGAGGGAACAGACAGCGGCTGGGAGGGTCACCAAGATTTACAATCCAATCTTGGATGTTCCACCACTTGTACAGCAGAAGTTATAGTTGGGAGCCCTTGAACCCCATGTTTAAATCCTGGCCTCACAGGGGTCATGGTGTGTGTGTGGGGGGGGGGGGCAGGGACTACAGGAGGCAAAATTCTGGGGCCCTTCCCATACTGGAGGCCCAAAGAGTTGAGATCATGTGGCTTGTCTTCCGGGGATGTCTGGGTGGGATGAGAAGCGGTGTCTGAAGAGAACTTTTGTCCAGAGACTCACGGTGACTCTTGGCAGTTATCCATCCAGAATTTTAGTACAAACTCTTATGTGTGTGTGTGTGGGTGTTTGGTAGTGTTTTGTTTTTGCAAAATAACACAAGATTAGAGAAAAAGAGTCCTCACCTGGATGGTTCAAACTAGCCTGATTTTTTTAGATCTTGGAAGCGATTTGGGGTCAGCCCGGACCCCAACAGAGAAGGATTATTACAAGGGCCAGATGCAATACTTTCCCATTGGCCATTACAAAGGGTCGTTACCTATCTATCCCTCTCCAGGATCGGGTCTGTCCACACTGTAAAAACCAAGCAGAGACTCTTGCTCACATTATACTTGACTGTCCGAGATATGTGGGTATTAGGAATTTCTCTCCTGGGCGGGTCTTAGACAAACCTGAAGGAGACTCTGACAACTCTGTTGTGGAGCTTTTGTTAAATAACACAGAGGCCGTGCTCTTGGGAAAAGTAGCAAAATTTCTTTTACAAGTGACAGAACTTTCTACGTAACGTCCAATGCTAGATACAGTTTATCTGCCTGTGTTTTGAATGTACTTTTGATTTGTACTTCAGAAATGTCTGTAACGCTCTGGAGCCTATTTTAATATGCCTAATAAAGGTTGTTGTATTGTGGGTCAGCCTGGATCAATATTTGGATGGGAATTCACCAAGGATATCAAGGTTTACTATGGAAAGCAGGCTATGGCAAAACCACCTCTGTTCATCTCTTATCTTGAAAACCCTATGAGGGATCACCTTAAGTTGGCTGTGACTCAGCAACACTCGACACCACAATTACTTATGTATTTCCAATTTGCAATAACAAAAATCATGACAACATTTTTTTAAAGAAAACAGATGAAAAACACCCCTATGCTGCTCAAGATACTGAGGAACGCAAGTCTGTGCGTAAGGTACTACACCTGCAAAAATAACCCCGCAGTCTGGAAAGAGATGAATGGCACAATTTGGACCTGTTAGTCTTTGCCACCTTCATATGAACCACCCGAAGTGAGTCACCGTCCAGCTTGAAGGAAGCCCTGGCCACATTTCAAACCTTGTCGTACTTTCAACTCCTGCCAAAATGCACAAGGTCTGAATTCAGAACTGTACTTGAGTTTTCCTTACTGTAACAAGCCTCTGCATTCTGGCAGGTAGTTAGGTTCAATATTTCATATTTTGCTACTTTAAAGAGGATCCCCCCCCCCCCCTCTACGGAGTTCGAAATAAATCTGAAGGTACTTGAAAGTGTTCCTTGTTTCTTCTGCCTATCCTATCCTTGTCACAGAAATGGCTGGCATTTTCAACAAAAGGCTCCTGAAATAATTCTGTTCAACCTTGGAAAGGACAGAAGGGACTGAAAGATGGAGTGCCTTGGAAACAGGCAAAATTCTGGGACTCCTAAAAGCAGGTTCTTTATTCTTTTGAAGAAATCTGGTTTAGTTTTACAAATAATTTGTGCCAAACCTGAATTCTGTACCTCATATATGGCATTAGGTGATATAACTGTAATTTATTTTTCAGGACAGTTTGGAACCTGCCAGAAACATTATCCGTTTTATTGCTGTTGTTAGTTGTTTTATTTATTTATTTATTTATTTATTTATTTATTTATTTATTTATTTATTTATTTATTTATTTATTTATTTATTTATTTATTTTATTTGTCTCCACTTTTATACGCCCTCCCTACAAGGGGCTCAAGGAGTTTACAACTTATAATACATACAAGTGGATAAATAGGAATAAAATGCTAAAATTTATACCAGTTAAAATGCAGCGCTCCAAGTTCATAAATATTTAAAAACCGAGAGATGAGCGCTTCCAACCTTTTCCACTCCTCTGACTCTGAGAGGGGAACAGGCGGATCTCAGTTGTTAATGCAAAGGGCACCTATCAGCAGCTCGCCTCCCCAAAGTCTCCGGCCAGGAAATAACTCGGTCTTACAGGCCCTGCAGAATTCATCACTGAGGTCATGGCCCGGGACAGCGCCCTGACAGCTGGAGGGAGGAAGCATTCCACCAGGCAGGGGCCAGGGTCAGAGTAAAAGCCCTGGCCCTCAAGTAGGAGAAAACCAGCCGCATCATAGAGGGGGCGGGGACCTCCAGTAAATTGGCCTCTGCCGAACGCAGAGACCGACGTGGGACATATGGGGCCAGATGGTCCCTAAGGTACGAAGGTCCCAGACCGTGTAAGGCCTTAAAGGTTAACACCAATACCTTGAATACCTTGTTGTTGTTAGTAGTAGTAGTATTGACCTCATTTATACCGCACCTTTTTTCCCAATGAGGACCCAAGGAGGCTTTCATTATTTTCTTCTCCTTCATTTTATCCTCACAACAACCCTGCAGGGGCTGATAGGAATTGTAGTCCACGAACATCTGGAGAGCCACAGTTTGCAGACCCCTCCAGCATATAAAGCCGTGGTGCGACCGCACTTGGAGTCCTGTGTTCAGTTCTGGTCGCCACATCTCAAATAGGATATCGAAGAGATAGAAAAAGTGCAGAGAAGGGCAATGAGGATGATTGAAGGATTGAAGGATTGGAGCACCTTCCTTATGAGGAGAGGCTGCAGCGTTTGGGACTCTTTAGTTTGGAGAGGAGACGTCTGAGGGGGGATATGATTGAAGTCTATAAAATTATGCATGGGGTAGAAAATGTTGACAGAGAGAATTTTTCTCTCTTTCTCACAATACTGGAACCAGGGGGCATCCATTGAAAATGCTGGGGGGAAGAATTAGGACTCATAAAAGGAAACACTTCTTCACGCAACATGTGATTGGTGTTTGGAATATGCTGCCACAGGAGGTGGTGATGGCCACTAAGCTGGATAGCTTTAAAAGGGGCTTGGATAGATTTATGGAGGAGAAGTCGATCTATGGCTACCAATCTTGATCCTCCTTGATCTGAGGTTGCAAATGCCTGAGCAGACCAGGTGCTCGGGAGCAGCAGCAGCAGAAGGCCGTTGCTTTCACATCCTGCATGTGAGCTCCCAAAGGCACCTGGTGCGAGTAGCAGAGTGCTGGACTAGATGGACTCTGGTCTGATCCAGCAGGCTAGTTCTTATGTTCTTATGTTCTTAAGCTTCCACTGCAGTGTGGGGAATCGAACCTGCTGCCTTACTTATACTACAAATTAATTATAGTATATTTAGAAATCCAGTTTTACTTCCTCTAGAATTCCAATTCTCAATTCTCTGGAATTTCAGCCAAGGAGGAACCTCTCCACATTTTCCTCAAAATGTTACTTTTTATGGTGAAACTGTCTACCATTTTGCTATAAAAAAAATCTTCATAAAATCCAAAGTAAAAACAAAATCCTCTATTACTTGTCCACCAATACACATTAACAATTTAAGGTCCACAATTGCACATTTTTGTTCTTCAATAGCATGCTTTTCCAACCGTTGCCCAAAAACAATTAATTCAGTACATTGCTCAGGAATCAATGAGAAATAGTTACTAGAAACAAAATAAAATCCCTTACTGTTTCCAAATATTGAAAATTCCAAATGAGGTTAAAAAGAAAAGAAAGCAATCGCACAAAAATACAAAGCACAGGAAACATATGAAATAAATTCACACTGAAGTACGTCTTATCTATTTAAACTATAAAAAACACACTTTTTAACTGGACTATCCACATATCTTGATTTAAGGAAGATTACTAATGGTTCCCAAGTTTCTGCATAGAAGTCCCAATTCTGGTTTCTCATTGGAGATGACAGTTTATCAATTTCAGCAAACTCGAATAGTTTGACTAACCAGTCCTCCAACAATGGTATTCTCTGGTCTTTCGAGGTTTGAGAGTATAGCAGCCGTGGCCTTTTATAGTAAAAATTGTCCAGTTTCTGTCTTTCTGTTTTTATTACGTTTAATAAAAATAACTCTGATGTAAAGCCTATCTCCTGTAACCTTTTTTCACATGCATACCCCTTGGCAATCCATTTCCCTAAAACTATACCCCCATATTAGCAAGTCCATTATGTAATTTTTTTCATGTACCCCCAAATGCTCTGGCATGTACCCATGGGTACACATATCCCAGGTTGGGAACCACTGCTATAGAGGGTTTTGTTTTTGGTGCTCCTGAATGTGACTTCCCCTAATTTTCAAATCATTTATGAACTCTTTACGGGGGGACGTTTGAACTCATCAGATCTCAGAAGCGAAGCAGCCTCAGTTCTTGGATGGGAGACCACCATGGAAGACTCTACAGAGGAAGGCAATGGCAAACCACCTCCGTTTCTCACTTGACTTGAAGGCCGCTTCCTGGAATCCAGAGGTGGGATCCAGCAGGTTCTCACCAGTTCCCGGGAGTGGGTTACTAATTATTTGTGTGTGCCAAGAGGGGGTTACTATTTGGGTCCGCTTTTCCATCTCCACGCCCTCGCCTCCCCGAGAGGCATCCTGCCTTTGAACGTGAAGGTTCCATATAGCAATTGCGACTAATAATGTAACTCCCTGAACTGGGTTAGTCCCTTTCAGGTACTGCAATTCATGGATTCTCAGCCTTTCGTGCCTTTTATCTCACCAGTCTCTATCAAAGAACCTGTGTGTTTCACCATTGCTGTGCTCAGATTTGTGAGCTGGGGCAGTTTCTATAATGTGATGATGATTTAGAAATGACCTGGTGCAAACACATTTTTTGGGGTCGTGGTGGGGTGGCTGCCCATGGGGGGGGCATCCAACTCAGATTTTGCTCAGGGCTCAGGTTTGCCTAGGTATGCCTCTGCCCCCTTTGCTGAGGGGGGGCTGGCGAGGGAACCTGTTACTAAAATTTTTGGATCCCACCACTGCTGGAATCGCTGTTAGTTGGTTGAGATTTGACAACTTTTATCTCACTGTTGTGGGGAGAGGAAGGGAAAGGAGCTTGTAAGCCACCTTGAGTCTCCTTACAGGAGAGAAAGGTGGGGTATAAATCCAAACTCTTATGTAGCTAACTGGAGGGGCATATACCCTATATCAGATATGGTGAGTTTTCAAGTAACCCCCCTCCCCCACGGCCTCCTGCAATGCACGGTCATTTACTCAATAATTCAGGGGACATTTTCATGGCCTCCGTTACACATCTGCACCATTTGAGACCCTTCCAGCTGAACACAGCTCGGAGACTCATCTCGGTGTTTTATTGTGTGTGCTTTAAGCAGGACTTCATTCTCCATACGACCCACAAAGTTCAACGCGGCCCGCCAGGTGTTCGGCAACTGTCACAGTCATATCCGGCCCAGAAGAACTGGCAAGGATTACGGCGCATTTGGCAAGCTGGAGAACTGAACTGGTGGGCCGCATTTAGCACAGTGGGTGGCGAGGGGAAGGTGGCTCAAGGGGGGATTACGAAACGAGGTAATTTTTCATCTGCAACGCGGACAGGAATCAGGTGGATTGTGTTTGTGATAACAAGCAGCTGCCTCTTTTTGGCTACAGCATCCACCACGAACGGGGAGGAAGTTTCTGACCACAAGCTTTGGCTCCGGGCTCGAGTCAAACAGAGACTCCCAAAGGGACAGCTACAGAAGGAAAAGGAAGGAATGTGCCGTTTATTTTTTTGGCTGCATCCGGTTCATCAGCTTGGGAGGATGGAAGACAACCACCATAACCTCAGAGGGGAAAACAAGCAAAATTATTTGCTGAGTTTTGTGAGCGGCAGTCTTCCGATTCGCTTGACCCTGTTCTTCTTAGCTGTCTTTAGAAAATGAGATGCGCTCTCTCTCTCTCTCTCTCTCTCTCTCTCTCTCTCTCTCTCTCATTGCCTCCCCCCCCCCCGCCCCCCATCATCTTGTTTTGGGAACTGTTTTCTGTCTGGTATTTATGGTGAGTGAGGGCAGACCTCAGAAGGGGTGTGTTAAGTTGAACTGCAATGTGAGCAGGAAAAGGAACTATCTTGGCTGCTTCCTAGGAATGTCTATAGTTGGATTTGGGGCTTCTTGAAGTTACTTCAAAGTGAGTCTTCACCAAAGGACGGCACAAACTTGTGGTTCAGTGGAACGCATCCCATCCACCATGTACTGTATCTTGCAAAGATTAATGGGAATACCGGGCAGACCCCCCAAAACAGTGGTGGTGAACCTATGGCACGGGTGCCAGAGGTGGCACTCAGAGCCTCTCTGTGGGCACACACAGAGTTCATCATCGGGGTGTGTGTGTGGAAAATCACCCCACACACACACACATCTAGGCTGACCTGGGCCACTGGGCATGATGAGTAGGTAACCCTGTTAAGTGCTGTTAAGCCCGACTGATTTTCATGGGAAGAACTAAAGCGCAATCCTTTACCTGGGAGTAAGCTCAGTTGCTGGCAATGGGACTTGATTCTGAGTAAACCCTCCTAAGGTCGTGATTCACCCGTTCAAAGCATTGCACGGTTGCTTCAAAGCATAGCCACTGACTACCATCAAGCTTACTCCTGAGTAACGCGTGCCTCGGAGCCAACCGTTTCCCCTAAATTAAAACCTCAGTATTCAGGTTAAATTGCTGTGTTGGCACTCTGCGATAAATAAGTGGGTTTTGGGTTGCAGTTTGGGCAGCCGGTCTCAAAAAGGTTCGCCATCGCTGCCCCAAAACAACAACATGGACTGCTAGGTTTGCACTGACGGGTCTCAAACCCACAGCAGGATATCCAGCCTTGCTGGACGCAGGATTATTATGATCGCTAATTCTCCCTGGCCTGGCCTGGGTGGCCGAGGCTGGACCATTCTTGTCAGCTCTCAGAAGCTAAGCAGAGTCAGCCCTGGTTGGACTTGGATGGGAGACCACCAAGGAAATCCAGGGTCACTACGCAAGTGTGTGTGTGTGTGTGTGTGTGTGTGTGTGTGTGTGTGTGTGTGTGTGTGTGTGTGTGTGGTCAAGTCACAGAAGATTTGTATGGACCCTGCAGGGGTTTCAAAGCAAGAGACATTCAGAGGTGGTTTCCCATTGTCTGCTTCTGCGTGGCAGAGGGAGTTCTGAGAGAACTGTGGTCACCCAAGGTCACCCAGTAGGCTTCGTGCGGAGGAGTGGGGAATCAAACCTGGATCACCAGATTAGAGGCCACCCTCACACAGAGGAGTGGGGAAACAAACCCGGTTCTCCACCGCTTCTAACCACTACACCACTCTGTCTGTCACACCAAGGTAGACAAGAACAAGCCAAATTACCTCCATGCATCTCTTGCCTTGCCTTGAATTCCCATAATGCAGCTGCCACTTCACACCCTCTCCCATTACCTCCAATTGTGCCTGTTCCCCTTGAGAGCAAGTGAGCAAGCAATTGGGAGACGAGGTGGGGGAGAATTATAGGTGCTGTATTTAGAACAGGAGAAAAATCCATGCGATACTCTTCATTAGGATCAGCCAAGCTTTGGAGCTCACCAGAAATCTGAAGCGGCAGGTGGGCTTATAATGATGCTGGTATCAGGTTGCACTCCCGACATTCTAGGAACAAGAAGTAACAAATGGATTCCTCTACTGGAAACACAGGGCCAGCCACTCTCCAAATATCCAGTTATATATAGTCAAGAAGAGCGTATTTGTTCAAGGCTGCACGGCAGGAGGGACAGACGAAGGAAACATGGGGCATTTACACACGAGTTGCTTACCCTGCAGCTGAGAAGCAGTCATTTCGCTAACTTTGGAACTACTGCAGCATGGGTGGTAGAAGGAAGGAAGGAGCGAGCAATTGGGAAACAGGGTGGGGGGGAATTATAGGTGCTGTATTTAGAACAGGAGAAAAATCCATGCAAAGGAGTGAGAAAACCCAAAGAAATCTTAATGCATGGTGATCACCTTTGTTTTCCCTGTGAAGGGGGCGGGAAGTCTCACTTAAAGAGCTTTCAGAAACCTCAGGGGTTCTCTGATCTGAGACGGGGATGTCTGCTGAAGAGGGGAAACCACATGAGTAACTGAGAATCAAAGCCATAGGGAATGTACGCTCAAAACGAAGGAGACTGCCAGTGCACTACATTTGCAAACAGTCTCTCCTTATGCCAACATGTTTACACACAACAGTAGACATGCCCAATACAGAGAGAAATCTTGGCATGTGTCTACCTCTTCCCCTTTCCTAAAGCTCACCACTCACCACATGAGTCTGGAGAATAAAGTTTAAAGGTATGGTTGCCAATTCCTGGTTGGGAAATTCCTGGAGATTTAGGGAACAGAGCCTGGGGAGGGCAGGATTTAGGGAAGGGAGGGACCTTAGCAAACTCTAATGCCATGACAACCACCTAGCTGGAGGATCCCCCCCCCCCCCAGTATATAGTTCGTTGCCTAAAGAAAACGATCACAGTTGTTTGACAGTGAGTGCCACTGACTACAGAAGGACTGGAACCAAGCTAAGTGGGCGGGATCATCTTGGTGCCTGTTTCGCTCCTCGATCATGATTGGCGCTTGTGTTAGGGCGGGAAACAGGAGCGTTCTTTTTTTTTTTTTACAGTTTTTACAGTTTACAGTTACATGCGCTTTCTGCCCGCCATGACTCTCCTGTTCTGCGCATGCCACAAAAGCGGCTTGTGATTGGTTGAACGGATGAGGTGTTGTTTCGATGCTTCCCCACTTCGAAGCTTCGAAGCGGTATCGACCTTGTTCCGGCAGAAAAGTGTAGTTCGTAACTGCGACAAGGATGTCGCAGTTCTGAGGGGGGGGGGGACCTGAGACAAAACGATGTTGAGCTCGGTGGCAGTGGGGATTCACTGAGGCGAACCTAGGTAGAAACCAGTTCAACTCTGTCAGTGGGGAAAGCCCCTGAGCTCAGGCTAAGTAAACCCTTAGCAGTAGATTAAAGGCCCTCTGCAAATGTACCAAATCAATTTGTTTCCAGAACTTCTAGACAAAAAACTATTACCTCCTGAAAGGAACAGTGTAGGGCAGGGGTGTCCTAACTTTGGCCCCTCAGATGTTCATGGACTACAGTTCCCATCAGTCCTTGATGGCATCGCCAATTGGCCATGCAAGCAGGGGCTGATGGGAATTGTAGTCCAGAAGCATCTGAAGCCCCAGAGTTGGACACCCCTGGTGTAGGGACTGCTGAAAGTATTTTTTCTTAAACCAGCCATCCTTCATTTGGCTTGAACTGGGCGTTTCCAACTGGGACGCAGTTGTGGGGGCAGTAGCTACAAAATACACCCCCCCAGAAGTGACACCCGGGGTTCTAGACCCCCCGCCCCTAGATACGCTGCTGCCCTCTCCAGGTTGCACCCCCAAATCTCAGAACTTTCCGAAGTCAAAGAAAGGAACCCTAGCAACAGTCCACAGATCTCATCTTTTCCAAGCTGTTTGCCAGGGGGCACCAGCACAGTCTTCGAGCTGGATGTTCCCCCGTATATTAAAAAAGAGTCCAGCATGATGAAAGCTAACATGTCAAGAAAGTTTTCAGCCCCGCTTTGTTCTGATAGGCTGGCTGCATTTGGAGAAACATTCAAACATCAATCCCGCCCTCCATCCTGGCAAGCTGCAATGGTACAGCCCAGCACGAGGTGGCTGACTGTATGGTATATAAGGTTGCCAATTGCAAGGGAGAAATCCCTGGAGAATTGGGGGCGGAACCAGTGGTGGGATCCAAAAATTTTAGTAACAGGTTCCCATGGTGGTGGGATTCAAACTGTGGCGTAGTGCCAATGGGGCTGGGCGGGGCACAATGGGGGCGTGGCCGGGCATTCTGGGGGGCGTGGCATTCCTGGGCGGGGCTGTGGCAAGGACGCAGCCGCTGCGCCGGTCCTTGGGCGGGAAATGAATGCACGCAGGCGCAGGCTGCCACACACGCCGGTGCACCTCCTGCTAGACTGCTTCAAATTCTGCGCGCTACTGATGAGAGGAGGGGCACAACTAAGGCAAAAATCATGGGGCAAAATCACCAATTAGTCACCCCCTCTCGACACACACAAATAATTAGTAACCTACTCTCAGGAACCTGAGAGAACCTGCTGGATCCCACCTCTGGGCGGAATCTAGGGCGGTCGGGGTCTTGGCAGTGGTGGGATTCAAATAATTTAACAACCGGTTGTTTACAAACGCCATTTTAACAACTGGTTCTGCTGAAGTGGTGCGAACCGGCTGAATCCCACCTGTGGGTCTGGGGAGGGGAGCCCCACCGCTGGGTTTAATACCAAGGAGTCTACCTTTCAAAGCACCCCTTCTCTCCAGGGAAATGGATCTTTGTAGGCTGGAGAACAACTATAATTCCTGGAGATTTCCAGACCCCACCTGAATGTTTGCAACCCTATAAACCACAGGTGTCAAACTCACGGCCCTCCAGATGTTCTGGACTACAGCTCCCATCATCCCCTGCCAGCATGATGCTGGCAGGGGATGATGGGAACTGTAGTCCATAACATCTGGAGGGCTGCGAGTTTGACGCCTATGCTATAAACACTTGCAGTCATGCTCGGGACTCAGCGACAAAAGCACAGTTTTACAGAATCCCGGAACCCCTGGCCAGCCTGAATGCTCAATGGCCCTCTTTTTCACACAGGGAAAGAAGAAAACTTCCTTATCTCAGAATCGTTGGCGCTTTTTTTTAGTGCTTTCTATCTGTGTGGGCTAGATGTAATGGTGTGACCCCCCCTCCCTTTTTAACTTTTCCCGAACACTTGTTCTGTTTCAGATCAAACAAGGGAGAAAGGAGTCAGAGCTGAATGGAGCTCTGTTTTGGTGCCTCGAAATGGTCCCTCCTCTTGCTGCACGGGGTATGTGTGGAAGCATTAAAGAAGAGACAGCTGCGATGGAGCAGCCCCCCGTCGCCCCCTGCGCTTCCTGCCTCTTTCTTCTTCGCAGGCATGTCAGGCGGTGGGAGCTCCCCAGACAAACCCGCATCTATGTTCCCATTGAGCCAAGGAGATGACGGAGCTGCCAAGTTTGCAAGAATGCCACGGAGAGGCCGGGATCAGCAGGGCCAGGAACGGCACAAGCAGATGATCCTGTTTTCCTAATCCCAGGGTTAGGTCTTGGGGGACAAGCGGGGCGCTCAAAGGGGAGGGAACGGTTCCCAGGTTCGACGTTCTCATTTGTGAAAGATTCCGAAACGCATACAAATGGCAGCCTAACCAGACTTGGCCTGAACTGTGGGGAGTGAAATCTTTATTGTGCCATTCAGTCTTGTTACTAGGAGGCCAAGTCAGATGTTATTTTGGGAGCCCGGTGTGAGAAAGGGAGGGCTCTCTGTCCCGAGCTGCCTGCTTTCAGAGTGGCTCAAAAAGGTTGGAGACCCCTCGTCTAGAAGACAGATGAGACAGTCGGACATCAGGGATGCGGGTTTTCCAGAAAAATCTGAACAGGGGAAACATTCTTTAAAATTTCCCAATTGAAATGTACTTAGATATGTAAATAACACTGGCAAAATTCAAATAACATTAGCCAAAGATGGAAAAAATACATCATGGGCCAGCCCTGGGGTTTGTTCATGCTTTGTATCCCAAGTTTAGCATATCAGACATTGTTGATTTATAATAGCCCTGGTGGATAAATAGATAAACAGACTAGTCGATACAATACAACAACCTTTATTAGGCATACTAAAATGGGCTCCAGAGCATTACAGACATTTCTGAAGTACAAATCAAAAGTACATTCAAAACACAGACAGATAAACTGTATCTAGCATTGGACGTTACTTAGAAAATTCTGTCACTTGTAAAAGAAATTTTGCTACTTTTTCCCAAGAGCACGGCCTTTGTGTTATTTAACAAAATCTCCACAACAGAGTTGTCAGAGTCTCCTTCAGATTTGTCTAAGACCCGCCCAGGAGAGAAATTCCTAATACCCACATATCTCGGACAGTCAAGTATAATGTGAGCAAGAGTCTCCACTTGGTTTTTACAGTGTGGACAGACCCGATCCTGGAGAGGGATAGATAGGCAGTGACCCTTTGTAATGGCCGATGGAAAAGTATTGCATCTGGCCCTTGTAACAATCCATCTCTGTTGGGGTTCAGTTAATAGTTCAAGATATTTGGCTATGTGCCCGTGTTCTGGTACTATTCCGACAGACTATATGTACAATAATTTTCACCAGAAGAAGAGTTTGCGTGGTAAGAAATAAAACTCGGTGCATCGCAGCCTTCAAGATCCAGTTATAACTATAAGCACCTTCCACATGAAGGTTTACGGATGCTCATTTCAGGGAGGAAAGCCCAGCAAAAAATTTGTTTAAATGTTAATTTTATAGAAGGCTAGGAGACAAATGCAATTTGCAAAGAAGAGTTGATTTTTTTATACCCCAATTTTCTTTACCTTTTAAGCAGGCCCAAAGCAGCTTACAATCACCTTCCCTCCTCCTCCCCCATAAAAGGTTTCATGTGGAGGAGTGGGGAACCAAACCCAGTTCTCCAGATTAGAGTCCATCACTCTTAACCACTACACTACGCTGGTTATTTAAATAAATATCTGAATCGTTATTGAAAAGCATATGAGGTACACATGCAAAAAGGACAATCCAGTCAGGAAGTTCTGCATGTGGAACCATTCCCACAACCAAGGATGATATCCATCTTTTATTTACTTACTTCAATGTTTGTTTCGTTTATGCATCACCTTCCACCCCAATGGGGACCCAAAGCAAATTATATATTCTCCCTTTCTCCATTTTATCCTCACAACTTTGAGGTAGATCAGGTCAAAGTCCCCCAACAAGAGAGATCTGTGGCAAAGTGGGGATCGAAACCTGGGACTCCCAGACGCTAGCCTGGCATTTTAACTAGACCTACTGTTCCTCATCCCACAGTATAATGCTTATCAGGGCTCCTGACGGATGGATGTGTTTTTACATGGTTACTTTCAGGTCAGTAACCGTGTAGATCTGCAGGAAAACAGCAAAATTCTAGGGTCAGCCGAAGGCAACTTTGAATCCCAGAAGGTGATACTCTGGAAATCTTACTGGTCTTGAGGATACTACCGAATCCAATCTTGCAGCTTGATATGGTTGAAAACAGGCATCACTGACTCAGATTAGTAGTAGCTGTTTGTTTATTTTATTTATTATTGGATTTATTAACTGCCTTTCCCTAAAAGGCTCAGGGTGATTGTGCAGATTTAGAGGAAAATTGGGGCAGTAAGTACTATATTTACACTAGGAGCAGCAGTGGCGTAGGAGATTAAGAGCTCATGCATCTAATCTGGGGGAACCGGGTTTGATTCCCCGCTCTGCCGCTTGAGCTGTGGAGGCTTATCTGGGGAGTTCAGATTAGTCTGTGCACTCCCACACATGCCAGCTGGGTGACCTTGGGCTAGTCACAGCTTCTCGGAGCTCTCTCAGCCCCACCCACCTCACAAGGTGTTTGTTGAGAGGGGGGAAGGGCAAGGAGATTGTAAGCCCCTTTGAGTCTCCTGCAGGAGAGAAAGGGGGGATATAAATTCAAACCTCCTCCTCCTCCTCCTCCTCCTCCTCTTCTTCTTCTTCTTCTTGAAGTCAGTGTTCTCCACATTTACCTTTTGTTTTGCTTTGGGCATATTTCAGTCGTTTCTGTGACCAAAAAAAAATCAATTGGGGCTGGGGAACTTTCAGTTACTGGTTGGTCTGCAACAGCTGTGCCAGCATTTTACATGCATGCTTCTATTTTGAGCCTTCTCCAGGAACTTGAGGACTTATTTACTGGAAATGTGTTGCTTGTGCAAGAACTCGAATTAACGCAAGTATCCCAGGGGATGCGGGTTACCAAACAAAATCTCTGGAGATAAATATTTATATCGGAATCATTAAAAACACACACACACATTCAGAGAGAGAAAGATCTGACTCGCAAAGAATCCAGGGTAATCCTCTAGGTTCTACTCAGCTCTGCACGCTGGTGTGGGAATTTTGCCTTTGAACAAACAGATGTGAGTTTGGAGACTGCAGGGAAAACAAAAGGAAGCTAGAAAACTTCCCAGTGGTTCAGAAGTGGTTAGGTAATCAGGCACGGTGGCCAACTTTTTGTGGTAATTGAACAAGTGATACTGGACGGCTATGAGCACCCCGTCATTCGTCACACGAAAACAAGAACCAGAGTGCAGAATGATTTCGAGAACACGCTGATATTTTGCTGTCTACCCAGGTGGCTTTTCACTGCGTAACGCTATTTGATTCCTGAGTTAAAAAATCCAACAGGTATCACAAGGGATGAGAATCAATCTTCAGTGGTTAAAAGTCATATGTGAAATCTGAATAGAGTTCTCCCAGCTGATAATTGGAGGCTCCCCCCCACCTAAATTACACAGCCCCTCCAAACTTACAACCACAACAAATAAGATTTTGTGGCTATCTTATCTCATGTCACATGAACAGAAGGAAAGGGGGGGGGCCAAAGGGAACACATGAAGCTGCCTTATGTTGAATTAGACCATTGTGGCATCCAGGTAATCCATATATATAAAAAGCTAACAGTGTATTTGTTGATAATAGTATACCTCAGTAACTGCTGGGCCAATTCCTCTGAAAATTCCCAGCCACTATAGTCAGCCAGGCGAGAGTGTTTTTAGATGTTCGCATACCTGAAATTTCACACCTGGCCCAGGTAAAAACGCCTTTTTCCTGGCGCTCCCTGGTGAAGGACATGCAGCTGCCTGTGTGTAACTGTCACCCTTAGAATGTTCACTCAGATGGTTAGATATGAGCAGTGGAAACAGCACATAGGCAGTAACTCGAGTGGAAGTGAAACACATACACACACATACACACGAGGGAGAGGGAAGGGAGGGACAGGGAGGGGTGGCATGCAAGGGAAGAGAGGGAGGGACGGAAGAGAGTGAGGGGCGACATGCAAGGGACGGGAGGGAGGGGCCAGGCACCCTAGATTCCCTGAGTACTGCGGTTACAGTTAAGAAAACCAGGCACACATTACTCAGGAGGAAGCTCGGTACAGCAACCGTGACATACTTTGAATGGCTGCATCGTGCCCCTCAGAGAGTTTCCTCAGAAGTGACACCCATTACCACCAACCAAACTTACTCCCAGGTAAAGGATCATGACCAGCCAGCCTAGATGTGTGGGAGGGGTGCCTTTCCATTCCTCCCCCCAAGGAATGCGGACACACACATCACTGACATCACACAGTATCAGGCTGCGTGTTTGCATGAGCACGTACTGCGGGCCTCTGCAATTGATTTGCTGCTACTGTTCCTTTCCCATTTCACCACAATAACCCACTGCAACGTGTGGCCGGGCCCTGCTAGTTATAGTATATTCTGCCTGCCTGCAGCACTCCTTCACATCAGTAATGACCTGACCCTTTAAAAAAACTGGCCATTGAGCCTGGGACCTCTGACCTCTGAACCATAGCTCCCAAAGTGAAGATGACCCAGGAGACCAGACTCAGGATGCCAAGAACTAAGGAAACAGAGTCCAAAAGAGGAAATGGGCAAAGCCAACTAAGAATGGGAGCAGGGGACATCTCAGCTATGGACCACCTTTACTGCCACATTTCCACCTATGTTCTCAGCTTCTAGTGGGTATTTTTTATATTACATTTTGTATTTTATATATGGCAAACCACCTCTTTTAGTCTCTTGCTCGGAAAACCCTACTGGGTTGCCATAAGTTGGCTGTCACTTGACAATACGCACACAAGTATAGTATCCATTGGTAGGGATAACAGTCCTCTGCAGGGACGTAGGTATACATTTTTATGGGGGGGATTCGGGGGTGGGGCCACACACCCACCCACCCCTAGGGCATGGCCACGCCTCCCCAAACCCCGCCCCTGGCCTAGTGCTCATAAAAGTAGCTCTCCTAGGCTGGGGATGGTAGACTCCCCTGCCCTGCCCTCCCCTGCCCCCACCAGCTGGGCTCCCAGCCGGCAGTTCCTTCTGCTCTCCCCTCTGGGCAGAGGCATAGAGGGAAAATGGAGCCTGGTGTAAAATCTGAGTTTTGCGCCCCCCCCCCTCCCGGGCAGCCGCTGTGATGCTGGAATCCACCCTCAAGCAGCATCACTTTCAATGGTTTTAAACTAGAAAGCCTTAAAAGGAGAATCTGGGGTCCCTAGTTAAACAACATTGAAAGTGATGCTGTTTGGGGGTGGATTATCCCCCACCCTGAAACAGCATCACTTTCAATGTGGCGTAGTGGTTAAGAGCAGGTGCATTCTAATCTGGAGGAACCGGGTTTGATTCCCTGGGGTGGATTTAAAAGGAGAATCTGGGAGACTCTCCCAATGATACCACCCAGGTTTGGTGAAGTTTGGTTCAGGGGGTCCAAAGTTATGGACCCTCAAAGGTGTAGCCCCCATCTTCTATTAGCTCCCATTGGAAACAATGGAATATGGGGCACCCCCTTTGGGAGTCCATAACTTTGGGCCCCCTGAACCAAACCTCACCAAACCCGGGTAGTATCATCATGAGAGTCTCCCAAACAATCCCTGAAAGTTTGGTGCTGCTAGCCCAAACCATGCGCCCCCTGCAGGCCAAAACCCAAAAAACACTAAAATGTTTTTAAAACCCACAAATGGAGGGGCGGAGCTTCGGACATGAATGGTGGGGTTGAACCTGAGGAACCCCCCCCCCCCACCTACATCCTTGGTCCTCTGGCAAACACAGCTACCAACTATGGGATTTTGAACACAAGAGATGCTGTTGGATCAGTTCTAGTTCAGCATCCTGTTTCACACAGTGGTCAACCAGTTGCCCTTTAGAAGCAACAAACAGGGTACAGAGGTAAAGACCTCACTCTGTGTTACTTCATGGCACTGATATTCAGAGGTTTACTGCCTTTGAATGTGAAGCTATTATTTAATCATCACGGCTGTTAGTCATAGATGGACCTTTCCTCCATTAATCTATCTTCCTCTTAAAGTCCTCTGTGTTCACAGCTGTCACTACATCTATTGACAAGCAATTCCATAATTTATTTGTGGAGTAAATCAATCCCCTTAGGAACCAGCTGAGTTAATTCTGACAGATGCACACAGACATGATTTGTTCAGTAAAGAAAGATCGCGCTGCTCTCATCCTAACTTCTCTGGGTGACCTAAATTCTAGCATTATGGGACAGGGAGAAAAAAAATGATCTCTATCCGTTTTTCCTCACTCTTGCATGATTTTATACATGTTGATCATGTCCTCCAAGTCACCTTGTCTTCAAACAGAAAAGCCACAGACTCATGGAAGAGGCACTCCGGCCCTTTAATCATCTTGACTGCCCTCCTCTGCCCCTTTCCCAGCTTCGTCTTTTGGGGTGAGACATCTGCCTTGAGTTGAGTTCACTTCCAGCTTTGCAGCTCTGCCATTCTGTACCCACTACATCAGTTAAAAAGCACATTCTAACTAGCAGAGGGTTTGTACTTTACCACCGTGTGTGAGGAGGAACTCTGTGTTACCAGGAAGATTGTCATCCTATTAATTATCTGATCTAAAAAGAGACAATTGTCAGGATCTGTAATGTATCGACTTTGGATTCTACCAGAGTTTGTGGGCACAATATAGTTATGATTTGGAGAACGGGAAGGCAACATGGCACAGCCTGACCTCATCAGATCTATCTATCTATCTATCTATCTATCTATCTATCTATCTATCTATCTATCTATCTATCTATCTATCTATCTATCTATCTATCTATCTATCTATCTATCTATCTATCTATCTATCTATCTATCTATCTATCTATCTATCTATCTATCTAATCTATCTATCTATCTATCTATCTATCTATCTATCTATCTATCTATCTATTTGGTTTATATACCGCCCTCGGGCTCAGTATGCTAGTATGCTAAGCAGGGTCAGTACATGAACTGGAGACCACCAAGGAGGTCTCTGCAGAGGAAGACAATGGCAAACTACCTCTGCTTTTCACTTGCCTCGAAAGCCCCTTGGCTGGGGTTGCCCCAGTTCAGTTGCAACTTGAGACCGCATGTGAACAGATGATTCAGAGCTACCGTTTCACAGAGGCTACAACTGAGCTGGAAAATCCCCATCTTGCTTTAATTCAGTTGCAAAAACCAGTCTTTCAACTCTGCCTTTTCTCCCATCTCCATCTGCATTGTGGAGGATAACAATACTGACCTTATTACAAGCTTGTTCTAAGGACGACTGAGAATACATGTTCAGGGGAAGCGCTCTACATAGTTGAAAAGCGTTATATATGACTGAAGTGTTATTACGGTCGCACAGAACAAAAAAGGTACTTTACACATTTGGCGTTGGACAGAACCCCAAGGAAAGGCAGCAATTAAAAATACTACGGTTGAGATTTTCTTAAAAACTTGTATTTTATGAATTACTCCCTTTGGCAGTACAGGAACAGTACAGCAGCGAAGACACTTTGGTCTCACCCTCTCCACTCATCCCACTGCCCCATTCAGAGTGTGGCGTCAAGGTGACCCAAATACAAACAAGAATATGCACTACAACTTATTTAAAATAATGACACACCACAACAGGGGTCTGCAACCTGCGGCTCTCCAGATGCGCATGGACTACAAATCCCATCAGCCCCTGCCAGCCAATTGGCCATGCTGGCAGGGGCTGATGGGATTTGTAGTCCATCTTACATCTGGAGAGCCGCAGGTTCAGACCCCTGCACCACAAGGTCTAAGTAATGTACATACAGTATGAAGGTGTAAAAGACAGGGAACAATGTTTTACCACCACATACACACACCATCTCAGGGTTAATTTGCTCTCTCTCTCTCTCTCTCTCTCTCTCTCTCTCTTTTAAGGGCTAACTATAATTGTTTGGCATTGGCATTGGCATTGGCAAATATAATTATTTGGCATTCTGAAAAACTGTTGAAGGTAGGAAGTGGGAGGTCCCGTTTTTAACACATTTGGCAATTCCCAAAACTGGCCAATTGCTGTACCAAACTTCCCCGAAAACTCCTGCCTCGGGAGAAGTCAAAAAGCAGGCTTTTTCGGGGAATCTGACTGATTGACAAATGAGAGAAAAGGTGAATGGGTCATACTGTTTGGCCTGGCCAAAGGAACCCATGACCGGCTACCACCTTCTGTTCTCATGGCAAAAGACCAAACATATTTAAACAGACTTTCTGTGGTGGTACCCGGAGGCCAAAACTGGTTCCAAGAATTCACTTGTTTTTCTGAACAACTCTCCCTTTCAAACTTCAGCAAACTACTATTGATGTCCTTACTGGATGGAGAAACATGGAACCAATTGTCTATGTAGGTGCGTGTCTGCATGGTATTACAGAACAGCTGGCCCAGAAGTTGTCTGGCTTTGGACCAAACATGTTTGAACTGTTTTAAAAAATGAGTTATCTCATTCAAATCAATGGGCTTAAGTGAATCTAACTCTTTAAAGGAGCGGACTGGATTTGCTAACTGGTCGTGGTGGAAAGGGTCATCAAGTTGGTGGTTTGCCACTGCGAGCCTCTGTGTAGTACTGGACTTCTTTGGTGGTCTCCTGTGCAAGTACTAACCAGGACTAACCCTGCTTAGCTTCCAAGATCTGATGAGAATGGGCTAGCCTGGGCCATCCAGGTCAGAAAACAGGACCATCTAGTAGTGGTAGAAAGTGCTAACAAGTAGCAGCTGACTTATGTCAATCCCTCATAGGGTTTCCAAGGTAGGAGATGTTCAAACGTGGTTTTGCCTGCCTTTGTGTAGTGAATTTGAACTTCCTTGGTGGTCTCCCATTTAAGTACCAACCAAGACCCACCCTGCTTAGTTTCCAATGAAATCAGGTCAGCCTGGATCATCCAGGTGAGGACATTTGCTAATTACTTACACAGTATGGAGTTCAAAGGTTGGATGTATAATTCCCATTGTGCATTGTGGTGCATTGTGGGTACTCTTCAGTTCCCACGCATCCAATACCCTGATTGGTTTGGAGCCACAGCATGTGTGAGGAAGAGGTTTCTGCCTTCCCTGTCCCGTGTCATATTCACCCTGGTCGATTCCGCACTTGCGTTATCGACCTAAGTTCGAGCTGCGTTCGACCTAAGTGTTCCGCACAACCACTGGGATTGATGTGATTTTGTACCATCTTCGCCCCGTGTAACGGTCAAATTTCCAACTCCAGTTGGGAACTACTACCTTTTCAGGGAACCCTGCTCGAACTCAGCTCGATTCCAGTAAAGTGCGGAATCTCTGGTGCCAGGAGTCCCCCATTCAGCCAATCACAGTTGAGTGTTTCAGGCATGTGTACAGCTGGCCAATCAAAAAAATCCCACCTTCGTCCCTCCATTCCTGTGGCAGTTTTTTAAATAACGTGTGTGGGGATAGACGGAACATGGCCGTAGAACAGTAGCCAATCGGAACGGAGCGGCGAAGAGGCACAGGATGGTTCCGCCCTCCGAGCTGGGATCAAGCTGGTTGCAGTGGGGAACAACAATGGCTTCAACCTAGGTCAGTACCCTTCTCAGGGAACTGGGTCGAACCGATTGTACTCATGTGCGAAATCGCCCATAGATTTCACAGAACAAAACACAACGCCAGCTATGAAACTTTGCGGAAATGATGCCAGGAGCGTCATCTTTCGCCTCACTTACTATTGCCGAGGGATCGTAAACACTGTTTCTGTGCTCAGAGCGGAGATTGTGATCCAGAAATAATATCAAATTGACTCATCGCTTCTCTTCCTCCTCCCTCACACATAAATCTACACAAACGCGCGCGCGCACATACAGGGTGTTCACTTCTGACATTCAAGAGGGGAGAGGACGGACACACACACACACACACACACACACACAGTGGTTCTGAAAGTGTGCTCGTATATGTACTGAGATGCCCGCGTTGTATGTTAGGAAACATCAAAAGACTGTCCAGGTCTCCTGAAGGGCCACGAGGGCACATGTGTTTACATGGAAACCAAGATCCCCATGAGGGAAACAGAATTAGGGAGGGAATGTTTCTCTCCACCTGCTACAATATGATATAATCTCTGGCACTACTAGGCTGCGCTCCCAAAATAGCTCAGCTCCTCAAGCATCTAGCAAGAACTGAGGGAGAAAGAAACATGTTTGGGGGTCGATTGGAGTGGCCGTCCTACGCTCACTTAAACCGAAATTCAAAACACATCGGGGGGCCTCGATTGAATCATCTGAAAAAAAAATTTTAAAGAAAAAGCTGAAGTTTGCCGTATCAGGGGAGGTTCTGCACATGCCTAGAATTGCCAGCCTTCAGGTGGGGCCAGGAGCTCTGCAATGACTTCTGGTGTCTCAGGGCGATTCCGCACATGAGTAAAATAGGTTGGATCCAGTTCCCTGAGAACGGTACTGACCTAGGTCGAAGCCATTGTTGTTCCCCACTGCAACCAGCTCGGTTGGCGGAATCATCCTGTGCTTCTTCGCCGCTCCGTTCCGATTGGCTACTGTTCTACAGCCATGTTCCGTCTATCCCCACACACGTTATTAAAAAAACTGCCACAGGAATGGAGGGACGAAGGTGGCGGGTTTTGATTGGCCAGCTGTACGCATGCCCGAAACACTCAGCTGTGATTGGCTGAATGGGGGATTCCTGGCACCAGAGATTCCACACTTTACTGGAATCGAGCTGAGTTCGAGCGTGGTTCCCTGAAAAAGTAGTAGTTCCCAACTGGAGTCGGAAATTGGACCGTTACACGGGGTGAAGCTGGTACAAAACCATGTCGATCCCAGTGGTTGTGCGGAGCACTTAGGTCAAACGCAGCTCGAACTTAGGTCGATAACTCAAGTGTGGACACGACCTCGGTGACGGGGAACTGTTCCCTTGGCTAAAAGGGCTGCTTTGGGGGATGCCCACTGGAACATTATACCCTGTTGAGGTTTCTCCCCTCCCCAAACTGCTCTGTACCCCCAAATCTCCAGGAATTTCCCAGCGCGGAGTTGGCAACCAACCCTGCATCCGGTCTATAGGGAAGCAGAATTTGACATCAATCTGGAATTTCTTCTTCAGGCCAAAAAAACCCCAAAAACTATGCGAAGAATCTTGAGAGAAGGCAGAAGGGGACTGATATCATTAACGACAGTTGTGCGACAATGCGATTGTCACAGCACAACTGCTAGTCTAGAGCAGTGTTTCCCAACGTTTTCGACATCACGGTACCCTTGACCTCACTCTTCATATCTCACGATACCCCTGCCATCCCCCCACCTTCCCCTCCCAGTGCCCCTGCTTGTCACCCCCCCACCTTCTCCTCCCAGGGTGAAGGGAAGCGCTGTGGGGCAGGAAGTGGCTGCTGACCTTGCCCCTGCAGGGGCTGATGGGAATTGTAGTCCATGAACATCTGAAGCGCCAGAGTTGGACGCCCCTGCTTTAAACCCTTCCATCAATAAAAAATGGAGGGGAAGGCGGCAACTTCCACGCATTAACATGCCTGGCCCCCATTCCTAACGGGCTTCATATGTTGCCAGCTTTTCCCAGCACCTGCAGAAAACAGAAGACTTCAGCTATCAGGGTTAGGGACAGTCTTGCTGGGGGGAAAGATTATTGTCCCAGGCTAGCCCTATCTTGTAGGATCTCAGGAACTAAATAGGGTTCGCCTTGGATAGAGCTTGGATGGCAGACTACCAAGGAAGTCCAGGATTGCTATACAAAGGCAGGCAATGGCAAACCACCTCTTGAAATCTCTCACTTCATACCTCCTGGAGGGGTCACCATAAGTCAGGTGTGACTTGATGGCACTTTCTATCACCCCCTATGCCCCATCCCCATTGGGACAAACTGGATCTTAACAGGTGAGTGAGTTGGCGAAATGCCACCAAGGTAAGCCACGCCTGCCCAACACCATGACCCCCGTTCTATTTCGAAGGTCTAGGGCAGTAGTGGCGAACCTTTGGCACTCCAGATGTTATGGACTACAATTCCCATCAGCCCCTACAATTGGCCATGCTGGCAGGGGCTGATGGGAATGGTAGTCCATAACATCTGGAGTGCCAAAGGTTCGCCACCACGGGTCTAGGGTACAATCAGTCCGCTGATGCTGGACTACAGTTCTATTATCCCCTGCCAGCACCATGCTGGCAGGGGCTGATGGGAACTGTAGTCCACAACATCTGGAGGGGCGCGAGTTTGACACCTATGGTTCTAGTTACAGGTGGCGACCTTTTGGTTTGGCACTCCAGATGTTATGGACTACAATTCCCATCAGCCCCTGCCAGCATGGCCAATTGGCCATGCTGGCAGGGCCTTTTGGGAATTGTAGTCCATAACATCTGGAGTGCCAAAGGTTCGCCACCACTGGTCTAGGGGCTCCATTTATCTTCAAAGATGTGAGTGATTCAATCACAGACCTCCTGATTCCTTCTGTAGCTTGACCCTAAATCCTGTGAAAAATCAATAGCCTGTGATGGTATGCATGGCTCCATTTCTTCGTTGGTGTATTTTTTTAAAATTTAATTGACGATTTCAGACATTTGTTGTTATTTTGTCTCAGCCTGAGGATCGAACAAGATATGACTGGAAGCGCTGGGGAAACCCTATGTAAAGATCTTGACCTGTAAATACACACGTTCTTTTCTTGAAAACCCCAGGAGAGGTCACCAGTACTTTACACAGACACAGGTCAGTTCAATTACCCACTGGCTAAGCTAGTGGGGGGTGGGCGGGGGGGGGGGGGTTTAAGCAATTTCCCCCCAAAAAATTCAGACAGTAAAATAACTTCAGCCTGGGCAAGTTTACAACCAACCAGAATTTATGTGATCACAAGGAGGAGCAGGAATGCTTGAAACTTTGTAGGAGGTAAGTACTTTGCAGAGAAGGAATGCGACTGAAGGGTCATTTGTCTGTATTTTTAATGACTGTTGTGGCGGCTGCCAGAAACGTTTGTTTGTTCCAGGATATTAACCCCATTTTCCTGAGCCCTCAGTAGGTATTTTCCCTTGCCGCCAGCCACTGCTAATGCAGCTACTTCCCAAACAGTGACTGCAGATCTTGGAACAATTAAAAGCCATTGTTTTCTAGGATCCATCTAGGACAGGGGTCTTTGAACTATGGCCCTCCAGATGTTCATGGACTACAATTCCCATCAGCCCCTGCCAGCATGGCCAAGTGGTAGGGCTCATGGGAATTGTAGTCTATGAACATCTGGAGGGTCATAGTTTGAAGACCCCTGATCTAGGAGAAAAACTCTGCCCTGATAAAGCCCAATTGACGGTCTTTGTTCCCTTTTAAGGATTTATTTGAATGGGGCAATGCCCACGACGGTCAGGAGGGGTTGCGCAAGTGGCATTTGTACTTGAGCGCATTTTAATTCGGATTGAATTCAGCATTTCTCACTCTACTCTGCATGCGTGTGTCTGCATACATCCCGGTTGCTACTGGGAGACCACCAAGGAAGACTCTGCAGAGGGAGGCAATTGCAAATTGCCTCTGCTTCTCACTTGCCTTGAAATTCCCTTGCTGAGGTCATCATAAATCAGATGCAACTTGGTGGCACAGGAACCCACACGCAAAGGAAATTTGAGCACCCAGGGTCAAACTGATAGTTGGTGACCAGATAATGGAAAATCTTAATTGATTAGATTTACACAAAATATTTGTACTGGAGGTATAGAACAGGAGTCTGCAACCTGTGGCTCTCTAGATGTTCATGGACTACAAATCCCATCAGCCCCTGCCAGCATGGCCAATTGGCTGATGGGATGTGTAGTCCATGAACATCTGGACAGCCACAGGTTGCAGACCCCTGGTATAGAAGAAGATATTGTCTGTGTGTAAGAGCATGCCATTAACTTAAAAATAAATAAAGGATGGCATCCTGTTGGAAAACGTAAAGAGATCTTAACACAAAACTCTAGGAAAATAAAGCGAGAGAATATGCTCCAATGGCCAAATTAACAAAGCTTGTAAACAGATGGTCAAAACAAGAGTTTGATGAGAAACGGGAACCGTGTTTCTTATATGAGGCTGAATCGATTACGTAAGAATAGTAACAATACTACAAATGTATAAAGCGCTTAAGAATGTAACAATACTATTGAAGTTGATCAAAGAACTTATCCATTAAGGAAGGATTCATGAATAATCAAAGGAAAATTACTCCTGAAGTACAGCAAGGAAGTCCTTTAATTTTGTTGTATAAAATGAGAGTTATAATGTTAGATATTTGTGTGGTATTGTAAACCAAATATGGCATAAGTTCTTGTTACATATCCGTGCAAACCACCTCTTCTTTTTAACATTTCAGTAAATTTTATTTTAAAAAAAGAATAGTAACAATACTAAGAGCATTAATTTATTTATTAAGATAAAAAATAACTGCTCACTAGATACTTGATGTTGTTTTGGAACGAAAGGTTAGAAGGTAACGAATTTTAAAACTATGTAATATTCTCTCTAAATGATATTAGTGTTGCAGGGAGAGGAAAGGAAGGGGCATGTAAGGGTTTGGAGACTTCTTATGATTGAGAAAAGCAGTGTATAAATCCAAGCTCTTCTTCCGCATCATAAAATGGCCCCTTCTCGGAGACCATTTCAGAGGGGGGCCTCTGGCTGTTAAATACATTACGATGGAGACTGAACTAGGTCTGGTGAAAAACCTTTGTGTGTGTGTCCGTAGCGGGGGACCAATTCAGAATTCTGCTGCCCGGAGTCTGGCACGGGCCCAAGGTTTCGTCCGTGGGCGGGCAAAACTTGGAAGAATCCCTCCGAGCGCGCTTTGAACTGTGCAGAGTCTGCCGTTCGTTCGCAAGCCCTGAGCGTGGAGTTGCTTGTTTTACTCTGGCTCTTGCTCACTCGAATTAACGGGGAGGAGTCTGGAAAGGAAACGGGCCCTTCTCTCCGGCTTCAGTTCTCCAGTAACTCTGGATGAAACTAAGCAGGGGCCCTGAACAAGAAGGCCGTCTGCCCCCACGCACCCCTCCCAAGCAATTTGAGCGTGCAATCAAAGAAAAAAATCTCCTTATATGGAGGAATTATTTCTGCACAGTGTGAATGAGTGCAGTTTCCTTTATCTGGGAAATATCAGCCTTGAAACACACAACCACAACCAAAAGACACACTCTGAAGCTAGAAAGGCAATTTTTTTTTTAGTTTGCTGACACCCAGAGAGATTTTCCGAACCTTAAAAAGTAGACTTCTAGAACAGGAATATCATATCTTGTTGGGGCAAGCAAATAAATCTTTAAGCAAGCCTTTATTGGCATAGACAACAGTACAACAATAATAAAAACGGATTAAAAAGCATATACAAAACAGGAAATAAATGTTAGGTCGAAGGAAATCTACTGGCGTTTGGTAATTTCCAGGAGAAAGTCTGCCACTATCATACAGAGAGAAGGATCAGGGTTGTCCAACAAGTAGTGTAATCTAATTAAATCGGGAAGATGGGGTAAATGTAAAGGATCTGATTTCCTTGAATCTGAGACAGTGTAGTAATTGGTGGACCAGAGATTACATGGGCACAGTCTTTTAGCCTTTTCTTGCTTATTAAATCAAGCAAATAAATCATGCTCACCCCTCTCTGTCGGAATAATAGCGGAACAGGGGCACATAGCCAAATATCTTGAATTATTAACTGAACCCCAACAGAGATGGATTATCACAAGGGCCAGATCCAATACCTTCCCATCGGCCATTACAAAGGGTCGTTACTTATCCATCCCTCTCCAGGATCGGGTTTGTCCACGCTGTAAAAATCAAGTGGAGACTCTTGCTCACATTATTCTTGACTGTCCGAGATATGTGGGCATCAGGAATCTCTCTGCCAGGCTGGCCCTAGACAAATCCGAAAGTGACTCTGACTGTTCTGTTGTGGAGCTTCTGTTAAACAACACAGATGTCATGCTCTTGGAAAAAGTAGCAAAATTTCTTTTACAAGTGACAGAACTTTCTAAGTAATGTATACTGCTATATACAGTCTTCCTGTCTGCGCTTTGAATGTACTCTTGATTTGTATTTCAAAAATGTCTGGCAATGCTCTAGAACCTATTTTTAAATGCCAAATAAAGGTTGTTGTTGTTGTAGTTTGTTTTTTTTGCTAAGAGTGGTAAACGGCATGCTTACAGCAGACACATTTTATCCCACTATCATGTCTATGGTCAGCGCTTCAGACATCTGACAAGAGATTCATAAAATTATGCCTAGAGTTTATAAAACTATGCACCCCTCCTTATCCAATAATCCCAGAATTCACCCAATGAAGTTGATGGGAAATTGGTTCAGAACTGAAAAGGGGAAATAGGGTTTCACTTGATGACAGTTTTGGCTGGGTAGCTGCGTTGGTCTGCAGTAGAACAGCAAGATTCAAATCCAGTACCACCGTATGAGACCAACAAGGTTTTGGGCATAGGAACTTTCAAGAGTCAAAAGTTCCCTTCATCAGATATAAGTGGGAATGGAGATGCCTGAACCCTCATATTTAAGGGGTTTTCATTCCTGCTTAAGAACATAAGAACATAAGAACTAGTCTGCTGGATCAGACCAGAGTCCATCTAGTCCAGCACTCTGCTACTCGCAGTGGCCCACCAGGTGCCTTTGGGAGCTCACGTGCAGGATGTGAAAGCAATGGCCTTCTGCTGCTCCTGCTCTTGAGCACCTGGTCTGCTAAGGCATTTGCAATCTCAGATCAAGGAGGACCAAGATTGGTAGCCATAGATCGACTTCTCCTCCATAAATCTGTCCAAGCCCTTTTTAAAGCTCTCCAGGTTAGTGGCCATCACCCCCTCCTGTGGCAGCATATTCCAAACACCAATCACACGTTGCGTGAAGAAGTGTTTCCTTTTATTAGTCCTAATTCTTCCCCTCCAGCATTTTCAATGAATGCCCCCTGGTTCTATTGTGAGAAAGGCTCATTCGGCACATGCAGAATAATGCACTTTCAAACTGCTTTCAGTGCTCTTTGAAGCTGTGCGGAATGGCAAAATCCACTTGCAAACAGTTGTGAAAGTGGTTTGAAAACGCATTATTTTGCGTGTGCAGAAGGGGCCAAAGAGAGAAAAATGTCTGTCTGTGGACATTTTCTACCCCATGCATAATTTTATAGATTTCAATCATATCCCCCCTCAGACACCTCCTCTCCAAACTAAAGAGTCCCAAACGCTGCAGCCTCTCCTCATAAGGAAGGTGCTCCAATCCTACTTGCATCTAACGAAGGAAGTTTTGACCCTTGAAAGCTTATAGCCTAAAAATCTTGTTGTCCTGGAGGTAATATTGGACTGGACTCTTGCTTTGCCTGATGAGTCACTGAAGTGTGGGACGTGGTGGCCGTGGACATTGCAATGGCCACAAGCGTGGATGATTTTAAAAGGGGTTTAAAGAGTTGCACAGAGGGGTGGTCCATGAATGACCTCTAGTCAAGATATCTAAAGGAAACCTCCCCATCAAGAGGCAACAGACCTCTGACTATGAATGCTAAGAAGCAGCATCAGGGCAGAAGCGAGGGGCTATGGCTCAGTGGTAGAGCATCTTCTTGACACACAGAAGGCTGCAGGTTCAAAACCCAGCCTCTCCATACGAAAGGATCAGACAAAAGACAGCTGTGAATCACCCACCGGCTGCGGTTGCCTCTGGGGGTGGGATGGGTGGAGCCAAGGTGACCGCTTCCGCTTAACTGAGGGCGGAAGCGAAGCCTGGGCCATGTTGGGCAAGGGCTGACGTCACCAGGAGGGGAGGGCGGATTGACCCTTGAAAGGGGAAAGCCCTCCTTTGTTCTGGCCATGTGCTTTGCCCAGCCGGCGATTTGCCCACCCACCTCTCCCTGGGTTCATTCGGTTGTTGCATCATGTTTCTGTCATAGCCGTTTGGCGGTGGTGCATGGGTAATGATCTGGAAGTGCCGACGGCGGCAAGAGGCAACCACCCTGCCGAACTGGCAAATGGGGATCACCTCTTGCCAGGAGCGTCCGCCCGGCAGAGCCCTTCAGCGGAGCGAAGTCCAATACAGGGCATCCGCCCATTGGAGCTTCGCTATGAAGCAGACAGGCCAGATCAAGGCCCAGGCTACGCCTCACGCTTCTGTTTTGGTTGGCTAATAAAATGGCTATGGCCAAAATGTTTATCCCAGCAAAGAGTCCAGTGTGGTTATTGGAGAGGATTCACCCTGGTGGTTCCCACCCTCAGAAGGCAAAAGACCATTGCCTGAGATACTGGCGTGTCTCTGCCAGTCTCAGGAGACAATAGTGACTTTGATGGACCGATAGTCTGATTCAGTGGTCCATTCCACACAGGGCAAATATTAACAGGTATAGGATGCTATATAAACTGTTTTGGAGGAGAGACCTCACACAGGACCGGTCCCCAAAACAAGTCTGCAGTGTTTTATTTCCCTTAACCCAGGATTTTTGAAAATTGCTACATCAGCAATCCCTTTGCAAAAATCTCACCTGCTTCTGCAGCTCATCTCTGTTGAAATCAGACCTGGGCGTGCAGCTGCAGACATCTTTTTTAGGAGCTCGGAGCTGCTCCTACATGAACGGCCAGGAAGAAAGGCGCTTTATTTCCCTCCCTTCCACTGCGCCGTCCACAGTCAGGGAGGCTAGGCCTGCCAATTCCCTGCTGCTCCAGGAAGGTTTTAGCTTGAAAAAGGGCTTGGGCAGATTTATGGAGGAGAAGTCGATCTATGGCTACCAATCTTGGTCCTCCTTGATCTGAGATTGCAAATGCCTTAGCAGCAGCAGAAGGCCATTGCTTTCACATCCTGCCTGTGAGCTCCCAAAGGCACCTGGTGGGCCACTGCGAGTAGCAGAGTGCTGGACTAGATGGACTCTGGTCTGATCCAGCAGGCTAGTTCTTATGTTCTTATAAGCATAAGCATTTTATTGTCATTGTGCACACACAACGAAATTTACAGCAGCATTCCTCGATGCACACAATTTCAGACTCATACCCCACCCTCATTTTCCCCTTCCTCCACCCATCCCTACACAGCTCCAAACACATCAACACAAAGCCCCGGAGTTCAGCATAGCCACAGCTCTAGAGTAGAAGCTGTCTCTAAGCCTCTTTGTCCTAGTTTTGATAGACCTGTATCGTCTGCCGGAGGGTAACAGTTCAAAAAGAGAGTGTGCTGGACGAGAAGGGTCTCTCAGAATATTTTGGGCTTTTTTTCGACTTCGGGAATTGTAGAGTTCTTCCAAGGAGGGGAGAGGGCAGCCGATAGTCCTCTGAGCAGTAGTGATCACCCTTTGGAGCGCCTTCCTATCTGCCACTGTGCAACTTTTTAGGCAGGTGCAGCCGATCTGATCGTGGGACAATCGGCATGGCTGTGGGTGGCTCATTGCTGCCTGCCTACAGAGCTACACATGTGAAGCAGAAGATTTTTACAAACAGAGAAGCGTCTCTGTGTGAAGGAGCAAAAGCAACCCGGAGTGTTTCCATGGACTTCAATTGCTGCTTGCATGGCACGCACGTGAATGGGAAAAAGGAAAACGGGTTCCTTTATCATGACTGCAACCCGCTGTACGTTTGCTGTGTGGAATCGACCAGTAGAAGGCAACTTCCTGTGTCATGGGAAAACTTTGGCTTCTGTGCCCTGCTAGCTAACTTTACAGGTAGTTTTATATAACACAGGATGCCGATCTGCATGGGCCCGGCCCAGTAGGACACTTCTCAAGTTCTTCGCGCTTAAGAATTATTGTCTCCAGTCTAAACATTGTTAGGCACAAGAAGCTACCATGTGCTGACTCAGTCCCACGATCCAACAAGCTCAGTATTGTCCCTTTCGGCAAACAACTTTTAAAGAGTTTCCAGGCAGGAAATGAAAAGTTTCCTCTGTGGAGTTCCGCACTCCCCCCCGCCCCCGGTTGGTTTCGGAAACGTTTTATTTCCAGCCTGAAAACGTTTCTTCTGAATTCCCCTCCATAACGATTCTTTTGTTTGGAATGTTTTCAAGCCATCTTCTCTCACTGTGCGACCATTTTTAAAACGTTCTGTCTTTCCTTCCCCCTGCTGTTTTCCACGCCTCGGTTCCCTAGCTCAGTGTCCCCCGCAGCGCTATTTGTTCCCCTCCCTGAGCTGATCTTTCCCCCTCGCCTCTATATTTTCTGTCATTTCCGGCTGTTTTTCTCTCTCCTCCTTACATTTTCTCTTATGGGCAGGTAAATTTACTCACGAGTAAGCCCACAATTACTGCAGAAAACCTCAATTCAATTCAATAAGCCTTTATTGGCATAGATAGTATAAAAATATATACACAATAGTATACACGATAGTATAAAAATACAGTTCCAGTTAAAAAGTGAATAGTAAAAAACTTCGCGTTTGTCATACATTCAGTTTACAAACTTCTGACAAAAACTTTGCCACTATAAGACAACAATGAAAATCCTGACAATTTAAAAGCGTAACTACTTTATCTGATTCAGTATAATCAATCATAGAGTCTATAGCTTGGGAAAACAGGCTGGATCGGAGTTCTTGGTATAATAAGCAGTTCAGGAGAATGTGTGGGAAGGAAGCCAGCTGTCCTATGCTACAGGGACAGAACCTCTTATCGCTTGGAAGACCTTTAAGTCTTCCTCTATGTAGCGGAGATGGCATGATGTTAAATCTAGCCAGCATATAGGCTCTCCTGTGTATGGGATTTGTGAGTGCTGTAATATAATAGGCTGGGTATCCCTGCGTGAAAGGAATTGACATATTTGTTGGTGAACAAGATTTATTTGCCAAGCTCTACTGCAGAAAACTCTTTGAAGCACCATTTCTACAAATCATCAAAGAAGAAGAAGAAGAAGCAGGAGGAGGAAGAGGAAGAGGAGAAGAAGAACCCCTCACAGTGGCTATGAAAGTTTGCAGAGGTGAGTGCAAACAAACATCGTGGTGGGGGTAAACAATTGAAAACATTCTGCAAACCATTTAGGGAACTTGTGCGGAAAGGGCCGTTGTCTGCCCAGGCTGGCGCTGTCTCTATAGGGTCTCAAGAAGTGGTTTTTCACACCACCTACAACCTGATAGTTTCAACAGGAGATGCCAGGAATTGAACTGGGAGACCTTCCGCATGCAAAGCTAATATTCTACGACCGAGCCACGGCTCCGTCCTTAAATGTTATTTGAAATGTTTTGGCTTCAGATGAATCTTGCCATCAAAATCCTCTCCTCATAACTAGCTATATTACAGCTGCAGACAAAGTGGGCTGGAATGCTCACGGAGCCTCCGTCACACGGGGTTAATTCGGCTCTGCCCACAGGAAAGCTGTGTAGGTCAGGGGGGGCGATTTTGGAAGGGAAGGCAGAATAAAGATTCTGCTTATGCGTGTGACCCCCGCCAGGCTCCCAGGAGAGGCACATAACTCAGAAGGACTGGTTTTTATAAAGCAAATAAGTTAGCTAATGGGAGTTGTTTACTTTGAGGAAGGACAGAGGGAGGGCGGCAGGACCGGCAGCGACCTCCTGGAAGCCAGCAGAGGGACGCCCCAGCATAGGGGACAGACTTTTTTTAAAAAAAGATTTATACAGCTGCACGCCCAGGTCTGATTTCAACAGATATGAGCCGCAGAAGCAGGTGAGAGGCCCCCAGGCGAGGAATCGAGGCTCGGAACAAAAAGGGGTTAAGGAAACCTGTCCCCGTTTTTCCACACTTGGAAGGGCCTGTCTCTTTCGGCTTACCAGGAGCGTCTGCTTATCTTAGGAAGCCACCTGCTGCTTTTGGGAAGAGGTTAGGAGGTGCGTAACAGTAACTTGACCCTTCCGTAAAAATGGCAACAGCAGAGGCTGCGATCTTGGTGAAAAGACACCTAAGAAGAGAAGAAGAAGAGTTTGGATTTATATCCCCCCCTTTCTCTCCTGCAGGAGACTCAAAGGGGTTTACAATCTCCTTGCCCTTCCCCCCTCACAACAAACACCCTGTGAGGTGGGTGGGGCTGAGAGAGCTCCGAGAAGCTGTGACTAGCCCAAGGTCACCCAGCTGGTGTGTGTGGGAGTGTACAGGCTGATCTGAATTCCCCAGAGAAGCCTCCACAGCTCAGGCGGCAGAGCTGGGAATCAAACGCTGCTCTCCCTTGCACTTGGGTATACCGTTAAAACCATATACCATGGCCCAATATTTCCATTTGGTTTTAGAACCCAAATTGCGACGAGCCCCGACCCTTGCCAGGTGCAATATTCTCCCTTCAGCTACCACTCAGGGCAGAATACAGAAAGTGCCTTTTAATGAAAGATTTTGTCCCTGCAGTTCAGCTGACGAAGAATCAATCCAACACGTGACGTTACACTGCCCGTTACACAGCTTAGCCAGGAACAAATATCTAAACTCGTGGCTAAAAAACCCCACTGATAACAGTGATCTATCAATTGTGGTAATGATGCTGGATTGTGGTTCTGCAAGTGTATTGGAAGAGCTGGCTAACTTTTTGTGCTCTGTCGTCAGCAAACGGTTATAACTACTGGAGATTGTATCATTACACTGAGGTTGCCATTGTTGCTGGTATATTGCTGCTGTTGTTTGAATTATGCCATTAAAGGTTATTATTATTATTATAACAAACACCCTGTGAGGAGGGTGGGGCTGAGAGAGCTCCCAGAAGCTGTGACTAGCCCAAGGTCACCCAGCTGGCATGTGTGGGAGTGCACAGGCTAATCTGAATTCCCCAGATAAGCCTCCACAGCTCAGGCGGCAGAGCTGGGAATCCAACCCGGTCCCTCCAGATTAGATACACGAGCTCTTAACCTCCTACGCCACTGCTGCTCCTAAGCAACTAATTATTGATCATATTTTATATTTTAATGTGGTGTGAAACTGTATGGCCTTTTATTGCTATATCGTACTCTCCTGCTTAGAATCCTGCCCTTTCTTGGTCCGCTCAGGATGGGAAGAAAGATCCCAAACTTGAGAAACAGCTCCAGGGGCAACCTTCAGAAACTCGCTTCCCCCTTGGCTACACATGCCTATTTCAAACACAGTGTGGATTTTGTGGTGTTGTGGATTTGCCGAGCTGGCCAGCCACAGATGCAGGCAAAAAGTCAGGAGAAAATGCTACAGGAACAAGGCCATACAGCCCAGAAAACCCACGACACCCCAGTGATTCCGGCCATGAAAGCCTTCAACAAAACAGTGTGAATCGGTTACATACACATCCAAAAGAGAGACGAAAGGACGTGCCGTTTCTCCGAAGCTTGTATCCGGACCTGAACCCAACAACTCAACATTTTGGGGCATTTCCTTGGAGGACCTGCTAATGTTAACAGAGCAGGAGGTCTATGGGGCTATCAAGAAGAGACTTTTTGATAGAGAGTTTCAACAGATGTTAGAGGAAGCTAATAAAACCTGTTCCCCGATCTCTCTGGGAATACCTGTGGATAGATTGATTGTAGCCCGGTACCTTTATCTCCTGGTTGAGGCCCGGTGGCGTAGAGCAATCACCTTAGCTAGGTGTAATGCCCTGCCTTCCTCCTTTAGCCTTGGATGCCACCTTGGAATTCCACATAAAGAAAGGAAATGCCCGTGTGGCATGGGTTCTGTGGAAACAGTATCTCATATGCTATTGGATTGTCCTTTTTATGAGATAGGTAGGAAGAAGCACATAATCTCCTTCCTGCATGGAAGTGAAGGCATTGCAGATAAACAGAAGGTAAACAGAATCTTTTAAACAGCCACAACTACGAACTGTTGGAAGCGGTGGCTAAATTTTTAAATGGTGTTATTTTAACTCGTCAGAAGTTGTAAAGGCTGTTATTATCTTGCAATGCTAATGTTAAACTATTTATATGCCATTGAAGGTATTCGAAATCGAAATCGAACTCAACATTTTGATGCTGAACTGAACAGTCCACATTCAGTGTGACTGAACTGGTAGTCGGGGGCGGAAGGGGGAAGGGGTTTGCCAAAGGTTTCCGGCATCTCTCTTATTATGCATTTAACAGCTGCAATAACAGCCCCAGCTTTAGCAGGGAAAGCTCTTCCTGGCATGGAAAACCATCTGCTAAATGGTAGAGTTTCAGTTCACTGTTAAAGGCGCACGGACCCACGTTAGGCGGCAGAAAAATTGGCAAATCCCTTCCCTGGTGAGTCGGGAAATGCAATTTACAGACTGCGCAGGTGTTACAAAGTCAATAGGCAGGTACCTGCTTGGGACCACAATCGGAATGTGTGCATGAGCCTGTGGCTGTACAAAATCCAAGAAGTTGTTTTGGTGCTGAAAGGCTGTGGGATTTCATAAGGCAGTCGAGGGTGAAATGAAGCAGAGATGAGGTTAGATTTCCTATTAATAGAATTTTGATACGGAATCGCTTTGCGGATGTGCCAGTATTGGAAATCACAGGGGCTGACCCGTCTTGCTTTGCACTTGTGAAATAAACAGGTAGGCCTCGCAAGATGACTGTGGAAGGCAAGGGAAAGAGAAGGCACTTCTAAATACACAAGTATCAGGCTTCTGGCTTGTGAGAAACATAAAGGCAGTTTTAAATACTCTCGTATTGAGTCTCTGCATCCACCGGTGGCCATGCAAGAAGGCTTATTTACATCCACATTTCAACCTTCCCCTGCTTTACAATGCGCTTGTAACTCAGGTCAACACATGCTAAGGCAGGGATCTGCAACCTGCGGCTCTCCAGATGTTCATGGACTACAATTCCCATCAGCCCCTGCAAGAAGGCTTATTTACATCCACATTTCAACCTTCCCCTGCTTTACAATGCGCTTGTAACTCAGGTCAACACATGCTAAGGCAGGGATCTGCAACCTGCGGCTCTCCAGATGTTCATGGACTACAATTCCCATCAGCCCCTGCAAGAAGGCTTATTTACATCCACATTTCAACCTTCCCCTACTTTACAATGCGCTTGTAACTCAGGTCAACACATGCTAAGGCAGGGATCTGCAACCTGTGGCTCTCCAGATGTTCATGGACTACAATTCCCATCAGGGGCTGATGGGATTTGTAGTCCATGAACATCTGGAGAGCCGCAGGTTGCAGACCCCTGTGCTAAGGAGAGGTTGGCTCTGCTACAGAGTGACTACTGGGTTCCAGGAAACTCTGGAAAAACAAAACAGAGCAATACAACCAAATTAGATAGCACAAACTGGAGCCGCTGGCCCGGCTTTCTCGGCCAAAACTCCTTGGAGAGTGGGCAGGGGTTCTGGGACAGAGCATCTGCCTGCTATGCAAAAGATCCCAAGTTCAGTACCTTGCATCTCCATTTGACCAGACATTAGGAACTTCCTTAACATGGGTGATCTTTGCTTAGTGGCACCATGATGCAACCCCAGACCCAAAGGTGACTGACAGATTAAAAAGTAACCAAGTCACAGAGGCCAAGTGGCAATTGGCAAAACTTCAAAAGCTGAGATCGGAACAGCAGCACAAAAATCCACGCAAACCCAAGAACGCTTTCCTGAGAGTAAGCCCCATTGCATAGGCTTGAGCAGGATTCTGAGCAGCCCTGCTTTGGGCTGCACTGTAAACTATGCAACATATTAAAACCAGATACCTTATCCCCTATTTGGGGGTAGTATAATACAAATTTTTAAAAGCGAGGGTATTCAGGCAGTGGTGGGATCCAAAAATTTTAGTAACAGGTTCCCATGGTGGTGGGATTCAAACTGTGGCGTAGCGCCAATGGGGCTGGGCGGGGCATTCCGGGGGCGGGGCATTCCTGGGCGGGGCTGTGGCAAGGACGCAGCCGCTGTGCCGGTCCTTGGGCGGGAAACGAATGCACGCTGATGCACCTCCTGCTAGACTGCTTCAAGTTCTGCGCACTACTGCTGAGAGGAAGGGCGTAATTAAGGCAAAAATCACGTGGCAAAATCACCAATTAGTAACCCCCTCTCGGCACACACAAATAATTAGTAACCTACTCTCGGGAACCTGTGAGAACCTGCTGGATCCCACCTCTGTATTTAGGACCCACTAATTCATCTATTCCTGTTTCATCAGACTTCCAATAATTCTTGGAGACTAGTGACAAACCTGTAAAAAAGGAGTAAACTGGTCGATGTTGCATACTTGGGATTTCAGAAAAGTCAGCAAAGAATGTTGTGAGTTTTCCGGGCCGTGGTTTGGTAGACCTTGTTCCTAATGTTTCGCCTGCATCTGTGGCCGGCATCTTCAGAGGTGTATCACAGACAGAAGTCTGTTATACACGGTGTCCAGTGATGACAGATTTCTCTCTGTGATACACCAGACTTCTCTCTGTGATACACCTCTGAAGATGCCAGCCACAGATGCAGGCGAAACATTAGGAACGAGATCTACCAGACCACAGCCACACATCCTGGAAAACTCACAACAACCAGTTGCATCCGGCCGTGAAAGCCTTCGACAATATGTTCAACAAAGGATGTTTAGCAAACTTGAGAATCAAGAAAAAGGGTTCTTTCATGAAAAAGCTGTAAAAACTGGAAGTGAGTCCAAGATTCCTAGGGATCCTTGTGAGGTTTCTGAGCGATTTAACAAGAGATGACACTGACATTATTGAACAACAGGTATCTTTGATCTATGCTATTGATCTCCAACACAGTACCTACGTACCCTGTGGCTCCCACTGACGTTTTCATTCTGCCCAATTGATTCCTCCCATTCTTCCACTTCATCAGAGCAGAAAGCGATTCAGAAGTACCCAGTACCACTAATGGATCTGTATGGACCACTCATTTTGAAGCAACTGCCTCCATCTTAGGAAGAAGTTTGACATGAAACCTTCCATCAGTTTGTGCAATCTCCTGACTACAGCTGTCAGCTCTGCACCTGGCTAGCTTGGGAGCTTTTGGAAACAGGGACTGGGAAGGCAGGAAGCAGAATGAGTGCTATGATGTCACTTCCAGGGGACCACCCAGGAGGGATGTCACAGACCCCAACCCATGGAGATTAGGGGAAATTTCTATTATGTCATTTCATGATATAAAATTATTATATAAGCACTGGGATGCTCCCTATTTTCTCCCCCACCGCTTGCTTCATCAAGTGTGGGCAATGAAGAGCAGGAGTGGGAATTTGCCCACCACGGGCAGGCAAGTGATATGCCTACTCCTGATATTTGGCGATTAGTCCAGCCCCCTCCCCCGGTAACCATTTTGTGGTGGCACCTACAACCTTTTATCAAAATTCCAAAAGTGTCCACAGGCTCATCAAGGTTGAAGATCCGTGGCCTATACACAGAGGTGGGATCCAGCAGGTTCTTACAGGTTCCCGAGAGTAGGTTACTAATTATTTGCGTGTGCCGAGAGGGGGTTACTAATTGGGGATTTTGCCAAGTGATTTTTGCCTTAGTTACGCCCCTCCTCTCAGCAGTAGCGCACAGAACTTGAAGCAGTCTAGCAGGAGGTGCACCAGCGTGCGTGGCAGCCTGCGTGCATTCGTTTCCTGCCCAAGGACCGGTGCAGCGGCTGCGTCCTTGCCACAGCCCCGCCCAGGAATGCCAAGCCTCCCTCATCGCGGCTGCTTCGGCTCCAGTCCCATTGGCTCTACGCCACTGTTTGAATCCCACCACCATGGGAACCTGTTACTAAAATTTTTGGATCCCACCACTGCCTATACACCAATGAGATCATTCTTGTTTTCTGAATTTATCGGGACCATAAATCAGTAGTTGAGAGGGAAGGAGGTGCTATAAAGCTTGACTTTGTCAGACACCAGAAGTGAAGAAGGGTCAGCCCTTGGAAGGGAGACCACCAAGGAAGGCTCTGCAGAGGAAGGGAATGGAGAACCTCTTCAATTTCTCACATGCTCTAAAAGCCCCTTGCTTTTCCAATGATCATCTTGGAAGCTACGCGCCAACGTTCTGACCTCATACTAGCTCTCAGCCAATGTTTCTGTACCAAGCATCGCTCAGCTTTGAAAACTTTTTCCAATTAAAATTATGCTCCAGGCGGAGGAAGGGGGGAGACTTAACACATTTCTTGAAAATGTTGAATTTAATTATTTTGGCAGAAAGACCGTTCGTTCTGAGTCACCCAGTATGAGGGGGCTGTCAGGCCACATGGAGTTATCAGAAAAGATGGCGGCGGCGGCTGCTGCCGAAACGCATCCAAAATAAATATAGAAAGTAACTTCTGACCATTTCTTTTTCAAAAAAGAAAACCTTGCCACGTTCCAAGTGTGACCAAGAGGAGTTTCTCTGTTTATTATCAAAATATTTGTGCTTTATTCAGTGCTGCTTTGATTGAATTTCTAAGAAAACAGGCCTTGAAGTTGGTAATCAAATCAGGGGGCTTTTCTTACAAAAGGAGATTCTCGCGGCAGATTTAAACACATCTCTAGGACCTGCTGCCTGGTTTGGTTGAAAGAATGGGTTCTGAAACAGAAGATTTCTGGAATTTGAGGGACAAGATATGAGATTTGGATGACACACTATTTATGGTAGGACAAAGTCAAAGCCAGTAATGGGGAATTATTATATTAGATCAGAGGTGGGATCCAGCAGGTTCTCACAGGTTCCCGAGAGTAGGTTACTAATTATTTGTGTGTGCTGAGAGGGGGTTTTGCCACGTGATTTTTGCCTTAGTTACGCCCCTCCTCTTATGAATAAGCTGCAGTCTGCCATCTTGTACCACCACACAGAAGCAAGGCTATGCAGCGTGCTGGTTATGTGAGCATGAATGAGAGATGTGCATCTATCAACATGAAGTCTCCTATAGGCTGAGTCAGGCTAGAAAAAGAAGAAGAAGAGTTTGGATTTATATCCCCCCTTTCTCTCCTGTAGGAGACTCAAAGTGGCTGACAATCTCCTTGCCCTTCCCCCCTCACAACAAACACCCTGTGAGGTGGGTGGGGCTGAGAGAGCTCCGAGAAGCTGTGACTAGCCCAGGGTCACCCAGCTGGCGTGTGTGGGAGTGCACAGGCTAATCTGAATTCCCCAGATAAGCCTCCACAGCTCAGGTGGCCGAGCTGGGAATCAAACCCGGTTCCTCCAGATTAGATACACAAGCTCTTAACCTCCTACGCCACTGCTGCTTCAGGGATGCCCTGTTGATCTGCAGTAGAACAGCAAGATTTAAGTCCACTAGCACCATAGGGACCAAAAAGATTTTGTGCATATGGGCTTTATTTCCATTATAAACATGAACAGAACAGAAAGCAAAAAGAATCAAAACAAATATTACAATTGAATCGGAAGACTGCCAAAAAAGAAATCACACAAATGATATTGTACACAATCATCTGTTAAACAAAAAGACACTTGACTATAATAGCTGTTTTTGCCCACCGTGAATGACATAATAAACATGAAATAATGCTTATAATTATCTAACAAAAATCATAAAATACCTTACACAATATATAATGGGAATGATATTCGACAATGTTATAACACAGATTCAGATAGATGAAGTGGCTAAGAATAACTGTGATGTAATTAGTACTATAAATTTCCAAGCATAATTCTCATATATTTGACATTGACATGTTATTATCATTTGTTAAGGGGCTAAGAGCTTTTCAGATCCAAAGCTCCCTTCTAAGGTCCTACTGGATTCAAATCTAGCTTTTCTAAAGAAGTATCATTCTTTTCTCTCTCTCCTTTTTTGTATTCAAATTTTCATTAATACTTAAAATGCTTACAAAAAGCAAAGAAAAGAAAAAGATCAAAAACTGTAAAAAGTACACTTAACGTAAGGACTCCCAATTTCATCTACATTGAGTGTGAACAGTAAAAGTTAACACCACTTGGTCTTCAACCACACACCGGTACTTAAAATTCCAACTTAATAGCCACTACTGATAATTTAAATATTTTTCTCTGTTAAGTCTTGTAATAACAACCCACTAATCTTCAAAACCACTAATCATCATTTTACTTTTTTCTGTTGTACCCAAGCAATCCATCAACGGTTTCCAATTGTCCAAAAAATTTACTAAACTCTTTTCTTCAAGTAACCGAGTGAGTTTGGCCATCTCTGCCAATTCCAAAACCTTCACCCACCATTCTTCTATTGCTGGTATATCTGAAGTTTTCCATGTTTGTGCATAAAGTATTCTTGCAGCTGATGTCATGTATAAAAACATGACATCATGTATAAAAGCATGATGTCACCATGCTTTTCTCTCAATACTTTATTAGCATTCTTTGTATTACATGACGTCCCCAGTCCAGGGGCGTACCTAGGCGAACTTGAGCCCTGGGCAAAACCTGAGTTTGATGCCCCCCCCATGGGTGGCCACCCTCCCCCACCATGACCAAACAATGATTTTTTCCACCAGGTCGTTTCAAAGGCACCATCACATTATAGAACATCCCCCAACTCACAAATCTGAACATAGCAATGGGCCATGCCACACAGCTGAAATAATATTTGGAAAACATTTTCAAAATGCTTTCAAAATGTTTTATTACTGCTATGAAAACATTTTATGGTGTTGTATCCAGTCCCCCAATTGGGGGAAACAGCATCACTTTCTAAATGTTATTTAAAGAAGCTGGGGCAGATTCTTCCCTTTAAGGTGGATTTAAAAGGAGAATCTGGGCTCCCTAGTTTAAACAAGTGATGCTGGAATCCAACCCCAAACAGCATCACCTTCAATGTTTAAACTGGGGACCTCAGATTCTCCCTTTAAATCCATGCCGAAGGGGGTGGATTTAACAACAACAACAACAAACAACAATCTTTATTAGGCACTGAGAGAATAAAAGAAAGAAAGAAAACAAGCATTGGTGGGAAGGGAGTGAATTTAAAAGAAAAGAGAATCTGGGAAAATTTAGGGGGTGCCTGTTGTCAGAGTGCAATTATTAAGATAGCAGCACCAAAATTCCCTCAGAGTATCTTCGTGAGACCCTACTGATGATACCACTCAGATTTGGTGCAGTCTGGTTCAGGGGGTCCAAAGTTATGGACCCTCAAAGGTGTAGCCCCCATCTCCTATTAGCTCCCATTGGAAACAATGGGGATGAGGGTATTCCTTGGGAGTCCATAACTTTGGACTCCCTAAACCAAACCTCACCAAACCTGGGTGATATCATCAGGAGAGTCTCCCAAAAAATCCCTGAAATTTTGGTGCTGCTAGCCTAAAATCTGCGCCCCCTGCAGGCCACAAACGGAAAAACACTGAAAATACAAAATCCCTCACAAACCTGCAATTTTGTCGCCCACCACAAGGTGGCGCCCAGGGCAGCTGCCCACTTTGCCCAATGGGAGGTACGCCTCTGCCCCAGTCCCACACAGTCCAAGGAGATCAAATCTTGCTATTGGGAAAGAGGACAGAGTTTGGCAGGTTGAGGGGATAATGATGGGATACTATCAAACTCAATTATTGCGTACAGACTGCCGCAGTGGTTAAGAAGGCCCAGCAAAGACTGTACTATCTGAGACTTTTAAGGAAACAACAACTGGATGGAAAACTCCTGGTGTCCTTTTACCGCTGTGCTATAGAGAGTGTCTTAACCTACTGCATCTGTGTATGGTTCTCCAGTTGCACAGTGGCAGATAGGAAGGCGCTCCAAAGGGTGATCACTACTACTCAGAGGATTATCGGCTGCCCTCTCCCCTCTATAATTCCCGAAGCCCAAAGAAAGCCCAAAATATTCTGAAAGACCCGTCTCATCCAGCAATAACTCTCTTTTTTTGAATCCTCGTGACCATCCGACTGAGCTGATACAGGTCTATCAAAACTAGGACAAAGAGGCTTAGAGACAGCTTCTACTCTAGAGCTGTGGCTATGCTAAACTCTGCGGCTTCATGTTGCTGTGTTTGGGGCTGTGTAGGGATGGGTGGAGGAAGGGGAAAGTGAGGATGGGGTATGAGTCTGAAATTGTGTGCATCGAGGAATGCTGCTGTAAATTTCGTTGTGCGTGCACCATGACAATAAAATGCTTATGCTTATGCTTATTCACTAGCTTTCTAGTTTGAATACAACATGAAATGAGCGTAGAAGGTCAAGCCATACTGTGAATGATCACTGGGAATATAGGCGTCTTCTGCTCCTCGTACAACTTCAAGTGCCTACACTGCATTCTTAGTACAGGGATCCCCCCCCTCCCCCCCCCCCAAAAAAAGGGTTGTATATTTGTCCATTTGCTGCCAACCCACTATACACAGCTCAGGTTTGTGTTTCCAGATTGCATAGGACTACAGAGAATTTTGGGAACTCCTTTTATATAGATCATGCATTCTGACCATTATAAAGGCTGCCATTTGGATATTCCGCTTTGGGCACCAAACATCGATAGTCAATTTTGGAGGGGTGAACAGGGGCTGCCCTACTTTTTAATTACACAACACTCCTGCTGGAATAGTGGAGAGGGTGAGAGCACACAAAGGGTTTAAAAACAGCGATGCTTTCAAAGTGGCATGGCGTAGCTCACCCCGCTGTGATGTCATGGTCAAAATCTCGTTCATCCCACTAGATATTGCCTCTTCCAGTGGCGAAAGACGTGTAATCGCTGTTCTTCCTGGAGGAACATGCATTTCTGTTTTGCAGCACACGCGGCTAGCAGACTGGGCTGACAAAATCAACAGTGTCACCATGGGAATGCTTCTTAGGGCACAATCAAACAACTAGGGCAGGGGTCCCCAACCTTTCTGAGGTTGCTGGTACATTCAGAATTCTGACCCAAGGTGGTAGGTCCAATTGCAAAAGAGGTGGAAGCAGTGGTAAAATGCCACGGACTGAGGGTAACTTGTCACCATTTGAGAGAAATATGCGGAATTGGAGAAGAAACTAATATTAAAATGGTATAGAACACCGAAACAGTTGGCATATATGATAAAGAGACTCAGCCCGAAATGTTGGCATTGTGGGGATAAAAATGCAATTTACACCCATATGTGGTTAGAATGTCCAGAGGTAAAACACCTGTGGGAAAATGTTACAATGTATATGGAAAAATATGTGATGCTGTAAAAATAAAGATAAATATAGATCTATTATTTATAGGCATACTGGACTATACAATAATAGAACAAAGAAAGAGAAAGCTATTTAAACTTATGATCAGAGCGGCCCACGCAGTAATAGCATGAGGGTGGAAGGACAAAAGAATCTGGACAATACAGAAATGGTTGGAATATATATGGGGAACAAATGCAATTGGAATTTTTTGACATAATGTCAAGAAACCAAATATGGCAAGAAAAACAAAAAGATATGAAGTTGATCTGGACTGAATTCAAAGACTGGCTAAACGAAATTGGAATCACAGAAGAAAACTGGAAAAGAAGATTAGAAAGAATGGACCTGCTGCTGCACATTTAAAGAAGAAAAGAAGAAGGGGGAGGGGGGAAAGGGGGCAAAAGGATATGGAGGATGAAACATAAAGATGTATAATATAAATCTGTAATAATCCAAAATATCAATAAAAATTATTTTAAAAAAGTGAACACATGGTTTAAACACATTGTACTGTACATATACAGCTTACCTCCAGTCACAGACTGAAGATGCTTGTGCTGTAACGGCAATTCTGCAGCAATGACATTTGAAAAATCTGCACAGCCAATCAGATACCCAGTGGCCAATCAGAAGCTCCACCAGGCTGAAGTCCAACCTGGCCCAGCTACTCCCTAAAAAACTTGGTGAGTGCCACAGTGCCCACGGGAACCTGTTGGGGACCCCTGATGTAGGTGCTGACTTTAACATCAAGAAATGACCAAAGGTGTGAAGGTGCAGAACACTTTCCCAACCAGCCCCATTCCAGGGGTCTGCACCCTACGGCTCTCCAGATGTTCATGGACTACAATTCCCATCAGCCCCTGCCAGCATGGCCCGATGGGAATTGTAGTCCATGAACATCTGGAGAGCTGCAGGTTGCAGACTCCTGCCCTATTCCAGCAGTGGCGTAGGAGGTTAAGAGCTCGTGTATCTAATCTGGAGGAACCGGGTTTGATTCCCAGCTCTGCCGCCTGAGCTGTGGAGGCTTATCTGGGGAATTCAGATTAGCCTGGGCACTCCCACACACACCAGCTGGGTGACCTTGGGCTAGTCACAGCTTTTCAGAGCTCTCTCAGCCCCACCTACCTCACAGGGTGTTTGTTGTGAGGGGGGAAGGGCAAGGAGATTGTCAGCCCCTTTAGTCTCCTGCAGGAGAGAAAGGGGGATATAAATCCAAAACTCTTCTTCTCTTCTTCTTCTGGCATTCATTTTCAGAGATTATCCAAGACTTTACTAACGGAGAAACCCTTCCTTCCCTTGTCCGTCTCCAACCCTCTAGCCAATCAGAAGGCCCGGAGGAACCTGGTTTGCATTCTGGGTTGCATGCAAGGGAGCAAAGGAACACCACTTTCCTGCAACAGCAAACAAAGGAAGGCCACAGGAGAGGAGAGATTAATTCCAGTGTGGGCCGACAAGCTTGAGCAAGACATTTTACACAATCAGCGGCACTGTATAAAGAAACAAAGGCTTGGCCTAGAGGAAGTCTTTTGTAAGTGATAGTTCAAAATGTTTGTGCTGATTCCATCTAAACATGGAGAGTCACTGAGATTGGGAGAGGGGGATCGAAGACGAGGTCCAAGATTGAAAAGGGAAAAAGCAGTAGATCTTCCCAGAATGCCAGATTATCCTGGAGGAAAGATGAGCACCGTCGTCCAGGCTTTTCCGCAGCTCGACAAAACACCAAACAACCACACAGGCTTTCTTAGCGGATGCTGAGAGTCAGCTGACGTTCCCTGGACTAAATGATACCGGTACGGTAGGGAAGTATCTGAAGAAGAAGAATCTGAAGAAGAAGAAGAATCTGAAGAAGAAGAAGAATCTGAAGAAGAATCTGAAGAAGAAGAAGAATCTGAAGAAGAATCTGAAGAAGAAGAAGAATCTGAAGAAGAATCTGAAGAAGAATCTGAAGAAGAAGAAGAATCTGAAGAAGAAGAAGAATCTGAAGAAGAAGAAGAAGAAGAATCTGAAGAAGAAGAAGAAGAAGAAGAAGAAGAAGAAGAAGAAGAAGAAGAAGAAGAAGAAGAAGAAGAAGAAGAAGAAGAAGAAGAAGAAGAAGAGGAGTTTGGATTTATATCCCCCTTTCTCTCCTGCAGGAGACTCAAAGGGGCTTACAATCTCCTTGCCCTTCCCCCCCTCACAACAAACACCCTGTCAGGTAGGTGGGGCTGAGAGAGCTCTGAGAAGCTGTGACTAGCCCAAGGTCACCCAGCTGGCGTCTGTGGGAGTGTACAGGCTAATCTGAATTCCCCAGATAAGCCCCCACAGCTCAGGCTGTGGAACAGTGGTGGCGAACATTTGGCACTCCAGATGTTATGGACTACAATTCCCATCAGCCCCTGCTGGCAGGGGTGATGGGAATTGTAGTCCATAACATCTGGAGTGCCAAAGCTTCGCCACCACAGTCCTAGAAGCTATGCAATTCTAGTATTACACACCTCTAAGCCCACTGACTTCAGAAGGGTGTAACCAGAGGTGGGATCCAGCAGGTTCTCACAGGTTCCTGAGAGTAGGTTACTAATTATTTGTATGTGCCGAGAGGGGGTTACTAATTGGTGATTTTGCCACGTGATTTTTGCCTTAGTTACGCCCCTCCTCTCAGCAGTAGCGCACAGAACTTGGAGCAGTCTAGCAGGAGGTGCACCGGCTCGCGTGGCAGCCTGCGCCTGCGTGCATTCGTTTCCTGCCCAAGCCCAGGAATGCCCTGCCCCCAGAATGCCTGGCCACGCCCCATCATGCTCCGCCCAGCCCCATTGGTGCTACGCCACAGTTTGAATCCCACCACCATGGGAACCTGTTACGAAAATTTTTGGATCCCACCACTGGGTGTAACTTTGCTTAGGATTGAATTATAAATTACAATGTCTGCGACTGGAACCGTGCTTCAGCGGCCTCACCCCATCATGACTAGCAAACACAGAAGCAATTGATATGGATGTGCTTTATTTAACACAACCGATTTAGATGGAGGGATTTGGTTTTTCTTAGTGCAGAATTTGGAGAATCTGTGCGTAGATTTTTTAAAAAAGATGTACAGTATAGCATAGTGGTTAAGAGTCTTAGATGCTAATCTGGAGGACTGGGCTTGATTCCCCACCTCTCCACATGAGCAGAGGCACTAATCTGGAGAACCGGGTTCCGTTCCCCACTACTCCGAACGCAGCTTGTTTACCCTTGGCCCACTCACAGTTCTCTCGGAACTCTCTCAGCCCACCAATCTCACAAGATGTCTGTTGGAGGGAGGGGAAGGGGAGGCAAGTGTAAGTCGCTCTGAAACTCCTTAAAAGCAGAGAAAAGCAGTATATAAAAACCACATCTCCTTCATCAACGAATACACATAACCCTGAAAGTACATTGCCACAGGCCAAACCTCTTTGGGATTCTGAAGGCCAGTAACAACTGGGGTTTATAAATATTGCCTTTAGTAATAAATTGGAACTTTATATTGTTTCTGAAGGCAGCAAATTCCTATGATAAACCAACTGAAGCTATCACAAAAGAGAGATACCTTCACAGGAGTACTTCCATAGACATCTCTGTATTCTGGCAAAAGATCCTTAGGGGTGCTGTGTGGTTTCCGGGCTGTATGGCCGTGTTCTAGCAGCATTCTCTCCTGACGTTTCGCCTGCATCTGTGGCTGGCATCTTCAGAGGACCAGATCCTCTGAAGATGCCAGCCACAGATGCAGGCGAAACGTCAGGAGAGAATGCTGCTAGAACACGGCCATACAGCCCGGAAACCACACAGCACCCCAGTGATTCCGGCCGTGAAAGCCTTCGACAATAAAAAGTTCCTTTAATGCTTTCTTGGTTTCCCAAAGGCCTCAGACAAATGCTTTTCTTACAGAATCCCTCCTGGCCACGTGCCCAGTGTCACAGTAGAACAGCAAACAGCAAACAGTAGAACAGCAAACCATTTGGCAACTAGGTAGTGGATGCATCTAAAGAATACTAGAGGACCCCAAAGCATATGCCCCCGGACAGAGGTGGTTGGAATTTTCGGATCTCTCCCACGGGCTTATTTATTGGGTTCATTTCATTATTTATTTATTTAAGGAAATTACAGGCTGCTTTCCCAGAAGTTCCGAGCAGCTGCCAAGAAAGAGACTGTCATTTGAAACAACAAAATATAACCCTAAAACCAAGAAAATGCACAACAATCACTGTAGAAACCCACAAGAATGATCAGTATCCATCCATTTTCGGCTTGCCTGATTCCAACACGGCTTCATATCAGCTCACTGCGATGTCTGATATCCATGACCGTGAGCCGGAAAAGTAAAGGACCCTGGTGAAGTAGAACCGCCGGCCAGCATTTGACAAGCTTGTCACCACGAGAAGGTCTTTGCGATTGTTAGAATGGTCCACTGGTTACTTACTGAGGGGGGATTCTTCCTTGAGGAAAGGAGAACATCTTGTTGGGTGATTTCTACCATTAAATCAAGGAAGCAGGACTGATTTTCTTCTAGCTTCCTTGTTCCAGTGGAAGTCACCCTTCTTCAGTCTGGGACTCCCTAAGCAGTGAGACTTGAAAAAAACTTTGTCTCAACTATAACTTGAAACACTTAAGGTCACTTGATTAATGATCACACAGGGTGATTCCGCACACGAGTAAAATAGGTTTGACCCAGTTCCCTGAGAAGGGTACTAATCTAGGTCGAAGCCATTGTTGTTCCCCACTGCAACCAGCTTGATCCCAGCTCGGGAGAAGCTGAATCATCCCTGTGCCTCTTAAACGCTGCTCTGTTGAGATTGGCTACTGTTTTCTTTGACGGCCATGTTCCGCTTCTATCCCCACACACGTTATATAAAAAAAAACTGCCGCCACGGGAATGGAGGGACGGAAGGTGGCGTTTTTTTGATTGGCCAGCTGTACGCATGCCCGAAACACTCAGCTGTGATTGGCTGAATGGGGGACTCCTGACACCAGAGATTCCGCACTTTACTGGAATCGAGCTGAGTTCGAGCGTGGTTCCCTGAAAAAGTAGTAGTTCCCAACTGGAGTCGGAAATTTGACCGTTGCACGGGGCGAAGCTGGTACAGAACCACGTCGATCCCAGTGGTTGCGCGGAGCACTTAGGTCCAACACAGCTCGAACTTAGGTCGATAACACAAGTGCAGAATCGACCACAGAGCGGACAATCAAGAGTATAACAAATAACAGACCAGCAGCAAATGTATACACATAGAAGAAGAAAGAGTGGGTGATGTTATTGGGCGGGCCAAAATGTTCTCCTTTCCTCAAGGGAGAAGACCTCTTCTTGGCAAGTAGCCAATGGACCGGTCTCCCTGAGGAGGAGGAGGACATCTTGTTGCATCCTACCTGAGCAGTGTCCTAGTCTTTGGGTGGTTATCATCTGTTTGAAGCACTCTTCTTCCAAAGGCTGAGCTGCCCCACTGGTAGATGTTCAGTGTACAGCGACGGATGAAGGCAGAAAGGGTAGACCAGGTAGCAGCCCTATCCACCTTCTCTGCTGGTGGCTATTTGTCAAGAACGTCTACCCTGGCCTATGAATTAGCTTACACAGCTTAGCTTTGAATCTGGTATGGAAAGAGGAACTCATTCACAGTGATTGGTTGCGGGGGTCAGGAAGTTATGGCCAACGTTTTACTATAACTATTGTTAGGGGGAAGAATCCTTATGGGATCCAAAAAATTTAGTAACAGGTTCCCATGGTGGTGGGATTTAAATTGTGGTGTAGCACCAATGGGGCTGGGCGGGGCACTACGGGGGCGTGGCCGGGCATTCCGGGGCGGGGCATTCCTGGGTGGGGCTGTGGCAAGGACGCAGGCCGCTGCGCCGGCCCTTGGGTGGGAAACGAATGCACGCAGGCGCAGGCTGCCACGCACGCCGGTGCACCTCCTGCTAGACTGCTTCAAGTTCTGCGCGCTGCTGCTGAGAGAAGGGTCGTAACTAAGGCAAAAATCACGTGGCAAAATCACCAATTAGTAACCCCCTCTCGGCACACACGAATAATTAGTAACCTACTCTCGGGAACCTGTGAGAACCTGCTGGATCCCACCTCTGGCTTTACCCTTTTCTTCCTACTGGCAAAAAAGATATTTGTTTCGTGCTTTAGGAAACAACGGCACTGTGTTGTGATTCCTGGAAGATAGCTAGTCAGTTTTGGTGTCTTTCTTTCCATCTTCCTTTCCTGTTCTTAGATCAAGGTCTTGAATAATAACACCATAAAATGTAAATAAGACCCATATGTCAAGACACCTCCCTTCAACTTTTCTTTCCAGTCTCCAAGAAATCAGCAACAACGTAAGTATGTTGAGGTTCAGAATCCTCTAAGAGGAACCGAACCTTTTGCTCTCAAGTCGCTGCAGAAAATGTGGACCATTTATTAAAACGCAGTCCAATCTATTTCAGCCTCAGTTGCAGGGGCGTAATGCCCATTGGGCAAGGGGGGCATCAAAATGCAGGGTTCGTTTTTGGGTATTTTTAGTGGTTTTCTATTTTTGGCTGGCAGGGGGCGCAGTTTTTAGGCTAGCGGCACCAAAAGTTCAGCATATCATCAGGAGACGATCCTTATGCTATCCCCCAAGTTTGGTGAGGTTTGGTTCAGGGAGTCCAAAGTTATGGACTCCCAAAAGGGGTGCCCCCATCCCCCATTGTTTCCAATGGGAGCTAATAGGAGATGGGGGCTACAGTTTTGAGGGTCCATAACTTTGGCCCCCCTGAACCAAACTGCACCAAACCTGGGGGGTATCATCAGGGCAGTCTCCTGATGAGACCATGAAAGTTTTGAGACTGTGACTTCAGAAATGTGCCCCCCCCAGTAAGCCTTTCGCAACCCCCATTGACAGCAATGCAGAAAACTCAATGCAGAACAAAGATTCTTGGGCAAATTTCTTGGATGTTTCTTCAGGGGGTGCATTTGTGGATGTTCTGTGGATGTCTGTGGATGTCTGCAAGTTCTGTGCGCTACTGCTGAGAGGAGGGGCGTAACTAAGGCAAAAATCACGTGGCAAAATCACCAATTAGTAACCCCCTCTCGGCACACACAAATAATGAGTAACCTACTCTCGGGAACCTGTGAGAACCTGCTGGATCCCACCTCTGATCCCACGCATTCATTCACACTTCGGTAAAAAGACTCTCGATGGCTTGCAGGGACATCTGCGTCTCCCAGAGCAACCTCTTAGTTAGCCTCTTTGTCAACGTGAATGTTTCTGAATGGGAAATCTCTTTACATTCAGGTCCCGTTCTGCACTGGGCACTTTCAGCAATTTGCTCTGTTCATTTATTCCTTCTTTTTTAAAAAAAAAGTGTGAACATCACTGGTACTGTACAAAATGAGAAATCCAGCAAGGTCATTTGAAATGCCTTTGCATTCTGTCAATGTAAAATCAGTAAAAAAAAATTGAATGTCTAAATAATTTGAAAGGAAGCAGGTCTGACCAAGGAAAGAACACTTTAGAGAGGGTTTTATTTTTTTAAAAAATGCTATGACACAATTTTAACTCACTATGAAAATAAGCAGACACACATTACAAGCCCACTTGTCCACACATACCATGTTTCCCCGAAAATAAGACAGTGTCTTATATTAATTTTTGCTCCCAAAGATACGCTATGTCTTCTTTTCAAGGGATGTCTTATTTTTCCGTTCCACAGCTGCATGCTCTGGTATTCTGTTCGACGGGCATGCTTCCAAAGAAAAAATTTGCTACGTCTTACTTTCGGGGGATGCTTTATATTTAGCACTCCAGCAAAACCTCTACTATGTCTTATTCTCCGGGGATGTCTTATTTTCGGGGAAACAGGGTACTTGTTACTAATTTATCCTCAATCCAAAAGAGGAGTGGGGGGGTGGGGGAAGAGAATCAGGTTTTATACAGCTTCCATGACTGGCTTGTGGTAGAAAAAGCCATCATGTTGCAGCCGACTTATGGAGAGCCACGGGTGTTTTCAAAGCAAGAGGTGGACAGAGCGGGCTTGCTGTTGCCTGCCTCTCAGGACACAGCAACCCTCGACTTACTTGGGCCCCTTCCGCATTGTAGGAGTCGACTTTAGATCGACTTCAGTCCGACCCGAGTCCTCCGCACAGACGTAGCGTCGGACTCGTGTCTGACTCGACTCACCCCCCTCTCGCCGTTGAATTTCTGAGCTCGACTGGGGGGTTGAGTCGACTGGCGGACTCGGGTTGCGCTTGAGCCGAAGCCGGCGGAGTGCAGAATCTCCGTCGACTCGACTCTGCCATCTAGCCAACCACAGCTCAGTATTTCGCCCATGCGCAGAAGGGGAGACTCGTGGCGGCGGCAAAAAGCTTTGGCATGCGCAGAACGGGGGACTCAGCGACCAATCGGAACGCAGCGCAGGGAGGTGGTCCTGCCCTCTGAGCTCGGCTCCGGAGACACGAGTCAGCTGCTGTGCGGAGGAACGGGAGGACTCGAGCTGAGGTACGATTCCGCCGACACGAGTCGAACCTGAGTCGCCTCGTGTGTCCGGAAGGGTCTTGGTGTTCCCCTATCCAAGTACTAACCAGGGCCAACTCTGCTTAGCTTCCAAAATTTGAGATCAGGCTAGCCTGATCAATAACATAGCACGACCAATTACACAGAAATAACTGTTTTACTCCCCATAAGTGATCAGGAATGTGGTTGTTGAAAGCTATCACGGCATAGTGGTTAAGAGTGGTGGACTCTAATCTGGAGAACCAGGTTTGATTCCCCACTTCCCCACATGAGTGGCCAACATCAGGTGGATTTGTTTCCCTGCTCCTACACATGAAGCCTGTTGGCTGACCTTTGGTCAGTCGCAGTTCTCTCCAAACCCTCTCAGCCCCACCAGCCTCACAAGGTGTCTGTTGTGGGGAGAGGAAGGGAAAGGGGTTTGTAAGCTGCTTTGAGATTCCTTACAGGAGAGAAAGGCAGGGCCTAAGTCCAACTCTTTTATTCCTACTCTTCGCCTGTTTCCAAGCTTGGTTTATATTATACCAAATGAATGCTGTGTTAACTGGGCCAGACACTTTCCCAAAATACTCAGAGGCTTCATGGTTACTTGTTCTACTATAAAGATTCGCAAACTTTTTCACAAGCAACATTGTTTTTCGATGAGGTGTCACTGGAAAGAGGAACGGCTGCTCCTGAGGTGCAAACTCATTCCATGTCTTGTAAAATGTGTCTTTCCCTTCTTAAAGAAGAATTGCCTGCTGCCTCTCTGGAGGAGTCACGGCCTTGAGTACATCACATCCTCCCTTGTGACTGGTGCCGTGCTCACAAAACTCCTGGCCATGGGACCTTTGCATCTCCACGCACCAGAAGGCCCCCGTTTCACCTTTGCTTTTCAAAGAGAGATTTGCCAGGGCAGAGTTAGTAGCAGTCTGTTTTTACCAGCTGAGAAACAGCTGCCCGCAGGGAAGAAAAATAAATAAATCCCAGACCAAATGAAAATTTCGGCAGCATGGGGTGTCTGGCGGCATCACCTGCTTGCAGGGTACAAAGTCTGTACATTAAGGTCGAATCCCCACTTGAAATTTGCACGCAGATCCAAACCTGTTCGTTGTGAAACCGCGTCCTCTTCATCAGAGTTTCTCCCTCCCCACCGCAGCGAGCACACAGCAAACACACCTGGTTGCAGAACTCTTAGCAATACCCACTACCAGGCGAGCTTGCTTCGCTGGTTTCCCCTGATTGGCTGGCATGCCTTGATGGGGCGGGACCTTTTCCCACTGCAGAAACATACATTGTAGGGGCGTGATAAAAAAACCAGTGTGTGAAAGTTTAACGTTTGACTGTTTAACTGTGTAAATAGTCAATTGTTACCTGTGTAAACCATTAACGATTCAAAGTTACACGTTTGACTGTTTAACGTTTATTTCCCCTTCTTTCTGCTGGCCAATCGCAAAAGCGGAAATGAAACCAAGGAAAGGCTGTGCGCGCATTGCAGCGCTGATTGGTTGCCCGAATTCCGCATCACACTCCAGGGCGGGAAACGAGTCAGGGTTTCAACCCTCATCCCTCCCCTTGGATCAGCCCTGAACTGTGTTAATGGAAGTCTATGCCACTTGCAACCAGGTCCTGCCGGAACGCGGATTAACAGGGAGAACGAGTGCCAGAAACTGAATCTGCCACACAAGCAATGGGGAGGTCGTCCCTCAAACCTGGTTAGTTTGTGTTCTGAAACCTGGCTAAGACGGTAGTGGGGATTCGACCTAAGATGTGCAAGAAACCTACAGGAATACAATGGGGGTGGGGTGGGGTGGGGTGACCCTTCAATATGTCACTGTTGCCCAGTAGGTTGCTGCCTTGGAAGGCCGTTGCTGTCTCCCGCGGTGCTGGCAGTGCTGTGGGGCCTGTTCGGATCAGACCAGGGCCACACCACAGGGGACACTTGCCTCAGCTTCCTTCGGCGCTGTTTTAACGTCCCAGTCTGCTCCTCTGAAGGAACCTCATTCCAGCTTACTCTGAAAAGGGTTAGAATAATTGGGACCAGCAAAACAAAAACAATTAAGGGGAGGGGAACCTGTTTAGCTCTGAAGTAGCTTTTATTCCACACAGGTTGGGGTGGGGGGTGGGGGGAACCGAAGGTATAAGGAAAGCAAGGGACAGAAAAAAGCAAGCGTGTCGCCATGAGCTGTCACTTAGAAGGTTGGCCGGCTATCAGCAAATAGGGCCAGCAGTGGTCTGCCAGACCGTTTTGCTAGCGTGCGAGAGCAGGGCTTGGCCCAAGCAACCAAGGCAAGCCACTGACGGGCTGGTACCCCTACCAAGTAACTTACGCCCAGTGGTGGGATCCAAAAATCTTAGTAACAGGTTCCCATGGTGGTGGGATTCAAACTGTGGCGTAGCACCAATGGGGCTGGGCGGGGCACGACGGGGGCGTGGGCGGGCATTCCAGGGGCGGAGCATTCCTGGGTGGGGCTGTGGCAAGGACGCAGCCGCTGCGCCGGTCCTTGGGCGGGAAACGAATGCACGCAGGCGCAGGCTGCCACGCACGCCGGTGCACCTCCTGCTAGACTGCTTCAAGTTCTGCGCGCTACTGCTGAGAGGAGGGGTGTAACAAAGGCAAAAATCACGTGGCAAAATCACCCATTAGTAACCCCCTCTTGGCACACACAAATAATTAGTAACCTACTCTCGGGAACCTGTGAGAACCTGCTGGATCCCACCTCTGCTTACGCCTCTCATTGCCTCCTGAATTTGGTCAGCTAACAGCCGGGCCACAGAAGCTCGGCTGTTTTCCCAGAGGTCAGGCAAAGAAAACCCCTACCCTCCGTCTGCTTTAGTTTGTCAGCACACCAGCATCGACACAAGGTAGAGGGGCTGAAGATTTTACGGCCCTCAGGCAAAAGAGGTTGTCGTCCTTTGCTTGTCTGCTAGGACACATTCCTCTTCTATTTCTACCAGCAAGTGAAAAATGTCTTTTCCAAGAGAGATGAACCACAGCCTAGAGATTCACTTTAGACAAGTTTGCAAATTTGTTCAAAATACTGTTTTGCAGGGCAGGGGTTGGAGCCTGTGAAGTTTGGCTGCTGTGGGGTTTTGGGGCTGTGTGGCCTTGGTCCTAACGTGCGGACGAAATGTTAGAAGCAAAAACTACCAGACCACAGCCACACACCCCGGAAAACCCACAACAGCCCGCTGATTCCGGCCCTTGACAATACCTGTTTTCCTACAGTGATTAGTTTCTAAAGACACAAGGAAATGTTTTCAATAATTATCGTCATCGTAACTATTACGAAGAAATGCAGCAGGGAATGGTCTCAATAAAATCAGTTTCCCCTGAGTGTTTTGGTTTTTTAATAACTCTTTTAAAAAGTAATGTTGTTACCTTGCTTTGAATACCTCTTTCCAGTAAAAGAACACCCTACCACCCTACTTAAAAGATAAATGCGATTTCTCTCTCATAAGAGATAATTGCTTGAGGTTTTCTACCTTAGATAAACCCCCCAATGGGATGCTGTGTGGTTTCCGGGCTGTATGGCCGTGTTCTAGCAGACAGCCCGGAAACCACACAGCACCCCAGTGATTCCGGCCGTGAAAGCCTTCGACAATATATTGAACATCTCTACGGGGAGAAATTGTTCCAAGACACAAGGAAATTGGAAAAACTACGGCTCAGGAAAGCACACCTACTATGTTCTCTAACCTTTCTTCTACGCTGCAGAGAAAAGGGAACTATCCCATCATTTCTTGCAGCCAAAAGGACTTTCAAAACTCCATCTGCTAGAACACGGCCATACAGCCCGGAAACCACACAGCACCCCAGTGATTCCGGCCGTGAAAGCCTTCGACAATACAAACCCCCAATGGGTAGCATCTATTCGCTGTGGAAACTTTTTCTCTTCTCCCTGCTCAGAGTTGGCGGCTAGATTGAGTTGTGAAGTTTTGGTCGGCACTGCTTCATTACGCCCACAAAGCTAACTCTCAGGATTTAGCGCTTTCCTTATGGAGCCAGTGAACGGAGGGTAATGTGGACTCAGCAGCCCTGAAACTGAAGAGCAACAGCAGTTGGTAGACGCTGATTTTTTCCCCGACAGTTGTGTTCCTCCTGGTTGTAGGCAGCGCCAAAGAGGAGTCCAGAATACCACGAGAAAGTCTGTTTTTTTTCCTCTGTGTGTGCGTAAAAATGGCCAGCGTGGCCAGAATCGGACTTGCGAAAAGAACTTGATCTCCGTTGCTTCTCCATCCCCGCCTGGCAGGCCAGAGAAGGTCAAATACGGTTCAGAAAATAAAAAAATTGATGTCTTTATACAAGCGGTGGTTTATAACACTCTAAAACGTTCTGCGAACAGCAACTGGAACTTTGGAGACTTCTCCCAAAGGAGCCATTTTCTTCGTTCAACTTGAGTCTGTTCCTTGCAGTGACTTAGACCACACACACACACAAAACCACAGGGACACACGCAAAACCTTTCCTGTGTCTCAATGCTGTCACCACGCTGAGCCCCACACAGACCTGGAGACCTGAAGCTAAAGTTCTGGCTGCTAGTCTCAAATCAATCTGTGAACTTCAGTTGTCCTCAAAGCTACCAAAGTGTAGACTCACCCACCCCACCATGTCTCTTCTCTTTCTCACGTTCCCTTTTAGTGTGGCCAACTATGAACCGGGATATCCCTGAAGATTTGGGAGTGGTTGAGGAAGAGAGGGACCTTAGCAGGGTATAATATCATAGATTCCATCCATCAAAGAAGCCATTTTATTCAGGCGAACTGATCCCTTGACATGTGGAGATCAGTTGTAATACTGGCAATCCTATTCCCTTCCCATTTCAGACTTCCTCCTTGTCTTCACCTCCTTCAGCATCCTCTGGAACAGTCCCCGTCTCCAATCTCTCCCCTCTTTATGATAGAAGAAGGAGGAGGAGGAGGAGGAGGAGGAGGAGAAGAAGAGGAGGAGGAGGAGGAGGAGAAGAAGAAGAGGAGGAGGAGGAGGAGGAGGAGTAGTTTGGATTTATATCCCCCCTTTCTCTCCTGCAGGAGACTCAAAGGGGCTTACAATCTCCTTGCCCTTCCCCCCTCACAACAAACACCCTGTGAGGTAGGTGGGGCTGAGAGAGCTCCGAGAAGCTGTGACTAGCCCAAGGTCACCCAGCGGGCGTGTGTGGGAGTGCACAGGCTAATCTGAATTCCCCAGATAAGCCTCCACAGCTCAGGCGGCAGCTGTGGTTTGAGAGGTGGTTTGCCATTGCCGGCCTCCATGTCACGTCCTTGGTATTCTTTGGAAATCTCCCACACAAATACTTGCTAGGGACAGGGTTGAGCGTGTGACCGGCCCAAGGTCACCCAGCAAGCTTCCGAGGGAGGGGATTCAAACCTGGATTTCCAGGGGTCTGCAACCTGCGGCTAGTCTAACACCCTACTTGAAATTTGCACGCAGATCCAAACCTGTTCGTTGTGAAACTGTGTCCTCTTCATCAAAGTTTCTCCCTCCCCACTGGAGCGAGCACACAGCAGACACACCCTGTTGCAGAACTCTTAGCAATCCCCACTACCAGGCGAGCTCGCTTCGCCGTCTCCCCTGATTGGCTGGCGTGCCTTGATAGGGCGGGACCTTTTCCCACTGCGGAAAAGTACATTGTAGGGGTGTGATCAAAAAAAACAGCGTGTAAAAGTTTAACATTTAACTGTTTAACTGTGCAAACAGTTAATTGTTACCTGTGTAAACCATGAACGATTCAAAGTTGCGTGTTTGACTGTTTAATGTTTGCATCCCCTTCTGCTGGCCGATCGCAAAAGCGGAAATGAAACCAAAGAAAGGCTGCGCGCGCATTGCAGCACTGATTGGTTGCCTGAATTCCGCGTCACACTCCAGGGCGGGAAATGAGTCAGGGTTTCAACCCTCATCCCTCCCCTCGGATCAGCTCTGAACCATGTTAATGGGGTCTATGCCACTTGCAACCAGGTCCTGCCGGAACACGGATTAACGGGGAGAACGAGCGCTAGAAACGGAATCTGCCACGCAAGCAATGGGGAGGTCGTCCCTCAAACCTGGTTAGTTTGTGTTCTGAAACCTGGCTAAGACGGTAGTGGGGATTCGACCAATGACAACTTAATTTGCCAAGCCTTGTCTGTCCTCTTGCAATCTCAGAATCTCGGCAGAGTCTAAACAGAACCGTGTGAGGGACCTCTTTTTAATTCTGCCAGGGCAGCATTTGCTTAAGCCAAAGCATGCACATTTCTTGCGCAATCAGAAGGGCAGCAGACACACACGTCACTTCCACCAATTTTCCATGCAACTTCTCTGGGCGCAACAAACGTTAGCAACTGTTTATACTTTTATCTGAAGTCACTTATGGACGGATAAGAGGCTCAATCTCAGCTCTTTAACTGGAGCAAACGGAAGTTGCGGGACTGCTGGGTCAGCAAACTAGACTGAAAGCTACATCCCCTTTTATGTAACTCGCCACATCTGGCAGGAAACCCCTCGCTTTGACTCTGAGCTTTTGATTTCCTTTTTTCTGAAGAAGCAGAGTCAACGTGTGGGTCTCTCTCTTCTTCTACTGTCCTCCTGGCTTCCATTCCGCTCTGTGCACCCCACAAACTCGCACATGAATTTTAGAGGAATCCACCTACTTTCTTAATTTAGACCATGACCACTTAAGCAGACTTAAATTGCACAGTGGTGCAGTTAAAACTGCCCGTGTGATATGGATGCAGAGGTTTGGGATGTCTTTAGGCATGGTGGGTGGAAATGTTAACAGCCCTAAGCATGCAGCATAAATAGAAATGCATGCCGTTCAATCAGGGAGTAAGACATTCCCCTGTCTTTTTACACATTCCACCAGTATCCTCTCTTGTACAAGTTTTGATATTTAGTGTTTCTAGCAAAGAACAACAGGATGGGAATTTTTGCCCTTCGACATGAAACAGCAAGAATGAATCAACCGACATCCGAAGTGTGCCACAGTGTGATTTTTAGGCATTTTCCAAAGCAGTGCAGGCAAGGCTATCAGACTCCCCGTTTTCCAAAACTATATGAAGTCAGAAAAAGAATAGCCAGTCAGCCTGACATGGCTGCCAGGTGCATGTGCATTTATTTATATCCCACTCTCCATCCCACAATTGGGACTCAACAGCAGTTTACAACATCAATTCTCCCTTTGTCCCTTTTCTTACAATAACCTTGCGAGGTAGGCCAGGCTGAATGCATGTGACAGGCCCAAGGTCACCCAGCAAGCTTTCGTGGTAGATGTGGGAATTTGAACTCAGTTCCCCAGGTTACTACTCTATCTACCACACTACACTGTTGGGATTGCTCTGAATCATGCAGTCTTTTTTTAACTGAAGTTAACAATTACAAGCAAAACAGAACCAGAAATATTTGAAATCACTTGCTCAATATCAAGGTGTGTCTATGCAACAGTATTTTACCAGATAAATGTTTTTTTGCCAATATTTTACCAGATAAATAACTAAGGTAGAGTTACTGGTTGGCGTAGCACCAATGGGGCTGGGCGGGGCATTCCGGGGCGGGGCATTCCAGGGCAAGGCTGTGGCAAGGACACAGCCACTGCGCCGGTCCTTGGGCGGGAAACGAATGCACGCAGGCGCAGGCTGCCACGCATACCGGTGCACCTCCTGCTAGACTGCTTCAAGTTCTGCGCGCTACTGCTGAGAGGAGGGGCGTAACTAAGGCAAAAATCACATGGCAAAATCACCAATTAGTAACCCCCTCTCGGCACACACAAATAATTAGTAACCTACTCTCGGGAACCTGTGAGAACTTGCTGGATCCCACCTCTGATTCCCCCCCTTCCCTCATACACACACAAGTACTGTATAGTCCTGAGTACCATGTAAATACAAAGCACCAAAGAAACACTAATGGTGGAAAGAGAAATCAAGTCACAGCTGACCTAGAGAGACCCTGTAGGATTTCCAAGGCAAGAGACATTCAGAGGTGGTTTGCCATCGTCTCCCCCATATAATGACCCTGGGCTTCCTTTGTGGACCCTGCTTAGCTTTTGAGATCTGATGAGATCAAGCTAACTTGGGTCATTCATTCAACAACAGTTGAAGCAAATTAAAAATGTAAAGAAGTCACACCTAAGAAGAGCCCCACTGGATCAGACCAAAGTCTATGTGGTCCAGAATTGGGTTCTGGGAATCCGGCCTTCCCTCTTTTGGAACTCTTTAGAGGGGGAAAGGCTAGATAATCCACTTGGTGCCTTTCCAAGACCTAATAACCATGTAGAGAAGCAGGCTGGTTTCGATTAGTGAAACTGCAGGGATGAAAAGTTTAATTCCACCCCATCCCACCCTGGCAGCTGCCATTCAACTTAAAGAGACTGGAAGAGATGCATGATCTCTAGGTCTCCTTCTTAGCAGGAAGACAGCCCTCCTAAATATAAATTCAACAGTTTGAGTGCAGAGAGCTGACTTCCTTCTACCAAGATGTTCTGGAAATCGTAAATCTGGTTCTGATTTCAGGAGAAAGCCGGCTGGAACCTGTTGGCTAATAGCTTTGACATCACGTATGCATGCAATCATTCTCCAGGTTATTTAATAAGGTGGGGAAAACAACTTATGCAAAACCTCTTAAGAAATCTGGGAAATGGTATGATATATATAATACACACACTTTTTATTTTTTTAAAATCACTTTTAATAATTTAACAAGCCTAACTATTGCTGGAAGGAATGAATAACTGATACTCAATTTGGCTCAGGAGTAACTCTCATCCAGTGGTCAAAATGAGGGTATCTATACTTGTAACGTGAGGTTGGGTTTACACTAAGGTGACCAGATGGTCACAGCATGAACTCAGGAGGAGAATTGGCTGACTCTTGTGCGCGCAGCCGCATGAAGCCTACTGACCTTCTGGGAAGCTACGTTTCCACGCCCCAGAAGGCAGTCACGGCAACCTCCCAAAAATCCGGGACAATAGAAGTAACCAGCGGAATATGAGACAAATTGTGTCAATGAAATGGTTTCGTCCCACCAAAAGCGGGACGTCTGGTCAGCCTAGTTTACACTGTGGATGATGTCTGCTTTCGCTATTCCAGAGTTTCCTGTTGCAGGGATATTGGGTTACTGTTCTTTTTCAGATGTGGCGCTAATCAGGGATGCTTTTGAAATTCTGTGCATCTATATACCTGGATTCTGGAGTTGAATATCATAACGTTTCCAAAGCAGAATGTTAGGTTTCACACATTTCCAGATTTTGTATGAATACACGTGACGCTGCGTCCAACTGAATCCAACCCTTGGTCCATCCAAGTCCATATTGTCTACTCAGACTAGCAGCCAATCTCCACATTACCTACTGCAAGATCCTTTTAATAGGAGATGCCAGGGATTGAATGTGAGACCTCAGGGTGCTGGGTATACCAGAGGCGAAGCTACCAGGGGGCCGGGGGGGAGATTGAGCGTTGCACTGGGCATGTGCCTGGGGGGGAGGGGCACAAAAAATTCAGGTTCATTTGTGTGTTTTTTGTATTTTTTAGTGTTTTTTGGTTTTTGGCCTGCAGGGTGTGCAGTTTTTAGGCTAGCAGTACCACAATTTCAGTGATGTTTTGGGAGACTCACCTGATGATACCACTCAGGTTTGGTGACCCCCCCCCACCCCCCCCCCCCCCCCCAATGCCCCACCCCCCCCCCCCCCCCATACCCCCCCCCCCCACCACCCCCCACCCCACCCACACCCCCCCCCCCCCCCCCCCCCCCTCCCAACATCCCCTCCCCCCCCCCCGCGCCCACCCCACCCCCCCCCCAAACCCCCACACCCTCCCACACCCCCCGCCCCCCACCCCCCCCCCCCCCCACCCCCCCCCCCCCCCACCCCCCCCCCCCCCCACCCCCCCCCCCCCCCACCCCCCCCCCCCCCCACCCCCCCCCCCCCCCACCCCCCCCCCCCCCCACCCCCCCCCCCCCCCACCCCCCCCCCCCCCCACCCCCCCCCCCCCCCACCCCCCCCCCCCCCCACCCCCCCCCCCCCCCACCCCCCCCCCCCCCCACCCCCCCCCCCCCCCACCCCCCCCCCCCCCCACCCCCCCCCCCCCCCACCCCCCCCCCCCCCCACCCCCCCCCCCCCCCACCCCCCCCCCCCCCCACCCCCCCCCCCCCCCACCCCCCCCCCCCCCCACCCCCCCCCCCCCCCACCCCCCCCCCCCCCCACCCCCCCCCCCCCCCACCCCCCCCCCCCCCCACCCCCCCCCCCCCCCACCCCCCCCCCCCCCCACCCCCCCCCCCCCCCACCCCCCCCCCCCCCCACCCCCCCCCCCCCCCACCCCCCCCCCCCCCCACCCCCCCCCCCCCCCACCCCCCCCCCCCCCCACCCCCCCCCCCCCCCACCCCCCCCCCCCCCCACCCCCCCCCCCCCCCACCCCCCCCCCCCCCCACCCCCCCCCCCCCCCACCCCCCCCCCCCCCCACCCCCCCCCCCCCCCACCCCCCCCCCCCCCCACCCCCCCCCCCCCCCACCCCCCCCCCCCCCCACCCCCCCCCCCCCCCACCCCCCCCCCCCCCCACCCCCCCCCCCCCCCACCCCCCCCCCCCCCCACCCCCCCCCCCCCCCACCCCCCCCCCCCCCCACCCCCCCCCCCCCCCACCCCCCCCCCCCCCCACCCCCCCCCCCCCCCACCCCCCCCCCCCCCCACCCCCCCCCCCCCCCACCCCCCCCCCCCCCCACCCCCCCCCCCCCCCACCCCCCCCCCCCCCCACCCCCCCCCCCCCCCACCCCCCCCCCCCCCCACCCCCCCCCCCCCCCACCCCCCCCCCCCCCCACCCCCCCCCCCCCCCACCCCCCCCCCCCCCCACCCCCCCCCCCCCCCACCCCCCCCCCCCCCCACCCCCCCCCCCCCCCACCCCCCCCCCCCCCCACCCCCCCCCCCCCCCACCCCCCCCCCCCCCCACCCCCCCCCCCCCCCACCCCCCCCCCCCCCCACCCCCCCCCCCCCCCACCCCCCCCCCCCCCCACCCCCCCCCCCCCCCACCCCCCCCCCCCCCCACCCCCCCCCCCCCCCACCCCCCCCCCCCCCCACCCCCCCCCCCCCCCACCCCCCCCCCCCCCCACCCCCCCCCCCCCCCACCCCCCCCCCCCCCCACCCCCCCCCCCCCCCACCCCCCCCCCCCCCCACCCCCCCCCCCCCCCACCCCCCCCCCCCCCCACCCCCCCCCCCCCCCACCCCCCCCCCCCCCCACCCCCCCCCCCCCCCACCCCCCCCCCCCCCCACCCCCCCCCCCCCCCACCCCCCCCCCCCCCCACCCCCCCCCCCCCCCACCCCCCCCCCCCCCCACCCCCCCCCCCCCCCACCCCCCCCCCCCCCCACCCCCCCCCCCCCCCACCCCCCCCCCCCCCCACCCCCCCCCCCCCCCACCCCCCCCCCCCCCCACCCCCCCCCCCCCCCACCCCCCCCCCCCCCCACCCCCCCCCCCCCCCACCCCCCCCCCCCCCCACCCCCCCCCCCCCCCACCCCCCCCCCCCCCCACCCCCCCCCCCCCCCACCCCCCCCCCCCCCCACCCCCCCCCCCCCCCACCCCCCCCCCCCCCCACCCCCCCCCCCCCCCACCCCCCCCCCCCCCCACCCCCCCCCCCCCCCACCCCCCCCCCCCCCCACCCCCCCCCCCCCCCACCCCCCCCCCCCCCCACCCCCCCCCCCCCCCACCCCCCCCCCCCCCCACCCCCCCCCCCCCCCACCCCCCCCCCCCCCCACCCCCCCCCCCCCCCACCCCCCCCCCCCCCCACCCCCCCCCCCCCCCACCCCCCCCCCCCCCCACCCCCCCCCCCCCCCACCCCCCCCCCCCCCCACCCCCCCCCCCCCCCACCCCCCCCCCCCCCCACCCCCCCCCCCCCCCACCCCCCCCCCCCCCCACCCCCCCCCCCCCCCACCCCCCCCCCCCCCCACCCCCCCCCCCCCCCACCCCCCCCCCCCCCCACCCCCCCCCCCCCCCACCCCCCCCCCCCCCCACCCCCCCCCCCCCCCACCCCCCCCCCCCCCCACCCCCCCCCCCCCCCACCCCCCCCCCCCCCCACCCCCCCCCCCCCCCACCCCCCCCCCCCCCCACCCCCCCCCCCCCCCACCCCCCCCCCCCCCCACCCCCCCCCCCCCCCACCCCCCCCCCCCCCCACCCCCCCCCCCCCCCACCCCCCCCCCCCCCCACCCCCCCCCCCCCCCACCCCCCCCCCCCCCCACCCCCCCCCCCCCCCACCCCCCCCCCCCCCCACCCCCCCCCCCCCCCACCCCCCCCCCCCCCCACCCCCCCCCCCCCCCACCCCCCCCCCCCCCCACCCCCCCCCCCCCCCACCCCCCCCCCCCCCCACCCCCCCCCCCCCCCACCCCCCCCCCCCCCCACCCCCCCCCCCCCCCACCCCCCCCCCCCCCCACCCCCCCCCCCCCCCACCCCCCCCCCCCCCCACCCCCCCCCCCCCCCACCCCCCCCCCCCCCCACCCCCCCCCCCCCCCACCCCCCCCCCCCCCCACCCCCCCCCCCCCCCACCCCCCCCCCCCCCCACCCCCCCCCCCCCCCACCCCCCCCCCCCCCCACCCCCCCCCCCCCCCACCCCCCCCCCCCCCCACCCCCCCCCCCCCCCACCCCCCCCCCCCCCCACCCCCCCCCCCCCCCACCCCCCCCCCCCCCCACCCCCCCCCCCCCCCACCCCCCCCCCCCCCCACCCCCCCCCCCCCCCACCCCCCCCCCCCCCCACCCCCCCCCCCCCCCACCCCCCCCCCCCCCCACCCCCCCCCCCCCCCACCCCCCCCCCCCCCCACCCCCCCCCCCCCCCACCCCCCCCCCCCCCCACCCCCCCCCCCCCCCACCCCCCCCCCCCCCCACCCCCCCCCCCCCCCACCCCCCCCCCCCCCCACCCCCCCCCCCCCCCACCCCCCCCCCCCCCCACCCCCCCCCCCCCCCACCCCCCCCCCCCCCCACCCCCCCCCCCCCCCACCCCCCCCCCCCCCCACCCCCCCCCCCCCCCACCCCCCCCCCCCCCCACCCCCCCCCCCCCCCACCCCCCCCCCCCCCCACCCCCCCCCCCCCCCACCCCCCCCCCCCCCCACCCCCCCCCCCCCCCACCCCCCCCCCCCCCCACCCCCCCCCCCCCCCACCCCCCCCCCCCCCCACCCCCCCCCCCCCCCACCCCCCCCCCCCCCCACCCCCCCCCCCCCCCACCCCCCCCCCCCCCCACCCCCCCCCCCCCCCACCCCCCCCCCCCCCCACCCCCCCCCCCCCCCACCCCCCCCCCCCCCCACCCCCCCCCCCCCCCACCCCCCCCCCCCCCCACCCCCCCCCCCCCCCACCCCCCCCCCCCCCCACCCCCCCCCCCCCCCACCCCCCCCCCCCCCCACCCCCCCCCCCCCCCACCCCCCCCCCCCCCCACCCCCCCCCCCCCCCACCCCCCCCCCCCCCCACCCCCCCCCCCCCCCACCCCCCCCCCCCCCCACCCCCCCCCCCCCCCACCCCCCCCCCCCCCCACCCCCCCCCCCCCCCACCCCCCCCCCCCCCCACCCCCCCCCCCCCCCACCCCCCCCCCCCCCCACCCCCCCCCCCCCCCACCCCCCCCCCCCCCCACCCCCCCCCCCCCCCACCCCCCCCCCCCCCCACCCCCCCCCCCCCCCACCCCCCCCCCCCCCCACCCCCCCCCCCCCCCACCCCCCCCCCCCCCCACCCCCCCCCCCCCCCACCCCCCCCCCCCCCCACCCCCCCCCCCCCCCACCCCCCCCCCCCCCCACCCCCCCCCCCCCCCACCCCCCCCCCCCCCCACCCCCCCCCCCCCCCACCCCCCCCCCCCCCCACCCCCCCCCCCCCCCACCCCCCCCCCCCCCCACCCCCCCCCCCCCCCACCCCCCCCCCCCCCCACCCCCCCCCCCCCCCACCCCCCCCCCCCCCCACCCCCCCCCCCCCCCACCCCCCCCCCCCCCCACCCCCCCCCCCCCCCACCCCCCCCCCCCCCCACCCCCCCCCCCCCCCACCCCCCCCCCCCCCCACCCCCCCCCCCCCCCACCCCCCCCCCCCCCCACCCCCCCCCCCCCCCACCCCCCCCCCCCCCCACCCCCCCCCCCCCCCACCCCCCCCCCCCCCCACCCCCCCCCCCCCCCACCCCCCCCCCCCCCCACCCCCCCCCCCCCCCACCCCCCCCCCCCCCCACCCCCCCCCCCCCCCACCCCCCCCCCCCCCCACCCCCCCCCCCCCCCACCCCCCCCCCCCCCCACCCCCCCCCCCCCCCACCCCCCCCCCCCCCCACCCCCCCCCCCCCCCACCCCCCCCCCCCCCCACCCCCCCCCCCCCCCACCCCCCCCCCCCCCCACCCCCCCCCCCCCCCACCCCCCCCCCCCCCCACCCCCCCCCCCCCCCACCCCCCCCCCCCCCCACCCCCCCCCCCCCCCACCCCCCCCCCCCCCCACCCCCCCCCCCCCCCACCCCCCCCCCCCCCCACCCCCCCCCCCCCCCACCCCCCCCCCCCCCCACCCCCCCCCCCCCCCACCCCCCCCCCCCCCCACCCCCCCCCCCCCCCACCCCCCCCCCCCCCCACCCCCCCCCCCCCCCACCCCCCCCCCCCCCCACCCCCCCCCCCCCCCACCCCCCCCCCCCCCCACCCCCCCCCCCCCCCACCCCCCCCCCCCCCCACCCCCCCCCCCCCCCACCCCCCCCCCCCCCCACCCCCCCCCCCCCCCACCCCCCCCCCCCCCCACCCCCCCCCCCCCCCACCCCCCCCCCCCCCCACCCCCCCCCCCCCCCACCCCCCCCCCCCCCCACCCCCCCCCCCCCCCACCCCCCCCCCCCCCCACCCCCCCCCCCCCCCACCCCCCCCCCCCCCCACCCCCCCCCCCCCCCACCCCCCCCCCCCCCCACCCCCCCCCCCCCCCACCCCCCCCCCCCCCCACCCCCCCCCCCCCCCACCCCCCCCCCCCCCCACCCCCCCCCCCCCCCACCCCCCCCCCCCCCCACCCCCCCCCCCCCCCACCCCCCCCCCCCCCCACCCCCCCCCCCCCCCACCCCCCCCCCCCCCCACCCCCCCCCCCCCCCACCCCCCCCCCCCCCCACCCCCCCCCCCCCCCACCCCCCCCCCCCCCCACCCCCCCCCCCCCCCACCCCCCCCCCCCCCCACCCCCCCCCCCCCCCACCCCCCCCCCCCCCCACCCCCCCCCCCCCCCACCCCCCCCCCCCCCCACCCCCCCCCCCCCCCACCCCCCCCCCCCCCCACCCCCCCCCCCCCCCACCCCCCCCCCCCCCCACCCCCCCCCCCCCCCACCCCCCCCCCCCCCCACCCCCCCCCCCCCCCACCCCCCCCCCCCCCCACCCCCCCCCCCCCCCACCCCCCCCCCCCCCCACCCCCCCCCCCCCCCACCCCCCCCCCCCCCCACCCCCCCCCCCCCCCACCCCCCCCCCCCCCCACCCCCCCCCCCCCCCACCCCCCCCCCCCCCCACCCCCCCCCCCCCCCACCCCCCCCCCCCCCCACCCCCCCCCCCCCCCACCCCCCCCCCCCCCCACCCCCCCCCCCCCCCACCCCCCCCCCCCCCCACCCCCCCCCCCCCCCACCCCCCCCCCCCCCCACCCCCCCCCCCCCCCACCCCCCCCCCCCCCCACCCCCCCCCCCCCCCACCCCCCCCCCCCCCCACCCCCCCCCCCCCCCACCCCCCCCCCCCCCCACCCCCCCCCCCCCCCACCCCCCCCCCCCCCCACCCCCCCCCCCCCCCACCCCCCCCCCCCCCCACCCCCCCCCCCCCCCACCCCCCCCCCCCCCCACCCCCCCCCCCCCCCACCCCCCCCCCCCCCCACCCCCCCCCCCCCCCACCCCCCCCCCCCCCCACCCCCCCCCCCCCCCACCCCCCCCCCCCCCCACCCCCCCCCCCCCCCACCCCCCCCCCCCCCCACCCCCCCCCCCCCCCACCCCCCCCCCCCCCCACCCCCCCCCCCCCCCACCCCCCCCCCCCCCCACCCCCCCCCCCCCCCACCCCCCCCCCCCCCCACCCCCCCCCCCCCCCACCCCCCCCCCCCCCCACCCCCCCCCCCCCCCACCCCCCCCCCCCCCCACCCCCCCCCCCCCCCACCCCCCCCCCCCCCCACCCCCCCCCCCCCCCACCCCCCCCCCCCCCCACCCCCCCCCCCCCCCACCCCCCCCCCCCCCCACCCCCCCCCCCCCCCACCCCCCCCCCCCCCCACCCCCCCCCCCCCCCACCCCCCCCCCCCCCCACCCCCCCCCCCCCCCACCCCCCCCCCCCCCCACCCCCCCCCCCCCCCACCCCCCCCCCCCCCCACCCCCCCCCCCCCCCACCCCCCCCCCCCCCCACCCCCCCCCCCCCCCACCCCCCCCCCCCCCCACCCCCCCCCCCCCCCACCCCCCCCCCCCCCCACCCCCCCCCCCCCCCACCCCCCCCCCCCCCCACCCCCCCCCCCCCCCACCCCCCCCCCCCCCCACCCCCCCCCCCCCCCACCCCCCCCCCCCCCCACCCCCCCCCCCCCCCACCCCCCCCCCCCCCCACCCCCCCCCCCCCCCACCCCCCCCCCCCCCCACCCCCCCCCCCCCCCACCCCCCCCCCCCCCCACCCCCCCCCCCCCCCACCCCCCCCCCCCCCCACCCCCCCCCCCCCCCACCCCCCCCCCCCCCCACCCCCCCCCCCCCCCACCCCCCCCCCCCCCCACCCCCCCCCCCCCCCACCCCCCCCCCCCCCCACCCCCCCCCCCCCCCACCCCCCCCCCCCCCCACCCCCCCCCCCCCCCACCCCCCCCCCCCCCCACCCCCCCCCCCCCCCACCCCCCCCCCCCCCCACCCCCCCCCCCCCCCACCCCCCCCCCCCCCCACCCCCCCCCCCCCCCACCCCCCCCCCCCCCCACCCCCCCCCCCCCCCACCCCCCCCCCCCCCCACCCCCCCCCCCCCCCACCCCCCCCCCCCCCCACCCCCCCCCCCCCCCACCCCCCCCCCCCCCCACCCCCCCCCCCCCCCACCCCCCCCCCCCCCCACCCCCCCCCCCCCCCACCCCCCCCCCCCCCCACCCCCCCCCCCCCCCACCCCCCCCCCCCCCCACCCCCCCCCCCCCCCACCCCCCCCCCCCCCCACCCCCCCCCCCCCCCACCCCCCCCCCCCCCCACCCCCCCCCCCCCCCACCCCCCCCCCCCCCCACCCCCCCCCCCCCCCACCCCCCCCCCCCCCCACCCCCCCCCCCCCCCACCCCCCCCCCCCCCCACCCCCCCCCCCCCCCACCCCCCCCCCCCCCCACCCCCCCCCCCCCCCACCCCCCCCCCCCCCCACCCCCCCCCCCCCCCACCCCCCCCCCCCCCCACCCCCCCCCCCCCCCACCCCCCCCCCCCCCCACCCCCCCCCCCCCCCACCCCCCCCCCCCCCCACCCCCCCCCCCCCCCACCCCCCCCCCCCCCCACCCCCCCCCCCCCCCACCCCCCCCCCCCCCCACCCCCCCCCCCCCCCACCCCCCCCCCCCCCCACCCCCCCCCCCCCCCACCCCCCCCCCCCCCCACCCCCCCCCCCCCCCACCCCCCCCCCCCCCCACCCCCCCCCCCCCCCACCCCCCCCCCCCCCCACCCCCCCCCCCCCCCACCCCCCCCCCCCCCCACCCCCCCCCCCCCCCACCCCCCCCCCCCCCCACCCCCCCCCCCCCCCACCCCCCCCCCCCCCCACCCCCCCCCCCCCCCACCCCCCCCCCCCCCCACCCCCCCCCCCCCCCACCCCCCCCCCCCCCCACCCCCCCCCCCCCCCACCCCCCCCCCCCCCCACCCCCCCCCCCCCCCACCCCCCCCCCCCCCCACCCCCCCCCCCCCCCACCCCCCCCCCCCCCCACCCCCCCCCCCCCCCACCCCCCCCCCCCCCCACCCCCCCCCCCCCCCACCCCCCCCCCCCCCCACCCCCCCCCCCCCCCACCCCCCCCCCCCCCCACCCCCCCCCCCCCCCACCCCCCCCCCCCCCCACCCCCCCCCCCCCCCACCCCCCCCCCCCCCCACCCCCCCCCCCCCCCACCCCCCCCCCCCCCCACCCCCCCCCCCCCCCACCCCCCCCCCCCCCCACCCCCCCCCCCCCCCACCCCCCCCCCCCCCCACCCCCCCCCCCCCCCACCCCCCCCCCCCCCCACCCCCCCCCCCCCCCACCCCCCCCCCCCCCCACCCCCCCCCCCCCCCACCCCCCCCCCCCCCCACCCCCCCCCCCCCCCACCCCCCCCCCCCCCCACCCCCCCCCCCCCCCACCCCCCCCCCCCCCCACCCCCCCCCCCCCCCACCCCCCCCCCCCCCCACCCCCCCCCCCCCCCACCCCCCCCCCCCCCCACCCCCCCCCCCCCCCACCCCCCCCCCCCCCCACCCCCCCCCCCCCCCACCCCCCCCCCCCCCCACCCCCCCCCCCCCCCACCCCCCCCCCCCCCCACCCCCCCCCCCCCCCACCCCCCCCCCCCCCCACCCCCCCCCCCCCCCACCCCCCCCCCCCCCCACCCCCCCCCCCCCCCACCCCCCCCCCCCCCCACCCCCCCCCCCCCCCACCCCCCCCCCCCCCCACCCCCCCCCCCCCCCACCCCCCCCCCCCCCCACCCCCCCCCCCCCCCACCCCCCCCCCCCCCCACCCCCCCCCCCCCCCACCCCCCCCCCCCCCCACCCCCCCCCCCCCCCACCCCCCCCCCCCCCCACCCCCCCCCCCCCCCACCCCCCCCCCCCCCCACCCCCCCCCCCCCCCACCCCCCCCCCCCCCCACCCCCCCCCCCCCCCACCCCCCCCCCCCCCCACCCCCCCCCCCCCCCACCCCCCCCCCCCCCCACCCCCCCCCCCCCCCACCCCCCCCCCCCCCCACCCCCCCCCCCCCCCACCCCCCCCCCCCCCCACCCCCCCCCCCCCCCACCCCCCCCCCCCCCCACCCCCCCCCCCCCCCACCCCCCCCCCCCCCCACCCCCCCCCCCCCCCACCCCCCCCCCCCCCCACCCCCCCCCCCCCCCACCCCCCCCCCCCCCCACCCCCCCCCCCCCCCACCCCCCCCCCCCCCCACCCCCCCCCCCCCCCACCCCCCCCCCCCCCCACCCCCCCCCCCCCCCACCCCCCCCCCCCCCCACCCCCCCCCCCCCCCACCCCCCCCCCCCCCCACCCCCCCCCCCCCCCACCCCCCCCCCCCCCCACCCCCCCCCCCCCCCACCCCCCCCCCCCCCCACCCCCCCCCCCCCCCACCCCCCCCCCCCCCCACCCCCCCCCCCCCCCACCCCCCCCCCCCCCCACCCCCCCCCCCCCCCACCCCCCCCCCCCCCCACCCCCCCCCCCCCCCACCCCCCCCCCCCCCCACCCCCCCCCCCCCCCACCCCCCCCCCCCCCCACCCCCCCCCCCCCCCACCCCCCCCCCCCCCCACCCCCCCCCCCCCCCACCCCCCCCCCCCCCCACCCCCCCCCCCCCCCACCCCCCCCCCCCCCCACCCCCCCCCCCCCCCACCCCCCCCCCCCCCCACCCCCCCCCCCCCCCACCCCCCCCCCCCCCCACCCCCCCCCCCCCCCACCCCCCCCCCCCCCCACCCCCCCCCCCCCCCACCCCCCCCCCCCCCCACCCCCCCCCCCCCCCACCCCCCCCCCCCCCCACCCCCCCCCCCCCCCACCCCCCCCCCCCCCCACCCCCCCCCCCCCCCACCCCCCCCCCCCCCCACCCCCCCCCCCCCCCACCCCCCCCCCCCCCCACCCCCCCCCCCCCCCACCCCCCCCCCCCCCCACCCCCCCCCCCCCCCACCCCCCCCCCCCCCCACCCCCCCCCCCCCCCACCCCCCCCCCCCCCCACCCCCCCCCCCCCCCACCCCCCCCCCCCCCCACCCCCCCCCCCCCCCACCCCCCCCCCCCCCCACCCCCCCCCCCCCCCACCCCCCCCCCCCCCCACCCCCCCCCCCCCCCACCCCCCCCCCCCCCCACCCCCCCCCCCCCCCACCCCCCCCCCCCCCCACCCCCCCCCCCCCCCACCCCCCCCCCCCCCCACCCCCCCCCCCCCCCACCCCCCCCCCCCCCCACCCCCCCCCCCCCCCACCCCCCCCCCCCCCCACCCCCCCCCCCCCCCACCCCCCCCCCCCCCCACCCCCCCCCCCCCCCACCCCCCCCCCCCCCCACCCCCCCCCCCCCCCACCCCCCCCCCCCCCCACCCCCCCCCCCCCCCACCCCCCCCCCCCCCCACCCCCCCCCCCCCCCACCCCCCCCCCCCCCCACCCCCCCCCCCCCCCACCCCCCCCCCCCCCCACCCCCCCCCCCCCCCACCCCCCCCCCCCCCCACCCCCCCCCCCCCCCACCCCCCCCCCCCCCCACCCCCCCCCCCCCCCACCCCCCCCCCCCCCCACCCCCCCCCCCCCCCACCCCCCCCCCCCCCCACCCCCCCCCCCCCCCACCCCCCCCCCCCCCCACCCCCCCCCCCCCCCACCCCCCCCCCCCCCCACCCCCCCCCCCCCCCACCCCCCCCCCCCCCCACCCCCCCCCCCCCCCACCCCCCCCCCCCCCCACCCCCCCCCCCCCCCACCCCCCCCCCCCCCCACCCCCCCCCCCCCCCACCCCCCCCCCCCCCCACCCCCCCCCCCCCCCACCCCCCCCCCCCCCCACCCCCCCCCCCCCCCACCCCCCCCCCCCCCCACCCCCCCCCCCCCCCACCCCCCCCCCCCCCCACCCCCCCCCCCCCCCACCCCCCCCCCCCCCCACCCCCCCCCCCCCCCACCCCCCCCCCCCCCCACCCCCCCCCCCCCCCACCCCCCCCCCCCCCCACCCCCCCCCCCCCCCACCCCCCCCCCCCCCCACCCCCCCCCCCCCCCACCCCCCCCCCCCCCCACCCCCCCCCCCCCCCACCCCCCCCCCCCCCCACCCCCCCCCCCCCCCACCCCCCCCCCCCCCCACCCCCCCCCCCCCCCACCCCCCCCCCCCCCCACCCCCCCCCCCCCCCACCCCCCCCCCCCCCCACCCCCCCCCCCCCCCACCCCCCCCCCCCCCCACCCCCCCCCCCCCCCACCCCCCCCCCCCCCCACCCCCCCCCCCCCCCACCCCCCCCCCCCCCCACCCCCCCCCCCCCCCACCCCCCCCCCCCCCCACCCCCCCCCCCCCCCACCCCCCCCCCCCCCCACCCCCCCCCCCCCCCACCCCCCCCCCCCCCCACCCCCCCCCCCCCCCACCCCCCCCCCCCCCCACCCCCCCCCCCCCCCACCCCCCCCCCCCCCCACCCCCCCCCCCCCCCACCCCCCCCCCCCCCCACCCCCCCCCCCCCCCACCCCCCCCCCCCCCCACCCCCCCCCCCCCCCACCCCCCCCCCCCCCCACCCCCCCCCCCCCCCACCCCCCCCCCCCCCCACCCCCCCCCCCCCCCACCCCCCCCCCCCCCCACCCCCCCCCCCCCCCACCCCCCCCCCCCCCCACCCCCCCCCCCCCCCACCCCCCCCCCCCCCCACCCCCCCCCCCCCCCACCCCCCCCCCCCCCCACCCCCCCCCCCCCCCACCCCCCCCCCCCCCCACCCCCCCCCCCCCCCACCCCCCCCCCCCCCCACCCCCCCCCCCCCCCACCCCCCCCCCCCCCCACCCCCCCCCCCCCCCACCCCCCCCCCCCCCCACCCCCCCCCCCCCCCACCCCCCCCCCCCCCCACCCCCCCCCCCCCCCACCCCCCCCCCCCCCCACCCCCCCCCCCCCCCACCCCCCCCCCCCCCCACCCCCCCCCCCCCCCACCCCCCCCCCCCCCCACCCCCCCCCCCCCCCACCCCCCCCCCCCCCCACCCCCCCCCCCCCCCACCCCCCCCCCCCCCCACCCCCCCCCCCCCCCACCCCCCCCCCCCCCCACCCCCCCCCCCCCCCACCCCCCCCCCCCCCCACCCCCCCCCCCCCCCACCCCCCCCCCCCCCCACCCCCCCCCCCCCCCACCCCCCCCCCCCCCCACCCCCCCCCCCCCCCACCCCCCCCCCCCCCCACCCCCCCCCCCCCCCACCCCCCCCCCCCCCCACCCCCCCCCCCCCCCACCCCCCCCCCCCCCCACCCCCCCCCCCCCCCACCCCCCCCCCCCCCCACCCCCCCCCCCCCCCACCCCCCCCCCCCCCCACCCCCCCCCCCCCCCACCCCCCCCCCCCCCCACCCCCCCCCCCCCCCACCCCCCCCCCCCCCCACCCCCCCCCCCCCCCACCCCCCCCCCCCCCCACCCCCCCCCCCCCCCACCCCCCCCCCCCCCCACCCCCCCCCCCCCCCACCCCCCCCCCCCCCCACCCCCCCCCCCCCCCACCCCCCCCCCCCCCCACCCCCCCCCCCCCCCACCCCCCCCCCCCCCCACCCCCCCCCCCCCCCACCCCCCCCCCCCCCCACCCCCCCCCCCCCCCACCCCCCCCCCCCCCCACCCCCCCCCCCCCCCACCCCCCCCCCCCCCCACCCCCCCCCCCCCCCACCCCCCCCCCCCCCCACCCCCCCCCCCCCCCACCCCCCCCCCCCCCCACCCCCCCCCCCCCCCACCCCCCCCCCCCCCCACCCCCCCCCCCCCCCACCCCCCCCCCCCCCCACCCCCCCCCCCCCCCACCCCCCCCCCCCCCCACCCCCCCCCCCCCCCACCCCCCCCCCCCCCCACCCCCCCCCCCCCCCACCCCCCCCCCCCCCCACCCCCCCCCCCCCCCACCCCCCCCCCCCCCCACCCCCCCCCCCCCCCACCCCCCCCCCCCCCCACCCCCCCCCCCCCCCACCCCCCCCCCCCCCCACCCCCCCCCCCCCCCACCCCCCCCCCCCCCCACCCCCCCCCCCCCCCACCCCCCCCCCCCCCCACCCCCCCCCCCCCCCACCCCCCCCCCCCCCCACCCCCCCCCCCCCCCACCCCCCCCCCCCCCCACCCCCCCCCCCCCCCACCCCCCCCCCCCCCCACCCCCCCCCCCCCCCACCCCCCCCCCCCCCCACCCCCCCCCCCCCCCACCCCCCCCCCCCCCCACCCCCCCCCCCCCCCACCCCCCCCCCCCCCCACCCCCCCCCCCCCCCACCCCCCCCCCCCCCCACCCCCCCCCCCCCCCACCCCCCCCCCCCCCCACCCCCCCCCCCCCCCACCCCCCCCCCCCCCCACCCCCCCCCCCCCCCACCCCCCCCCCCCCCCACCCCCCCCCCCCCCCACCCCCCCCCCCCCCCACCCCCCCCCCCCCCCACCCCCCCCCCCCCCCACCCCCCCCCCCCCCCACCCCCCCCCCCCCCCACCCCCCCCCCCCCCCACCCCCCCCCCCCCCCACCCCCCCCCCCCCCCACCCCCCCCCCCCCCCACCCCCCCCCCCCCCCACCCCCCCCCCCCCCCACCCCCCCCCCCCCCCACCCCCCCCCCCCCCCACCCCCCCCCCCCCCCACCCCCCCCCCCCCCCACCCCCCCCCCCCCCCACCCCCCCCCCCCCCCACCCCCCCCCCCCCCCACCCCCCCCCCCCCCCACCCCCCCCCCCCCCCACCCCCCCCCCCCCCCACCCCCCCCCCCCCCCACCCCCCCCCCCCCCCACCCCCCCCCCCCCCCACCCCCCCCCCCCCCCACCCCCCCCCCCCCCCACCCCCCCCCCCCCCCACCCCCCCCCCCCCCCACCCCCCCCCCCCCCCACCCCCCCCCCCCCCCACCCCCCCCCCCCCCCACCCCCCCCCCCCCCCACCCCCCCCCCCCCCCACCCCCCCCCCCCCCCACCCCCCCCCCCCCCCACCCCCCCCCCCCCCCACCCCCCCCCCCCCCCACCCCCCCCCCCCCCCACCCCCCCCCCCCCCCACCCCCCCCCCCCCCCACCCCCCCCCCCCCCCACCCCCCCCCCCCCCCACCCCCCCCCCCCCCCACCCCCCCCCCCCCCCACCCCCCCCCCCCCCCACCCCCCCCCCCCCCCACCCCCCCCCCCCCCCACCCCCCCCCCCCCCCACCCCCCCCCCCCCCCACCCCCCCCCCCCCCCACCCCCCCCCCCCCCCACCCCCCCCCCCCCCCACCCCCCCCCCCCCCCACCCCCCCCCCCCCCCACCCCCCCCCCCCCCCACCCCCCCCCCCCCCCACCCCCCCCCCCCCCCACCCCCCCCCCCCCCCACCCCCCCCCCCCCCCACCCCCCCCCCCCCCCACCCCCCCCCCCCCCCACCCCCCCCCCCCCCCACCCCCCCCCCCCCCCACCCCCCCCCCCCCCCACCCCCCCCCCCCCCCACCCCCCCCCCCCCCCACCCCCCCCCCCCCCCACCCCCCCCCCCCCCCACCCCCCCCCCCCCCCACCCCCCCCCCCCCCCACCCCCCCCCCCCCCCACCCCCCCCCCCCCCCACCCCCCCCCCCCCCCACCCCCCCCCCCCCCCACCCCCCCCCCCCCCCACCCCCCCCCCCCCCCACCCCCCCCCCCCCCCACCCCCCCCCCCCCCCACCCCCCCCCCCCCCCACCCCCCCCCCCCCCCACCCCCCCCCCCCCCCACCCCCCCCCCCCCCCACCCCCCCCCCCCCCCACCCCCCCCCCCCCCCACCCCCCCCCCCCCCCACCCCCCCCCCCCCCCACCCCCCCCCCCCCCCACCCCCCCCCCCCCCCACCCCCCCCCCCCCCCACCCCCCCCCCCCCCCACCCCCCCCCCCCCCCACCCCCCCCCCCCCCCACCCCCCCCCCCCCCCACCCCCCCCCCCCCCCACCCCCCCCCCCCCCCACCCCCCCCCCCCCCCACCCCCCCCCCCCCCCACCCCCCCCCCCCCCCACCCCCCCCCCCCCCCACCCCCCCCCCCCCCCACCCCCCCCCCCCCCCACCCCCCCCCCCCCCCACCCCCCCCCCCCCCCACCCCCCCCCCCCCCCACCCCCCCCCCCCCCCACCCCCCCCCCCCCCCACCCCCCCCCCCCCCCACCCCCCCCCCCCCCCACCCCCCCCCCCCCCCACCCCCCCCCCCCCCCACCCCCCCCCCCCCCCACCCCCCCCCCCCCCCACCCCCCCCCCCCCCCACCCCCCCCCCCCCCCACCCCCCCCCCCCCCCACCCCCCCCCCCCCCCACCCCCCCCCCCCCCCACCCCCCCCCCCCCCCACCCCCCCCCCCCCCCACCCCCCCCCCCCCCCACCCCCCCCCCCCCCCACCCCCCCCCCCCCCCACCCCCCCCCCCCCCCACCCCCCCCCCCCCCCACCCCCCCCCCCCCCCACCCCCCCCCCCCCCCACCCCCCCCCCCCCCCACCCCCCCCCCCCCCCACCCCCCCCCCCCCCCACCCCCCCCCCCCCCCACCCCCCCCCCCCCCCACCCCCCCCCCCCCCCACCCCCCCCCCCCCCCACCCCCCCCCCCCCCCACCCCCCCCCCCCCCCACCCCCCCCCCCCCCCACCCCCCCCCCCCCCCACCCCCCCCCCCCCCCACCCCCCCCCCCCCCCACCCCCCCCCCCCCCCACCCCCCCCCCCCCCCACCCCCCCCCCCCCCCACCCCCCCCCCCCCCCACCCCCCCCCCCCCCCACCCCCCCCCCCCCCCACCCCCCCCCCCCCCCACCCCCCCCCCCCCCCACCCCCCCCCCCCCCCACCCCCCCCCCCCCCCACCCCCCCCCCCCCCCACCCCCCCCCCCCCCCACCCCCCCCCCCCCCCACCCCCCCCCCCCCCCACCCCCCCCCCCCCCCACCCCCCCCCCCCCCCACCCCCCCCCCCCCCCACCCCCCCCCCCCCCCACCCCCCCCCCCCCCCACCCCCCCCCCCCCCCACCCCCCCCCCCCCCCACCCCCCCCCCCCCCCACCCCCCCCCCCCCCCACCCCCCCCCCCCCCCACCCCCCCCCCCCCCCACCCCCCCCCCCCCCCACCCCCCCCCCCCCCCACCCCCCCCCCCCCCCACCCCCCCCCCCCCCCACCCCCCCCCCCCCCCACCCCCCCCCCCCCCCACCCCCCCCCCCCCCCACCCCCCCCCCCCCCCACCCCCCCCCCCCCCCACCCCCCCCCCCCCCCACCCCCCCCCCCCCCCACCCCCCCCCCCCCCCACCCCCCCCCCCCCCCACCCCCCCCCCCCCCCACCCCCCCCCCCCCCCACCCCCCCCCCCCCCCACCCCCCCCCCCCCCCACCCCCCCCCCCCCCCACCCCCCCCCCCCCCCACCCCCCCCCCCCCCCACCCCCCCCCCCCCCCACCCCCCCCCCCCCCCACCCCCCCCCCCCCCCACCCCCCCCCCCCCCCACCCCCCCCCCCCCCCACCCCCCCCCCCCCCCACCCCCCCCCCCCCCCACCCCCCCCCCCCCCCACCCCCCCCCCCCCCCACCCCCCCCCCCCCCCACCCCCCCCCCCCCCCACCCCCCCCCCCCCCCACCCCCCCCCCCCCCCACCCCCCCCCCCCCCCACCCCCCCCCCCCCCCACCCCCCCCCCCCCCCACCCCCCCCCCCCCCCACCCCCCCCCCCCCCCACCCCCCCCCCCCCCCACCCCCCCCCCCCCCCACCCCCCCCCCCCCCCACCCCCCCCCCCCCCCACCCCCCCCCCCCCCCACCCCCCCCCCCCCCCACCCCCCCCCCCCCCCACCCCCCCCCCCCCCCACCCCCCCCCCCCCCCACCCCCCCCCCCCCCCACCCCCCCCCCCCCCCACCCCCCCCCCCCCCCACCCCCCCCCCCCCCCACCCCCCCCCCCCCCCACCCCCCCCCCCCCCCACCCCCCCCCCCCCCCACCCCCCCCCCCCCCCACCCCCCCCCCCCCCCACCCCCCCCCCCCCCCACCCCCCCCCCCCCCCACCCCCCCCCCCCCCCACCCCCCCCCCCCCCCACCCCCCCCCCCCCCCACCCCCCCCCCCCCCCACCCCCCCCCCCCCCCACCCCCCCCCCCCCCCACCCCCCCCCCCCCCCACCCCCCCCCCCCCCCACCCCCCCCCCCCCCCACCCCCCCCCCCCCCCACCCCCCCCCCCCCCCACCCCCCCCCCCCCCCACCCCCCCCCCCCCCCACCCCCCCCCCCCCCCACCCCCCCCCCCCCCCACCCCCCCCCCCCCCCACCCCCCCCCCCCCCCACCCCCCCCCCCCCCCACCCCCCCCCCCCCCCACCCCCCCCCCCCCCCACCCCCCCCCCCCCCCACCCCCCCCCCCCCCCACCCCCCCCCCCCCCCACCCCCCCCCCCCCCCACCCCCCCCCCCCCCCACCCCCCCCCCCCCCCACCCCCCCCCCCCCCCACCCCCCCCCCCCCCCACCCCCCCCCCCCCCCACCCCCCCCCCCCCCCACCCCCCCCCCCCCCCACCCCCCCCCCCCCCCACCCCCCCCCCCCCCCACCCCCCCCCCCCCCCACCCCCCCCCCCCCCCACCCCCCCCCCCCCCCACCCCCCCCCCCCCCCACCCCCCCCCCCCCCCACCCCCCCCCCCCCCCACCCCCCCCCCCCCCCACCCCCCCCCCCCCCCACCCCCCCCCCCCCCCACCCCCCCCCCCCCCCACCCCCCCCCCCCCCCACCCCCCCCCCCCCCCACCCCCCCCCCCCCCCACCCCCCCCCCCCCCCACCCCCCCCCCCCCCCACCCCCCCCCCCCCCCACCCCCCCCCCCCCCCACCCCCCCCCCCCCCCACCCCCCCCCCCCCCCACCCCCCCCCCCCCCCACCCCCCCCCCCCCCCACCCCCCCCCCCCCCCACCCCCCCCCCCCCCCACCCCCCCCCCCCCCCACCCCCCCCCCCCCCCACCCCCCCCCCCCCCCACCCCCCCCCCCCCCCACCCCCCCCCCCCCCCACCCCCCCCCCCCCCCACCCCCCCCCCCCCCCACCCCCCCCCCCCCCCACCCCCCCCCCCCCCCACCCCCCCCCCCCCCCACCCCCCCCCCCCCCCACCCCCCCCCCCCCCCACCCCCCCCCCCCCCCACCCCCCCCCCCCCCCACCCCCCCCCCCCCCCACCCCCCCCCCCCCCCACCCCCCCCCCCCCCCACCCCCCCCCCCCCCCACCCCCCCCCCCCCCCACCCCCCCCCCCCCCCACCCCCCCCCCCCCCCACCCCCCCCCCCCCCCACCCCCCCCCCCCCCCACCCCCCCCCCCCCCCACCCCCCCCCCCCCCCACCCCCCCCCCCCCCCACCCCCCCCCCCCCCCACCCCCCCCCCCCCCCACCCCCCCCCCCCCCCACCCCCCCCCCCCCCCACCCCCCCCCCCCCCCACCCCCCCCCCCCCCCACCCCCCCCCCCCCCCACCCCCCCCCCCCCCCACCCCCCCCCCCCCCCACCCCCCCCCCCCCCCACCCCCCCCCCCCCCCACCCCCCCCCCCCCCCACCCCCCCCCCCCCCCACCCCCCCCCCCCCCCACCCCCCCCCCCCCCCACCCCCCCCCCCCCCCACCCCCCCCCCCCCCCACCCCCCCCCCCCCCCACCCCCCCCCCCCCCCACCCCCCCCCCCCCCCACCCCCCCCCCCCCCCACCCCCCCCCCCCCCCACCCCCCCCCCCCCCCACCCCCCCCCCCCCCCACCCCCCCCCCCCCCCACCCCCCCCCCCCCCCACCCCCCCCCCCCCCCACCCCCCCCCCCCCCCACCCCCCCCCCCCCCCACCCCCCCCCCCCCCCACCCCCCCCCCCCCCCACCCCCCCCCCCCCCCACCCCCCCCCCCCCCCACCCCCCCCCCCCCCCACCCCCCCCCCCCCCCACCCCCCCCCCCCCCCACCCCCCCCCCCCCCCACCCCCCCCCCCCCCCACCCCCCCCCCCCCCCACCCCCCCCCCCCCCCACCCCCCCCCCCCCCCACCCCCCCCCCCCCCCACCCCCCCCCCCCCCCACCCCCCCCCCCCCCCACCCCCCCCCCCCCCCACCCCCCCCCCCCCCCACCCCCCCCCCCCCCCACCCCCCCCCCCCCCCACCCCCCCCCCCCCCCACCCCCCCCCCCCCCCACCCCCCCCCCCCCCCACCCCCCCCCCCCCCCACCCCCCCCCCCCCCCACCCCCCCCCCCCCCCACCCCCCCCCCCCCCCACCCCCCCCCCCCCCCACCCCCCCCCCCCCCCACCCCCCCCCCCCCCCACCCCCCCCCCCCCCCACCCCCCCCCCCCCCCACCCCCCCCCCCCCCCACCCCCCCCCCCCCCCACCCCCCCCCCCCCCCACCCCCCCCCCCCCCCACCCCCCCCCCCCCCCACCCCCCCCCCCCCCCACCCCCCCCCCCCCCCACCCCCCCCCCCCCCCACCCCCCCCCCCCCCCACCCCCCCCCCCCCCCACCCCCCCCCCCCCCCACCCCCCCCCCCCCCCACCCCCCCCCCCCCCCACCCCCCCCCCCCCCCACCCCCCCCCCCCCCCACCCCCCCCCCCCCCCACCCCCCCCCCCCCCCACCCCCCCCCCCCCCCACCCCCCCCCCCCCCCACCCCCCCCCCCCCCCACCCCCCCCCCCCCCCACCCCCCCCCCCCCCCACCCCCCCCCCCCCCCACCCCCCCCCCCCCCCACCCCCCCCCCCCCCCACCCCCCCCCCCCCCCACCCCCCCCCCCCCCCACCCCCCCCCCCCCCCACCCCCCCCCCCCCCCACCCCCCCCCCCCCCCACCCCCCCCCCCCCCCACCCCCCCCCCCCCCCACCCCCCCCCCCCCCCACCCCCCCCCCCCCCCACCCCCCCCCCCCCCCACCCCCCCCCCCCCCCACCCCCCCCCCCCCCCACCCCCCCCCCCCCCCACCCCCCCCCCCCCCCACCCCCCCCCCCCCCCACCCCCCCCCCCCCCCACCCCCCCCCCCCCCCACCCCCCCCCCCCCCCACCCCCCCCCCCCCCCACCCCCCCCCCCCCCCACCCCCCCCCCCCCCCACCCCCCCCCCCCCCCACCCCCATGGCATCAGATCCTCTGAAGATGCCAGCCACAGATGCAGGCGAAACGTCAGGAGAGAATGCTGCTAGAACACGCCCACACAGCCCGGAAACCACACAGCACCCCAGAAGTGAGATTCTCTTACAGATAGAGGATTCAAGATTCCCGGGCACACAAGGTGCTTTCTCTCTCCTCCTTAGCATGCGAGCTTAAATCTGTTGGTCGCAAGGGTACAGCAGTCCAGAAGCGGGAAGACAGGTAGATAAACCCAATCCTTACAACTTTTCAGGTTTCAGCCCCCTCAGATAAGTGTTAAATGTCTGAGGCAGGAGCCTCACTCCTTAGCCCATGCAGGCTTCTAAAAACTTACTTTTTCTCTTCCACTCTCCTCCCCACAGCTGCCATTCCAGACTGCAAACCTTACTGAAAGTATTCAAGCTGCAGCTATTCTTGATAAACCTAACCAGCACTGTAAAATTAAATATTGCATTCACATTCCTTGGGTTATTTTTAAAGAAACTGCCACGGTCAGTTTACTAACACCAACCTGGTCCAGAGGTTACTGCTTACAAGCATTTGCAGAACAAAAGAATAAATAGAATATAAAGCAGGGGTCTCCAAAATGGTGACTGTTGGTGTCACGGTGCCCATCACTATCTTTAAGAAACAGGAGGAACCAGGCGGTGCATCTCCTCAGCAAGACTTCTGATTGGTCACTGGAGGCTGGATTGGGTGTGCAGATTTTTTAAAAAATGTTGCTTTAACAGCAGCTGCCATTACAGCACAAGGATCTTCACTGTGTGATCGAAAGTGGTAGCAGTCATTTTTGTGTTTGGCTCTGCCTCCTGCTGCAACCATTTTGTGTCTGGCTCCGCCTCCTGCTGCAGCCATTTTGTGGCTGCGCCTACCATTCTGGGTCAGAATTCCAAATGTGCCTGCAGGCTCCAAAAGGTTGGGGCCTCAGAAATACAGTAAGATCTTCCACAGGTAAGGGCCAGAAATACATCGGACACGACAGCAAAATGCATGCATAAAGCAGAAGAAGAGAAGATTCAAATATATCATTAGATATTATTGGGTGCTTTTTTTGATCATGACTTTTAGAATTAAATGCAAGAAAATGATGTCCACAGCCATACCTAGCAATGACAATAACCAGAAACACTTGTAAGATAGGGGGGAAATGGCTAAAACTAGTAATCACTTGAATTTCACTGCTGAAGATGAGTTTGGATTTATATATCTTCCCCTTTCTCTCCTGTAAGGTGACTCAAGGTGGCTTACAAACCCCTTTCCCTTTCTCTCCCCACAACCAGAGGTGGGATCCAGCAGGTTCTCACAGGTTCCCGAGAGTAGGTTACTAATTTTTTGTGTGTGCCGAGAGGGGGTTACTAATTGGTGATTTTGCCACGTGATTTTTGCCTTAGTGACGCCCCTCCTCTCAGCAGTAGCGCGCAGAACTCGAAGCAGTCTAGCAGGAGGTGCTCCGGCGTGCGTGGCAGCCTGTGCTTGCGTGCATTTGTTTCCCGGCCAAGGACAGGAGCAGCGGCTGTGTCCTTGCCACAGCCCCGCCCAGGAATGCCCCTCCCCCAGAATGCCCAGCCACGCCCCCGTCATGCCCAGCCCCACTGGCGCTATGCCACAGTTTGAATCCCACCACCATGGGAACCTGTTACTAAAATTTTTGGATCCCACCACTGCCCACAACAGACACCTTGTGAGGCAGGAGGGGCTGAGAGAGTTCTGAGAGAACCGTGGCTGGCCCAACGTCACCCGGCGGGCTTCCTGTGGAGCAGCGGGGAAACAAATCCAGTTCACCAGATAAGAGTCCACTGCTCATGTGGAGGAGTGGGGAGTCAAACCTAGTCCTCCAGATTATAGTCCACCTTAACCTAACTCCACACTGGCTGATGTGATGGATCATCTCAAAGTGCTTCATTCTGGCAAGAGCAATCATTATGTTTTACTATATATCCTATATATCCAATGTCAGTCACTTGTAAACTAAGGTGACCAGACGTCCTGCTTTTGGCGGGACAGTCCCGCCTTACACCAATCTGTCCCGCGTCCCGCGGGGTTTTGTACCTGTCCCGATTTTGCCTTCTGGGGCGCTCCCGGTTCCCGCCCTGTCACAGGGCGGGAATCCGGGGAGCGCCCCAAAAGGCAGTGCGCTCCTGCGGCCACGCGTGCACCCACCCCCCGTCCCGGTTTTAAAAGGTGACAATCTGGTCACCTTATTGTAAACCAGAAAGAAAACTGAATATTTTTTTTAAACCTGCTGTTTTAGGAGGGTTGAAGAGCCTCTAAAAAGCTTGTTACACTGTGCTCCTACATGTTTATGAAATCGGTCAAATAGTTTTATCTTTCTGTGCCAATTTTCAACACAGCATTACAGTTTTATGGCCAACGTTATAAACCCATCTGAAACTAAGGGGTTTCAGTGGAAACTGTGACATCACCTGGATTTCAAATCAGACTAATGAAAATATGGTATGTTAGCTATCCTGGCCAAAAAAAATGGGGTGGGGGGGAGGGTCCTTTGGGAAAGGAAGAAGTAAAGATTCCAGTTTCAAGCAGCTCTGGAAAGACAGATAGAGAGTCAGAACTACATGGAATTAGACAAGAGGTCAAACAGGGCACAAATGCATGGGAGTAAGTGCTAAAACAGCATGTTGTCATTACCTCACTGAGCATGGGTAAAATGTGACACAGAAATAGGTGAAGATAAAGCACAGGAGAGCATCAACTCTGTAATTCTCTTCCCCAGAACACCCAGAAAGTTGGAGGCTGCCAAGAAGTCAGTCGAAAATTCTTCCATGAGTTTTTGGAGTCTAATGGACTCTGTACAGCATCACTATTATTACTTAAAATCATCACCTTACCAAGGAGCGTCCAACTCTGGCGCTTCAGATGTTCATGGACTACAATGCCCATCAGCCCCTGTTGATGCGCCAAAATTGCGCCAGAATTGGACACATCTGACCTAACCTAAGGTTTGTATCCCACCTTTCCTAAAAGGAATCACCAGAGCAGCTACAAGAATTTTTTTAACTACATAATATGCAAAAATGACAACAGCCAAAAAAGGTTCGCAATAATTAAAACAATCGTAATATAACTGAAAACGTATTAACTGAAGCACACGCAGATGTCCCACCCACTCCCATCAGAGGCCTGGCCCTTAGTTTCATAGCCTAATTCCTGCTAAATGATTTGTGTGTGTTTGTGTGTGTGAGTCCAGTCCAGTTGCAGCTGACTTGTGGAGACCCTTAATGGAGTTTACTATTGCCTGCCTCTACATCACAACCCTGGTATTCCTTGGAGGTCTCCCATCTAAGCACTAACCAGGGCCAGCCTCGCTTAGCTTGTGATATCTGATCAGATCAAGCTAGCCTGGGCATCCAGGTGAGGATGCTAAATGACTTATAAACTTCTAATCATAATACAGATCTACTCCCTCCAGTGCCCAAGGCAGTATACCTCTTTCTACCAGATGTGGGGGAGCACAGGAAGATGTTGTTGTGGCAGTCTTCCTGGTTGTGGGCTTCCCAGAGGGAGCCAAGTGGCCACTGTGTGAAAAGCGTGCTGGACCAAATGGCCCTTCAGTAGGGTTACCAACTGAAAATATTTGGACATTTTGTGGGTGGGGTCTGGGGAGGACAGAGTTTGTGGAAGAGAAAGACTTCAGCAGGATATAATGCCAAAGAGTCCATCCTCCAAAGAGGTCATTTCCCCCCAAGAGAATTGATCTTGGTCCTCTGGAGATCAAAGATAACAGAGGGAGATTTCCAGGTGGCACCTGGAGGCTGGCCATCCTGGCCTTTGGCTTGATCCAGCATGGCTCTTCTGTGTTCTGAAACCAAAGACTTCAGTGGAACGCCAGGAGCAAGGGCGCTGCTGTGTAAAATGGTTCGCAGGGCAAGGCCAATGGCTCCCCCTGCACCTTCCCTTGCAACTGCACCCCACCCAGTGGTGGGATCCAAAAATTTTAGTGACAGGTTCCCTCGCCAGCCCCCCCCCTCAGCAAAGGGGGCAGAGGCATACCTAGGCAAACCTGAGCCCTGGGCAAAACCTGAGATGGATGCCCCCCCCCATGGGCAGCCACCCCACCACAACCCCCCCAAATTTTTTTGCACCAGGTCATTTCTAAATCATCATCCCATTATAGAAAATGCCGCAACTCACAAATCTGAACACAGCAATGGTGAAACACACAGGTTCTTTGGTAGAGAGTGGTGAGATAAAAGGTACGAAAGGCTGAGAATCAATGAATTGCAGTACCTGAAAGGGATTAACCCAGTTCAGGGAGTTACATTATTAATCACAATTGCTATATGGAACCTTCACGTTCAAAGGCAGGATGCCTCTCGGGGAGGCGAGGGCGTGGAGATGGAAAAGCGGACCCAATTAGCAACCCCTTCTCGGCACACACAAATAATTAGTAACCCACTCTCGGGAACTGGTGAGAACCTGCTGGATCCCACCTCTGACCCCACCCCTAAGCTCCCCATGGAATTCGGGACAGGAGCGCAGCTGAGCACCAGCCAGTAGGGCTCATTTGATGCTGGAGAGCAGGGTAGGCTGGCACTGCACCCCCCACATGACCCTCCCAAGTGGTGCCTGGGACTCTCTCCCCGCTGTACCCCCCTCACTACGCCACTGGCTAGGAGAGATGGAATTAATTAGAAGTCCCCTAGGGAGGGCATTTCAGACTTGTGGAGCTGTGATCAAAATGGCTCTTCCCTTCCAGTCAACTGCCATATTTCCGGCAGGGGATGTAAACAGACAAGGACCTCCGATGATTAATTCACTGCATATGGAAGACAGTCCTTAAGATACGAAGGGAAGGGGGAAGGGAAGGGGTCTGGGGAGGAGAGGGAAAGGGAGCCAGTCATCTGGCCATTGCCCACCCATCTTGGGGGGTGGGGAAGGGGAAGAGGGCCCATCATGGGGGGAAAGGGAAGAGGGCCCATCATCTGGTCAAGTCTCACCCACCCTGGGGGAGGGGGAGGGGCCTGTTATATGGTCCAGGCCCGCCCACCCTGGGGGGGAAGGGAGAGGAGAAGGAGGCTTGTAATCTAGTCAAGGCCCACCTACCATGAAGGGAAGGGTAGGGTGGGGGGGAGGGGGGGAGAATGGCCCCAAGCCCCTCCCAGCTTTCAGTGTCCCAGCCAACACTTGGAACAGAGTCTCAATCTGGTAAAAAGATGCAGATGAAAGAGGAATAAGACAAGCAGAAGACTGATGAGACTCTGGGGGAAGGGTCCATCCTTTGGGGGGCACTTTAGACTGCCGTAGGAGGTGGAACAAAATTGCCTTCTGTGGACAAGAATCCTTGCATCCACAGATATATTTAGTCTGGATTCATGCCACTGACTCAAAGAGGGCTGATACACTTTGGCTTCTCGCCAGTTTTCCTGCAGAGTCCCTGGAACACACTCCCAAATGTTCAACCATACCTGACTGCTGGCAAAAGAATCACAATATTTAATTTATTTTGCTAGTGGTTTGAGAGCCAGGAGGGCGCAGTGTTTAAGACCAGCAGAATCCAGTTTGGAGAACTGGATTTGTCCCCCCGTTCCTGCACATGAAGCCTGCTGGGTGACTTTGGGCCAGTCACAGTTCTGTTTCCAAACTCTCTCAGCCCCACTGACCTCACAAGGGACTGCTTTGAGACTCCTTAAAGCACAGGTGTCGAACTCGCTGCCCTCCAGATGTTATGGACTACAGTTCCCATGATGCTGGCAGGGGATGATGGGAACTGTAGTCCGTAACATCTGGAGGGCTGCGAGTTTGACACCTGTGCAACAAAGACAACAGGATGGAACATTCAGTAAACAAGGCAAAAGGTAGGATTAGGGTGGTAAAAGCAACCAGAAATCTGAAAACAAAACTGATGGCGAAGTATCAATATGTCACATAAGAAAAATTATGATGAAAATTACATAACAGAATCCTACTTAGAGCAAACTGTACATAGTAGTGTTGGCCACAGCCCTTAATAATTTATCCAAGGAACTATGCAAATCATTTTGTACGGTGCACCCCTACTACATACACAGAAGGGACCTCTTGAATAGTTCAGTTTTGCATAGTTTGAGGAAAGCCAGGAGCGGGGCAGCCTTCCTGACCTCCTCAGGCAGGCTATTCTGCAAGCTGGGGGGCCACAGCAGAGAAGGCCATGTATGGGCAGGTGTTGATTTTGTCCATTTGCCGAATGGCACCTGCAGAAGGCCCTGCTCAGATGAACGTGACTGTTGAGGCAGAGCACGTGGGAGAGGTAGCATCACAAGGCCCTGAAGGTCATACATATCTGTCACCCTAACGCTAATGAAACACTTTGCAATCTGCAGGAATGAAATTCCAGAGGTGGTCCTGCCGTGTTTCCCCGAAAAGAAGACCTATTATGATTTTTCAGGATTTTTGGAGGATGCTTAAAATATAAGCCCTACTCCCAAAATAAGCCCTACCGGTAGTTACAGATCAGGATGATGTGATCCAACACGGTGCTCCCTGCCAATGAGGATGCAGCTTGCATCACACGTGACAGGTAAGCAACAGAACCTGCCTTAATGGATTGCGAAGGTACCGTATTTCCCCTAAAATAAGCCCTACCCCAAAAATAAGCCCAAATGCATCTTTTGGTGCAAAAATGAATATAAGACCCTGTCTTATTTTCAGGGAAACACGGTATATGACAGAGCACACCACACTCCCCAGTGCAAGGTAAGGCCTTCCATGACGCTGAAGTGAACAGTGCAATTAACCCAGGATCATAGCCCGGCAGTGAAATCCCAACTGTGTTCACAATGGTGTGCAAAGGGTCTTGCTTCCTAGATGGTGTGTTCAGAATTACAGCCTTCTCCATGCTGTAGATTAACTATTCTTTCTGAATGCCCATATGTGCACTGTTGCATTAGAGTAGTGGTTTCCCAACCTGAGCTACATGTACCCCCAGGGGTACGCAGAAAACCCCCCACAATGGGTTTGTTAATATGAGGGTACAATTTTAGGGAAATGGGTTGCCAAGGAGTACACAAGTTACAGAACTTTCTAAGTAATGTATACTGCTATATACAGTCTTCCTGTCTGCGTTTTGAATGTACTCTTGATTTGTATTTCAAAAATGTCTGGCTACGCTCTAGAACCTATTTTTTAAATGCCAAATAAAGGCTGTTGTTGTTGTTGAGTACACAAGTGAAAAAAGGTTGGGAACCACAGCACAACGGTGAAAAACAAGAATGAAAAAATTATGAATCAAACAAACTGCAGGTCAATCAGAAATACACCGAAGTTGCACAGGGTTTGCAGGTGCCTGTTTGTCAAAAGGCAACTCTCAGCTGATGGATGGGGAATGGGTTTCTAAATCAGGCCACCCCTCAGAAAAAAATAGCTATAAAGTTGGACACTGGAAACAACCATTGCAAAAGGGAGAGGAGAAAGAGCTCGCTTCCCTCCCGTCCAAAGCTTCTGACCTGCCCATTACTAAATAGCGAAGAGAAAAATAATTTCCCTTTTTTCCTCAGTAGTCCACAGGATCCACCCCTTTTTCCTGTGTAGCCCAACAGTTTGGGTGAGGAAAAAAACAGTGATGTGTTCTCTTCTCTCCTGAAACTGTGGAAAATAGGAACTTTTCTCTCTCTCTTTTCCCTACTATCTGATTTTATTACAATCTCCTCATTTTCTCCACAGCTCCACAAGTAGACAGGTTGAGGTGGGCAGAAGAGATGAGTAGGCAAGATTAAGGTGACCAGATGGTCACCTTTGTGAACCGGGACAGGGGTAGGCGGCCTGTGACAGGGCGGGAAATGGCAAGCCCCAGAAGGCTGTGCTTCTGTGGCCGCGCGCACGGAAGGCTGCCGCACTGCCTTGCGCCCCAGAAGGCAGTGCGGCAGCCTCCCAAAAATCGGGACAATTGAATTAACCCACGGGATGCGGGACAAATTGTTCGAAGGCGGGACTGTCCCGCCAAAAGCGGGACGTCTGGTCAGCCTGGGCAAGATGTATCAATATATGTATGTATCAATGTATGTATGTGTGAAGTCGTGTGATTTATTTAACTGGAGTGCAAAAGAGAACATGCAAAAGTATAACATTCAGTTAACCAGAGTGCAAAAGTATAATATTAGGCTTTGAAAAACCTACAGGAAAATTGGAGGCATAGTCTTGGTGGAATTTTCTAGCAAGCGTTCCTCAACTGCAGGAAGCCTTTTCAACCACTGACTGCTCAACAGCTAGGTATGAAAAACCCCGGCACGCAAGGGACAAGGGCGACCATTCAGTCTGGCAGAGAATGTTTTGCACAAATGCCCCCTTCCCTGCGGCTTCCTCAGCCTTGTCCTGAAAACAGCTGAAATCTCCCTGCGTTTACAAGCCACTAACCTCCCTGACCTTCCCTCCCACCCCAACAAGGGGAGGGCAGGCAAGTGAAAACCGGTCTTGGCCAGGCTTTAAGTTTGCCATTTTAGACTGTAAAAATGAGCACGCTGTTCTACCGGGTGTTCGCCAGGATGATGGGAGGTTAGGAAAAGGAAAAAACAGTCGGAAATAAACAAAAGAACGGTCACTCCCGGTCATCAGATTCCACTTCAGGGTTCTGCTTCCCGAAGAAAAACTGGTCTCCATCTAACCTGGGAAGCGAAAGAGAAGAGAGGCCGGCTTTACTTTTTATTTCGCTGGGCCTTTAAAGTCCAAATGAAAGAAAAACAGCCGACACGAAGAACTGCTCTCTCTTTCTGAAGAGACGCACTTAAAAATGCTGTTTCACCTCCTGTGGTGCTCTTCGGCAATTAAACTTTTGGCCAAGAAACTTCAGTGGCCATTCCGTTTTAACTCCCTAGATCTGAAAAAAAAAAACATTTTGTTTACATATCGTCTCAATTTGATTCGACTTGTTTGGCAGCGTAATGGACACCACCGCCAAATTTTAAGACAGTTTAATCTCGAGGTCACTCTCAGAAGGAGAGGGTTTTTGCTATCTGCCCAGCGTATGGGTTAGGCTTCGTTGCTGAGATATCTCCGAGGTAAATACATCCATACTCGGAAAACCAGAGCAGGCAGAAAAGTCATTTTTCTTTCCAAGATTGGGATCCAGTTTGCAACGTCTTTCCAAGAATTGCGTTCTCTGAGCACATCTGGGATAATTAGCTGGGTTGCCGTCTGAATTTGCTAGGCCTTTGTGAGACGGTGATTACTCGAACCATCTCTGCAACCAATTTTAAAATGAGAAAATTAAAAAGAAAATGAGGTCCAAGCGAAGCTTTGCAGTTCCTGGAAGCCTGGTTTATTTTCCACCGTAATATCTATCAGAAGAAGAGGCTCTGTGTTGGATTCGAAAGAAATAATTGGGCCTGTAGAAATAAAAATGTTCCCTTGCTCAAATTTCGCAAAGGCTAACAAAACACTACAGCGAGCTCATGACTCCATAGAGTGGCCGAATGTGGGCCATCAGTTTACTGCACTGATTGGCTATTGAAGAAGAAGAAGGAGGAGGAGGAGGAGGAGGAGGAGGAGGAGGAGGAGGAGGAGGCGGCGGCGGAGGGGAGGAGGGGGAAGAGAGTTGGATTTATATCCCCCCTTTATCTTCTGTAAGGAAACTCAAAGGGGCTTACAAACTCTTTTCCCTTCCCCCTCACAACAAACAGCTCAGAAGAACTGTGACTAGCCCAAGGTCACCCAGCTGGCATATGTTGGAGTGCACAAGCTAATCTGAATTCCCCAGTAAGCCTCCGCAGCCCAGGCAGCAGAGCGGGGAATCAAACCCGGTTCCTCCAGATTAGAGTACACCTGCTCTTAACCACTACGCCACTGCTGCTCCTAGCTGGAACATCTTCAGGTCAGAAAGAATAGAACAGCTAAGCAACTAGCATTTTATGTGTCTGGGTTGGGATCGAATCTTTTTCCCTGCCATGCTAGGGTTTTTTCTCTCTCAAATGATGGAAGTATGTTATGTGGAAGGGGATGCAAAATTGGAATGTCCCTTCTGCACACTGAAGCCCATGATGCCCTGACTTAGGTGTCATCAGCTCTTGGAAATTAAGTAGGGTCGGCCACCAAGGATGTCCAGGGTTGGAATGAAAAGCAGGCAATGGCAAGCCACCTCTGAATATCTCTTGCCTTGAAAACCCTATGGATTACCTTAGGTCAGCTGCAACTTGACAGCATTTTCTCCCCCCTCAAGTCTATACTACCTCATTCTTTGATCTGTCTAGACCAGAAACAGGTCCAGTATCATCATCAACAACAACAACCTTTTACTGGCATGAGTTTATTATACAACAGAAGGGTTGAGGAGGATTAGGATGAGAGAAGTAAGTTCAAACATTATGATGGATTAATTAAATTTGTTTAAAAAAGAATGTAAAAACAATAAATACTAAGATCTGAGGCGGATCTGTTGCGCCAGCGCCAAGAATTTAGCAACATCTAAGGATCTCTGAAGGCATTGGTCGCAGAGCAGATAAAAAGTTTTAACTTTATCCGGTGAGCGGGCATAGTTCTCAGTATGAGGATCTATACACTGTCTTCTGATTGAAGTATATAAGTCACAATCTAGAACATAGGTGTCAAACTCGCGGCCCTCCTGACGTTATGGACTACAGTTCTCCTCATCCCCTGCCAGCATGATGCTGGCAGGGGGATGATGGGAACTGTAGTCCATAACATCTGGAGGGCCGCGAGTTTGACACCTGTGAGCTAGAAGGATGTGCTCAATTGTTTTGATATCCTTTCGTGAACAGGGACACGTTCTTTGTTGGTAAGGGATCTGATGAAATCTGCCACTCAAGACTGCTGATGGAAGCACATTCAAACTGGCTAGCATTAAGGTACCATCTAAGGTATAGTGATAATAAGTTGTAGAAATACATCGATAGTCCTTTTCTAGTGGGGGATAGGTTGAATTCCTCAGGTAAAATGCCCTTCATGTGCTGGGTAGATAATAGTCAGGTTTTAGCGTCTAATAGCCTTTGCAACAGGAGGCTGATTATTTGCGCTTCATCCATGTTACTAAAGAAATCTAAAGCGAAACCTAGCGAGTTGATTTTGGTCTTAATCTGGACACTCCAAGTGGAAAGATAGGAGTCAGAAAGCATTCGCTTAGTTAGGCTATCCTGTTCTGATCGGAAGCGAAGACACAACCAATATCGGAGTGAGTACAGCCATATACGAGTCGTGAGAAGATTTAGGCCTATTTCGGAACATAAGGAGAGATATGACACGCTATTAGAAATGCCAAGGAGTTTGCAGAAAAAATTGGATTGCATACTCTCGAGAGGTTTTAATTTATGATTTAACCAAATTGGGTCACCATACAGAGCTTTTGGGATCAGCCAAAGGCTTTTGAGCCTGTGGGCACCTTTAGAATTCTGAACAGAGTGGTGGGCAGAATCACAAAATGGTGGGCAGAATCACCACAAGAGGTGAAGCTACATACACAGGAACCTGAGCCATAACCATAGATGAAGCACTAATGGAGAAGGGAATATGGGTAATTTAAAAGATACACTGGGGGAAAGACAGTGGCGGAGCTCCCATGGGGACATCCGAGGACAAATGACCTGGGCGCTCCCTGTGGGAGTCACATGGGGGTGCAAAATCATCCAATTGTGCCCGCCCCCTCCTCTGCCCGATCATGCCTCCTCGTCACCTGTTCGTCTTCCTTCTCCATTTCCCTCTATATTAAAAAAAAACTCACTCAGCTGGGTATTTATGTCTCCACTATCAGTGAACCTTTGCAGTTATGGTGAGTCCCAATTTCATTTTACAGAGTTTCCCAGCATCCTCAGGGCATCTGAAAATCACTACTTTGTAATTTGCCCTCATCCTTTTCTCCCTCTCAAAAAAGATATTTTCCCCAAACTGTCCCCCAGCATCCTCAGAGCCTGCATGCAAATGAGCCTTCTTCTCATTCGCTCTCATTCACTTTTAGTTTTGATTCTGCCTCATGAGGGGGTGGGGGTGAGAAATGGCTGGGATACAGCCAGCTGAGCCGGGAGAGTGGAGAAGAGATCATGCATGCCCTTCTGAAAATAAAATAAAAGATGATATTTTAGTTTACAGGGGGCTTCACTAGGGCGCTAATCAAAACAAAAGCTAGTCTGTGGCTTTTACCTGTTTTCTTCCAGCATAAGCACAGTGCATGAGATCTTTAATGCATTGAATATGAAAATAACCCTTTTATAGGTAATGGTTTAGTACTGTAATGGCGAATCTTTTCGAGACCGGGTGCCCAAACTGCAACCCAAAACCCACTTATTTATCGCAAAGTCCCAACATGGCAATTTAACCAGAATACTGAGGTTTTAGTTTAGAAAAAACGGGAGTAAGCTTGGTGGTAGTTGGTGGCTTTGCCTTGAAGCAACCATGCCACACTTTGAATGGATGAATCACGACCCTAGGAGGGTTTAGAAGCAAGCTCCATTGCCAGCAACTGAGCTTACTCCCATGTAAAGGATTGCGCTTTAGTTCTTCCCATGAAAATCTGTGGGGTTTAACAGCACTTAACCTACACGTCGTGCCCGGCGGCCCAGGCCAGCCTAGATGTGTGTGTGTGTGGAGGGGCAATTTTCTGCCCCCCCCCCCACAAACTCTGTGCACGCGTGCCCACAGAGAGGGCTCTGAGTGCCATCTCTGGCACCCGTGCCATAGGTTCGCCACCACTGGTTTAGTACTATAAAATTGCACTATGCAAACAGCTTTGGAGATGCAGAATCTGAAGAGCTTACAAAATAATCTCATAAATGCTAGAATGTGTCCAGCCATGAGACTTGAACAATTGAACCTGCAAAGTTTTAATTAGTGTCAAGTTGCAGATGACTTGTGGTGGCCCCTCAATGGGTTTTCAAAGCAAGAGATGTTCAGAAGCGGTTTTCCAGTGTCTGCCTCCATGGAGCAACTCTTGGTGGTCTCCCATCCAAGCACTAACCTTTCTTAGCTTCCAAGATCTGACAAGATTGGGCTAGCCTTGGATGTCCAGGTCAAGGTGACAGTCAGATACCTCCAAAATATTTAGGAACAATGTGAGCCATTTTGGATTCCACCGGGGAGAAAGATATAATGTGGCATAAACGAAGCACATAAACAGGAGAGTTCAACAGATATATTCTATCACATTTTCAACCACTCTAGCTGCATTCTTAGGGCCTTTCCCCACTCTCTTTGATCCCCTCTATGCTGCGTGCTGCTCTCAGCGCGTGGCATCCCAGGCGCGCACCCGGGCGTCCCCACGACCCCATGCTCTGCGCGGGGTCATAAAAAGGCGCCGTTAAGAGCAGCACCTGGGATGCCGTGCGCTGAGGGGCGTCGGGGCGGCTGCGCTGTCGCCACCCCTGTCGTGCGGAGTGCCGGGGGACCCCACGCTACTCTCCTCGAGTAGCGCGGGGCTTAAGGTAAGTGAGGAAAGGCCCTTAGACAAATCAACCTGTTCTGCTGTGAATGATCTAACTACGACTCTTCACTATCGGAAGTCCTACCATTTTCTGCATTAGGCAAGGCCTCAAATAACTTTAAAAAGTTGATACAGACGAGTGCCATGATCACGGGATTAAAGCAGACATGAGTCATAAGACTCTGACCTAGTCGTCAATGACAGTGCAACATAGAATTCATTTTTGTCACTGAAACGGTCTTCAGAGTCAATTGCATGTGCTCCGTTCTACCACCGTAAAGGATATTTGCGCAGGACTGAGAGTTCTGGCCATTCCATCTTGGCAGTCGACAGAACATGTGTGCTTGTGTTTAACTGATGCATCTAAGCAATTTCAAATTCCTTCCCCATACAGCAGAGCCAAAACTCCTGTAGTCTGGCAGACATGGCTACAATTTACAAGGGATGTGATTAACAACAGACTCGGGTTTCTACGCCAGAACCAGTGACACACGGCTTAGTATGGCCAACTTTACTTTTATGACTTACCTTGATGTAAGAACAGGGCCATTAAGTATCAACGTGGTACTGAGGAGGTATTTTCTTTCTATGACAGGCCCTAGCGAAATGTCGACCATTATCATGGGGAAGAGGACCCGTGTAGTGAACGGACGCTCTGAAAAGCGTAACGCACCCCTGAGCCCTTGCAAGCAGAGAAGAACGGTATCCCCCGCACAGTTCCTACACATGGGATAGATCAGGGATGTCCATCTCTGGTGCTTCAGATGTTCATGGACTACAATTTCCATCAGCCCCTGCTTTGGCCATGCCAGAAGGGGTTGATGGGAACTGTAGTTCAAGAACATCTGAAGAGCCAGAGTTGGACACCCCTGGAATAGATCAGCCAACAAGCTCCACTATAAAAGTTATACAATAACAGTAGAGTTGTAAAATCCAGGTTGGGGAATTCCTGAAAATTTAAGGATGGAGCCGGGTAAAAGGAGGGACCTCAGCAGAGAACCTGGCCACAGAGGGAACCCTCCAAATCAGCCGTTTTCTAGAGAGGAACTGGTTTCCATAGTCTGGACATCAGCTATAATTCCGGGAGCTTTCAGCCCCCACCTGGACAAATAAATCCAGTTTTACACCCTGAGGGCTCACACACTTGTACTAAGACAGAAATGCATTTTAAATCTTTATAATGAAATTTTTTACATTTACATACATACAAAAGTACTTCTTGAATCTCTAACCCAAATAATGTGTTCAGCTTACAATATACACTCACACATAACTACAACGTGTGCAATACAAATACCAACAACATGTAAACAATCTGACATAATTGCACAATCACGAGTTTGGTTTCGGAATTCCTTCAATGGCCCAAAACTTACAGCTCTGATATACAAAACTCTCAAAGGACTGTATATAAATAATATTTGACTCCGGCTCTTCTGGGATTACAGCCAATCACTTTCTCACATTCCTCATGTGTATGCACTCACTGGCCCTATTGGAATATTATTGCTTTCTCTTGTATGTTTTAGTTTTACTGCTTTTAACTGGTTTTTTTATTATATACAAATGGCTGTTGACTTTTTTATTTTTCTGGGGGCTTTCAGTGGAAAGCTGGTGCATAAATTAACAACCACATTCTAACTGCAATCTTTATGATGTTACTGCCTAAATACAGCCTCTGAACACTTCCAATTTCATGCTCAACAGCCATCTCCATTTCCATGCGTTGACTGACACTTGTTAACTTTATTAGACACTCAAGTCTCACCCGGAACGGACTTACTCTGTGTAATGTGACTTGCGTCCCCCGTGAGAAAGGGGGACTGTAAACAATGTAAATTTGGAGACTCTTGCTCACATTATACTCGACTGTCCGAGATATGTGGGGATTAGGAATTTCTCTCTTGGGCGGGTCTTAGACAAATCTGAAAGAGACTCTGACAACTCTGTTGCGGAGCTTTTGTTAAATAATACTTGGAAAAAGTAGCAAAATTTTCTTTTACAAGTGACAGAATTTTCTAACGTCCAATGCTAGATACAGTTTATCTGTCTGTGTTTTGAATGTACTTTTGATTTGTACTTCAGAAATGTCTGTAATGCTCTGGAGCCTATTTTAATATGCCTAATAAAGGTTGTTGTATTAAAAAAACAATGTAAATTTTTAAAAATTAATAAAGGCGGCTTCGGTCATGCTCAAAATCCGCAAATCCGAGTTCAGCAGAAAGGAAGTTGCGTGGCTCAAGAACACGGCAAAGTAGGCCTTGCAAACAGGCAAGGCAGGATTTAAGTAAACAGCAGATTGTTACTCCTCGAGGTTTATTTAGCAGGCAATTACGGTAATAAGAAACTTCCAAGGAATGGAAATACCAGTTTGGGACAACAGCGTCTTATGAAGGTCGTGCTTTCTCTCTTCCTGTCCAATTTCTCTGGTCAGCATGCGAGTCACATCCGCGTGAACCTCGCTCAACGGCAACTTTTCACAGGCGGTTTGTCCCCCCTCCCCCCAATTTCTCCCCTAAACAGCTTTTTCCAAAGCCCAGTGTCGCAAGCTCCCTTCTTTTGCTCTCCTCAACCCGTTGCTATTTTCCACAGCTTGTTCTGGCATTTTCCAAATGTTATCCCTAGCGATGTGTCAGGGCATGCATAAAACAAAACTGGACAGCTCAAAAAGACAGAAAGCAACACTGAAAAAAGAAAGGAAAAAACTTTTCTTCCTAAAAATGTTTGCCAGGTGCCAAATAAGGTGTTGACGGTTGCCATGGTGCCCATTGGCACCATGTTGGAGACTAAAAAATATTATCAATGAATAGAGTAAGTGCGCCCAAGATAGCTAGCCAGATTATCATATTATCTATTATTAAGGGGGAGGATCACTCAGTGCTGAAAAGGCAAAAAGATGTCGCCATTCCCACAACTTCCAAGCAAGCAAGTAGATTGGCGGCAGGGGGTGTCTCTCTCTGACACACTCAATACCAGGGATGGGCAATTATTTTTTCCATGGGGCCGCATAAGAAACAGAAAATATTGTGGAGGGCCGGGCCAAAAGGCAGGGGGGCGAGGCGCTTTTGAAAGCCCCGCAGAAGCCGGCAGCCAAGGCAACCGGCTTCTGCGGGGCTTTCAAAGACGCCTCGCTCCCCAGCACGGCAGGGGGGCCAGTCAGGGTCATCCGGCGGGCTGGATGTGGCCCGCGGGCCGTATAATGCCCAGGTCTGCTCAATACAGTTCCCTGTCTCCAAACGCAGCCTGGCAATCTCCCAGATCAGGCTATGGAGATCAGGCTATGGGCATCCGTTCCCATGGAGAAAATGGCATTTTCGGAGGGTGGACCCTATGACCTGATGCCCTGATGAGATCAGTCCTCTCCTCAAAACCCGACTTGCCTCAGGCACATCTAAAGTCTCCAGGTATTTCCAAGAGTTGGCAACCGAGGACTCACCCCCAGTGGTGAGATCCAAAAATTTTAGTAACAGGTTCCCATGGTGGTGGGATTCAAACTGTGGCGTAGCACCAATGGGGCTGGGCGGGGCACGACGGGGGCGGGGGCGGGCACGACGGGGGCGGGGCATTCCTGGGCGGGGCTGTGGCAAGGATGGCAGCTGCTGTGCCGCGGGTCCTTGGGGCGGGGAAACGAATGCACGCAGGCGCAGGCTGTCACGCACGCCGGTGCACCTCCTGCTAGACTGCTTCAAGTTCTGCGCGCTACTGCTGAGAGGAGGGGCGTAACTAAGGCAAAAATCACGTGGCAAAATCCCCAATTAGTAACCTCCTCTCGGCACACACAAATAATTAGTAACCTTCTCTCGGGAACCTGTGAGAACCTGCTGGATCCCACCTCTGCTCACCCCTCCTTGCAAACTAGAAGGCCCATAGTTCTTTGTTGCACCACATGTGTGATATATATGATCAATCACTGACGCCTCCAGTTTGAAGGTAGCAATGCCGGGAAAGGTGTTTCTCCACCAGGGGTCTTCCGGAGGAACCACGGGTCTGCAGCATCGGGCTAGAATCTAGATCCGTGGTGGCGAACCTTTGGCACTCCAGATGTTATGGACTACAATTCCCATCAGCCCTTGCCAGCATGGTCAATTGACCATGCTGGCAGGGGCTGATGGGAATTGTAGTCCATAACATCTGGAGTCAATTGACCATGCTGGCAGGGGCTGATGGGAATTGTAGTCCATAACATCTGGAGTGCCAAAGGTTCGCCACCACGGATCTAGATGCACCAATTGAGGACATGCTCCTACAGATCTTGTGCAATTAAACCCCAGAATCCGTAGCATCTGTGCGTAGCCGGCTGTTCCTAAATGCCACAAACATATAACTGAGCTTCCAAAGGCCACCCATAAAACTGTAGACTAAAACCTGCCAGTATCAGTTATATCCTTCATTAGCAAGAGCTTGCATATGAACATGAGCGAGTCAATCACAAAGTAATAATCACAAACAGGACTTCCCAACCACCTCACGTCAATTCATATACAATATTTTTTAGCAGAGATAATCCAGACATTCTAATGACAGTCACCAAATATTCAGGAACTAATGTACATTTGTGAAACAGTCCATATAAACACCGCCCAGAGCCCTTCGGGGATGGGGCGGTATAAAAATCTAATAAATAAATAAATAAATAAATAAGCTAGAAATTCTAGAATCAAGGTCATACATCGGGGTCTGCGGCAAGGTGCCCATGAGCACCATGATGCCCCTGACACAAATGTTTTCAGAAAGTGGGTGGAGCTACGTGGGGCTCTTGTCCCAGCAAGGTTTCTGACGGGTTGCATAGAAAATAATGCTGTTTCGGTTACAGGCGTGCTCTGTTTATGGCTCCGCCTCCTGCAGCAGCCATTTTGTCATTGGCTCCACTTCCCGTGGTAGTCATTTTATACTTTTGCCCATCACCCTTTCTTAGAATTCCAAAGGTGCCCACGGGCTTAAAAAGGTTGGGGACTCCTGAATTTTACACACTGAAGAGAACCATCATAAGACACTTCTCCTTGGGGGGGAAATATTAATGTCCAACAGACAAACCTATGGGCCTTCTTTGAAGATTACAAATAAACAGCGTTTCCCCACTTACTCATAGCCCCCTATGCCGCGCGCTACTCTCAGCACACGACATTTCTGGCACGCGCCTGGGCTTCCCCACGACCCCGCACTCTGTGCAGGGTCATCAAAAGGTGCCATTTTGAAGAGCACCAGGAATGACACGCGCTGAGGGGGCGCAACAGCGGCGCAACAGCGGCAGCGTCGGGGCGACTGCATTGTTGCCGCCCCTGTAGTGGGGAGTGCCGGGGGACCCGGCGCTACTTGGCTACAGTAGCCCAGGGCAGAAGGCAGGTGGGAAAACGCCCAAAGTCAGCCCCAGCCACCATAGCAGCCATTTTATGGTGGCACCACTCCCATTAACAACATGCCCACTGTGCTCAAGGACCCCCCCCCCCCCCCGATTTGGGATCCCTGGATGAGATCATTCTCATGGAAATCAATGGAATAAAAGAATGCTTAACTTTCTATGAATATTGCCCAACTTCCCTTTCAAATATTTCCCATCTTTCAAGCTAACTAATCTTTACCAAACAATACCAATACGAGTATGAAAACTTTCCATACTCTGAAGATGTCAGTACGGTCAGTTGAGGTTCAGTGGTTGGAAAAATTGTAGGCTTCTGCATTAAAACAGTCCCGAACTAGTCACTGCCTCTGTCAAAACCGCTATTTTGTGCATTACTGAACATGGCACTTTGATACAAAAGCATTTATAGTTCGTTGAACGACTATCAAACGGACGGGGAAACAGCAGAGCTATGTAGGCACCAGGGCCCAGGTGGAGGATTCCACAACAAAGAACATAAGAACTAGCCTGCTGGATCAGACCAGAGTCCATCTAGTCCAGCTCTCTGCTACTCGCAGTGGCCCACTAGGTGCCTTTGGGAGCTCACGTGCAGGAGGTGAAAGCAATGGCCTACTGCTGCTGCTGCTGCTGCTCCTGAGCACCTGGTCTGCTAAGGCATTTGCAATCTCAGATCAAGGAGGATCAAGATTGGGAGCCATAGATCGACTTCTCCTCCATAAATCTGTCCAAGCCCCTTTTAAAGCTATCCAGGTTAGTGGCCATCACCACCACCTGTGGCAGCATATTCCAAACACCAATCACGCGTTGTGTGAATAAATGTTTCCTTTTATTAGTCCTAATTCTTCCCCCCAACATTTTCAATGTATGCCCCTGGTTCTAGTATTGTGAGAAAGAGAAAATTTTCTCTCTGTCAACATTTTCTACCCCATGCATAATTTTATAGACTTCAATCATATCCCCCCTCAGCCGTCTCCTCTCCAAACTAAAGTGTCCCAAACGCTGCAGCCTCTCCTCATAAGGAAGGTGCTCCAATCCCTCAATCATCAAACATCCAATGAGTTGACATTCCCATGGAACAAAGAAGGTCCAGCATGTTTTCTGTGGAGGAGAAATATACAACCCCACTAATATTTTATTATTCCGCGTCAGATAAGTGCAGAGAACCCTTTCGAGATCACTTTGCTTGCCAAACCATACCTGTGAGTTGCTGAAAACTCAGTGATATACTCTGAGTTGTACAGTCCTTTTAAGCAGGAGACCAAACAGATGTGTCGGATCTCCACATTGAGATCGGATCCATGCACATTGAGAGTACACCCTAAACCACATGTACCTGTGGCTATACCTTGCACAGGAAGATCTGTAAAGGGGTGGTGGTGGTGGTGGAGGAGGAAAAAGTGTTCAAATAGAAAGTCTGGTTCCTTTACAAGTCTTCTCGTTCCCATGAAGACCTGGGGATCCCACAAACACTGTTTTGAAATCCATTAGCTCCAGCACTTCTAAGCCAGGGGGAACCAAACTTTTTGAGCTTACAGGAACCTCTGGAATTCTGAAAGAGCATGGCGCACGTAAGCCCAGATGGCTGCCACAGGAGGTACAGATAGCACAAAATGGTTGCTACAGATGACCCTCAGTCACATCATTAAGATCTTTGCGGTACACTGCTACCAAAACAATATTTTAAAAAATAAACCTATAGAGTCAATCACATCTCCAAAAGCCAGTCAGTAGCTTTGTGGGGTGAACCCAGTGGTGGGATCCAAAATTTTTAGTAACAGGTTCCCATGGTGGTGGGATTCAAACTGCATGGCGTATTAAGCCACGGCCAATGTCTGGGGCTGGAAGCGGGGCATTCCCACGGTGGCATGGCCGGGCATTCAGGCCCGGGCGGGGCATTGCATGAAGGCCCGGGGGGCTGTGGCAGGACGCCCAGCCACTGCGCCGGTCCTTGGGCAGGAAGCGAGATGCACGCAGGTGCAGGCTGCCACGCACGCCGGTGCACCTCCTGCTAGACTGCTTCAAGTTCTGCGCGCTACTACTGAGAAGAGGGGCGTAACTAAGTCAAAAGTCACGTGGCAAAACCACCAATTAGTAACCCACTCTCGGCACACACAAATAATTAGTAACCTCCTCTCGGGAACCTGTGAGAACCCGCTGGATCCCACCTCTGGGCAAACACCCCCCCCCACTTGGCCCCACTCATTTACTAAATGTAAATGTGCCAAGGTACTCCCCAGCACTTCCCTGAAGCCCCCTAAACTGATATACGAATACCTGTTGTTGTCCGAAGCCAACGCTTTGCAACTGAAAATAGCCCACAAGGCAGCTGCCCACCTCCTTGACCCAAATACACGGCTCAGGCCTGGGGAATTCCTCAGCTGCCGACTCTCTCTGCACTGGCCCCTGAAAGCCCCCCACACAACCAGAATAATGACATCGTCGGGCAGCACAGATGGGATGTCTGCCCAGCAAGCCTTTGTGATGCTGTCTGGTGTCTTCGTCACAATCCACACGTGGCCCCTGGGTGGTGCTATAAATGGCTGGGGTCAACGGCACAGGGACACCTTGGGGCAGGCGCACCTGTTTCGGCTGGGGGGAGGGAAGGCAGAAACGCTCTTGGCCGACGCTGCTTCCAAGCCCAGCTTTGTGCAACGGACGCCTTCTTCGTGACGTTGACGGACAGATAATTAAATCCAGGGTCTAGTCCCACCGTCAACATGTTTGTGAAGCTTTGCCGAAGCCAAAACTATTCCCGCAGAGCCAGAGGGGCTTCCCGTGCTTCACATTTGCTACAAATCTGGCCCACCCATCTGAGGTCATCTTGAAACACATCACGGAATGGGAATAAAAATAACATTACATCGACAATCCCCCGCAAATGTTCTCAGCTTCCCTCCCCCCCCCGCCCCAAACTCCGTCTTGTAGAGGTTCGTGCATGCTGTGAACTTGCTCAGCCAAAAAAGTTGATAATTGCAACAACCGCCCTTGGCATTTGTACTGCGACGAATATTTGTAGCATTTAGCACGTGGAGAGCTACACAATCACCACCTAATACAGAACACCAATGCAATATGTACAGTGCAAATAAGAGCTATTTGACCATCTAGATCAGTGGTGGCGAACCTTTGGCACTCCAGATGTTATGGACTACAATTCCCATCAGCCCCTGCCAGCATGGCCAATTGGCCATGCTGGCAGGGGCTGATGGGAATTGTAGTCCATAACATCTGGAGTGCCAAAGGTTCGCCACCACGGATCTAGATCAAGGATCTCCAACATGACCCCTGCGAGAGCTTTTTTGGGTTTAGAAAGCGGATGGGACCAGATGGGGCTTTTACCCACCAAGGCTTCTGATAGGCCACTAAAGATCCAATCAGATATGCAGATTAAAATAACATGGTTTCAGTGGCAGCTGCTGCCAGCGTTTGTTTACCTCTGTTTCAACCCTCTTTCTCGGCATATTTTTAATTTCCCCCTTTTCTCCTCTGCATTTGGGTTTCCTTTGTTTATGTACCTCCTCCTCCACTTTATGGCTGCATTATCACCCTTTGTCAGAATTCGAAAGGTGACCTTGCACGCCAATATTAAACCTCCTTGCGTCAACGTTTTAATTGATATATTTACTTCTAATTTGAAGGATTTTAAATACGGCGTCCTAGGAATCGACTAACAGCTTAATGTGAATAATTCCTATTGCATTTGTCTTGAAACCCTGCTTGTATTTTGTGTTTGATATCGTTTCATCAGTTTCGTGCCAATTTCTAATCTATGCCTATTAAAGGTTGATGATGATGAATTCAAAAAGTGCCCACAGGCTCCTCCCACCCCATCGCCATTTAATGTACTGATTAGCAAGTGACAGGAAATCATATGACATCAGAGGAATGTGACAGGAAGTGGGAAAACCACAGTTGCAACCTCACAAGCAATGATGCAAGGCCGAACTTTTTCCAAAATGGGATGTTTCTGGATGCTACATTTTTATACAGAAATGTTTCCACCCCACCAATGTAAATTTAGTTTGTTTATCTACAGTTGCAGTGGTGGGATCCAAAAATTTTAGTGACAGGTTCCCATGGTGGTGGGATTCAAACAGTGGCGTAGCGCCAATGGGGCGGGGCGGGGCATTCCTGGGCAGGGCTGTGGCAAGGACGCAGTCAGCTACCGAAGTCCTTGGGCGGGAAGCCAGAATGCACGAAGTGCGCAGGCTGCCTTACGCACACCTCAGTGCACCCTCCTGCTAGACTGCTTCCAAGTTCTGCGCGCTACTGCTGAGGAAAGAGTGGCTTAATCTAAGGGCAAAAAAATCAGCAGTGGCAAAATCACGAACTAGTAACCCCCTCTCGGCACACACAAATAATTAGTAGCCTACTCTCGGGATCCTGTGAGAACCTGCTGGATCTCACCTCTGTACAGTTGTTAAAGCTGTTGTGCTGCCTACCAACAAAGGTAGGTGGGTTGAACATGGCACATTAAGGATGGACAAATCCCAGTGATCATCCAAGGCCCAGGCTTGTCCATGGTACATTTTGCTAACACAATTTAAGCTTTGTTACGAAATAAAATATTTTAATCTGAATAGGAACATTTGCAAGAAAAATTCCTGTTCCAAATTTTCCCACAAAGCCCATATCGCTGCTCTCTGGTGTCAAGGCCAGGACCACGGGCAGAAGACCAAGGGAATGATGGACAAGCCAAGTATCTGGAAGGGTGCCATAGTGAGAAACGAGGCAAATGTCAGAGCTATGGACAAATCCTCTCTGGCACCAGCCGACCTCACCTGACTGTCCTGCTGTTTGCAAAGAGAATAGAAGGCATATTACCCTGGTGCTCTGCTCAGCAGACTGCTAAACAAGACGGTAAAAGAAACATCCACTCTAGAGTGGCTCACAGCATGGCAGAAGGAAATCTCACCTGCGGGTCCCAACCCTTGGGCTGGAATACCACCAGCCTAGCAAAATCACAGTCGATGCGAAGAAGGGACTTCCTACCACGTTCTCTTGCAACCTAACTGCATGCGGGGCATATCTAGGCAAACTGGAGCCCTGGGCAAAACCTGAGTTTGATGCCCACCCCCACCCCCCATGGGCGGCCATCCTCCCCCACCGTGACCAAACAAAGATTTTTTCCACGAGGTCGTTTCAAAGTCACCATCACATTATAGAACATGCCCCAACTCACAAATCTGAACACAGCAGAAATATTTTTTGAAAACATTTTCAAAATGCTTGCAAAAGGTTTTATTACTGCTATGAAAACATTTTATGATGTTGTATCCAGTCCCCCCAGTTGGGGGAAACAGCATCATTTTCAATGGTGTTTAAACTAGGGAACCCCAGATTCTCCCTTTAACGTGGATTTAAAAGGAGAATCTGGGCTCCCTAGTTTAAACAAGTGATGCTGGAATCCACCTCCAAACAGCATCATTTTCAATGGTGTTTAAACTAGGAGCCCAGGATTCTCCTTTTAAATCCACCTTGAAAGGGAGAATCTGGGGTCCTTTAAACAACATTGAAAGTGATGCTGTTTGGGGTGAATTCTCCACTGCCCCTGAAACAGCATCACTTTCAATGTTTAAACTGGGGACCCTCAGATTACTCCCTTTTAAGAATCCACCATGCCAAAGGGGGTAGATTTAACAACAACAACAATAATAATAACAATAACAACCTTTATTAGACACCAAGAGAATAAAAGAAAGAAAGAAAACAAGCATTGGCAGGTACGGGATGGATTTAAAAGGAAAATCTGGGGAAATTTAGGGGGTGCCTGCTGTCAGGGATGCACAATTATTAAGATAGCTTGGCACCAAAATTTCCAAGAGTATCCTCATGAGACCCTACTGATGATACCACCCAGGTTTGGTGAAGTTTGGTTCAGGGGGTCCAAAGTTATGGACCCTCAAAGATGTAGCCCCCATCTCCTATTATCTTCCATTGGAAACAATGGGGGATGGGGCACTCCCTTTGGGAATCCATAACTTTGGACTCCCTAACCCAAACCTCACCAAACCTGGGTGATATCATCAGGAGAGTCTCCCGGAAAATCCCTGAAATTTTGGTGCTGCTAGCCTAAAAACTGTGCCCTCTGCAGGCCATAAACGGAAAAACACTGAAAATACAAAAAAATCCCACAAACGAACCTGCAGCTTTTGCGCCCCCCACAAAGTGGCGCCCTGGGCAACTGCCCACTTTGCCCAATGGGAGGAACGCCTCTGGCTGCATGTATGTTTACTCAAAAGTGAATCCCACTGTGCTAAGTGGGGTTACTCTCAAGTAAGCATGGATAAGAACATAAGAGCAGCCCCCCAGGATCAGACTAGTGGTCTATTCCAGTCCAGCAGCCTGTTTCACCCAGTGACCAACCAGTTCTTCTAGAGGTCCCACAACAGGACATTGAGGCTGAAGTCATCTCCTGATGTTGACTTCTGACACTGGGATTCAAAGGTTGACTGCCTCTGAATGTGGAGGTTCCCTTTAGTCGCCATGGCTACTAGTCACTGATCAGCCTCTCCCTCACTAAATCTGTCTAGTCCTCTTTTTAAAGCCATCTTTGGCCACCACCCTCTGGCAGCAAGTCCTACAATTCAATCACTTGCTGTGTAAAGGATTTCCTTTTGTCTGTCTTCAAGTCCTGCTATTTTGGGACAGGGAGAAAAGGATAGGATTGCAGCCCTCGCTGAAGGAATTAAAAGAATATCAAGATCACAGCACTCATCCCGCAGACTTTAACCCTCTGCACAAACTCAGCAGTAGACGTTGCGTTTCTTCAAGCACCTAGACACGAACTATTAAATACAGCAGCTAAACCTATGCAAACAAGCCTGTATGCACAGATATCGCACAGATGTGTGTGCACACACAGCCACAAGCCTGGTTTTGTACGCCAAAGCCAACTTGTGCAAACATGGGAGCACGTTTGAGATTACAAATTTGTCTGGATGTCCGCAAGCGTACATGCGGAGCCCGAAATAGGACACGTAGAGCTGCTCTGAAAGGGACAGCCGTGAGCCAGAAAGTCGGCCGTTCAACCGTCAGATGCAGTGAAAATACTGGAAAATTTCTTGACTCTACCCTGCCCCAGTCCAAGAGTACAGTTCATTAAGCATCCCTCCTTCTCCCCCCACTCATAGAACAGGGCAAGGTTAAAAGTTTTGAGGGAAGGGAAAAAGAAACAACATCAATTTTCCACTGGCCAGCAAGAAGATACCGAAGGGCACCCTAGCGAAGAGGCAACGTAAGTAAAACGTCTCCTCTTGTGCAATCCTAAATAGAGTTCTAAGTCCACTGAAGTCAATGAGATAGAAGAGGGCAACTCTTCTGGGATTACACTGTGAGTCATTTGAACAAGCTTTTTTTTTAAAAAGTTACCAAATCGCAGCCAATTTAAGGAAACCCCATGGGGTTTTCAAGGATATGGATATTCAGAGGTGGTTTGCCCTTTTGTGCCTCTGCGTAGCAACCCTGGACTTCCTTGGTGGTCTCCCATCCAAGTGCTAAGGAGGGCTGACCCTGCTTAGTTTCCAAAATCTGGAAATGATCAGGTTAGTTTGGGATATTCAGGTGACAGGTCTAAACAAACTGGGGTCTTATTACTTTTTTCCTGATCTATCACAGAAGGTGAATCTCAGCAGCTGAAACGAGGGTCAAAGCAGATGAGATAGTGTCAACAGATCTCCCACCAAGAAGGCTCTGGTGCAGATCAGTTAACCCCATTTTCCAGATTCAGATCTCCTGTCCTTGAGTTGCTATATGTCCTGTGCAGTAGGGCAGTGGTGGCGAACCTATGGCACGGGTGCCAGAGGTGGCACTCGGAGCCCTCTTTGTGGACACGCACAAACAGAGTGCCTCCACACACATCTAGGCTGGCCTGGGCCGCTGGGCTCGATTATTAGAATTAAACCTAAGACCTAGTTTTGGGGAAGCAGTGTAGGTAACCCTATTAAGTGCTGTTAAACCCCACTGATTTTCATGGGAAGAACTAAAGCGCGATCCTTTACCTGGGAGTAAGCTCAGTTGCTGGCAATGGGGCTTGCTTCTGAGTAAACCCTCCTTGGGTCGTAATTCACCCGTTGGAAGAGTTGCACGGTTACTTCAAAGCAAAGCCACCGACTACCACCAAGCTTACTCCTGAGTAATGCACGCCTTGGAGCGAACCATTTTTCCTAAACGAAAGCCTCAGTATTCAGGTTAAATTGCCATGTTGGCACTTTGCACTAAATAATGGGTTTTGGGTTGCAATTTGGGCACTCGGTCTCAAAAAGGTTCGCCATCACTGCGGTAGGGGAACAGAGGATTTATCAGAAAGGGATCTCTGATAAACCTTACCACTGCATCTACCCTTCTTGAGCAAGAAATCCCCAAGAAACAAGGAATCTGAAGGAAGTGGGGCAATGCAGGAAATTGGCCGAGAAGGTGGGAACTGAGGAAACAAAGGAGCTGAAGAAAATAGTACCACAGAGGAAGCAGGTCGAAGCGAGGGCCGACAGGCTGCATATATGTCAGACTGGTTGAAGCAAATATTTACAGTACAATCCTGAACAGAGTTACTCCAGTCTAACCCCATTCATTTCAATGGGCCTACACTGGAGCAAGTCACTTTAGGATTGCACAGTAAACATTCATTATTTATTATCTACTAAATTACCCCCCATAGGATTTGTCAAAAGGGGAAGTTTTCTCTTCTCATCTCTCTCAATGTATTGGTGAGTCGTCACAGTTTATAATCGTTTTCCTACTGGCTGATCAAGATATTTGCAATTGCAGTAAGGAAAAATTTAAAATACCGTTTTTATTTTAAGGCAATACCTCTGATTGGTACGACACATGTTTATGGACACAGTTTTTGTACTAGCCAGTTTGTTTGTATGTAGTCTTTGATTTTTATCAACTGTTTTCACAAGTTTTGCAACAGCCTTTGGCTACAGAAATCAGACCTGATTGATTGACTAAGAGACCAGGCTACAAATCTGGAGCCTCCACTTTGGGAGAGTCATGGCTCAGCTTGGCGTGGAGAATTCCTGGTATCCAGTTCAAAAAAAACAAGATTAGGTTATTAAGGTGAGGTCAAAGATCTCTATATGACATCATGGCAAGCTGATGCCATCAGAGTAGACAATAGAGACATTGATAAACATTGGTGTGATACACTATAAGGCAGCTTAATTGACTCAACATGTCTCTGCCATGAACAAACCTAGGTGATCTCAGAATACATTCTCAGCCCCACACATTGTAAATCGCAAGCACCACTATTTTCCTTGAGGGTTGATCTACGTCTGAAGCCCTTTGAACCCTCTTTTTCACCTCAGTGCCAATAAAACTTCTCCGTTTGCTGAAATACGCAGAAGATCTGAGCATTTAAGGTGTGGAATGACTCACAAATTAAGGCAAATTAAGCTGCAATCCTTATTCACTTGGCTGAGAATCAATCTTCTCGAAAATATCTGCTTCCCAAAACAACTGGTCAGGATTAGGTTTGTCCGAGCCGGGAAGGATGAGGGGCAGACAGAACGAGGCCCAGGTCGGGCCCAGGAGGAAGCCGAAAAAGAGTTGCCGAAAAAAACAGCAGGAAGGGCACCTTAGAGAGATTGTCAAATGCTTCACTGAGAAAGCATTCAACTCTTATTCACACCGCGGAGGAAAAATAACACTACCGTACTTTGTCTGGAAATAGCCGCTAAAGTAGACTGCATCAGCTTTAGCCCAGGAGGGCCAGAATTTCCAGTTTCATAAACAGCTTTCAGATACATGACTTCCAGTTTCATAAACAGCTTTCAGATCCTCTGAAGATGCCAGCCACAGATGCAGGCGAAACGTCAGGAGAAAATGCTGCTAGAACACGGCCATACAGCCCGGAAACCACACAGCACCCAAGTGATTCCGGCCGTGAAAGCCTTCGACAATACAAGCTTTCAGATACATGACTTCAGATACATGACTTCAAACTGGGGTCTTATTACTTTTTTCCTGATCGATCAGAGAAGGTGAATCTCAGCAGCTGAAATGAGGGTCAAAGCAGATGTGATATTGTCAACAGATCTCCCCCCAAGAGGGCTCTGGTGCAGATCAGTTAACCCCATTTTCCAGATCCAGATCTCCTCTCCTTGAGTTGCTATGATGTTTGTGATGTGATGTTCAAACTGGGATCAATCAATGTGCAGGGTTTAACCCCTCTCTCCCTGCATGGGAAGATGCGATGGTTTCAACTTGCCATTTCTTAAGCAAGAAATGCAGTTGTTTGGCCATTGTGGGTTTTCCGGGCTGTGTGACCATGGGTGGCAGTTTTTGCTCCCAACGTTTTGCCCATATCTGTTGTTGCCATCTTCAGGGGCATGCCATGGTGAGATGTGTTTCCTTCAGTGCGCCATGGAGAGAAACACATCATGCTGCAACATGCCTCTGAAGACACTAGCCATAGATGCGTGTGAAATGTCAGGAGCAAAAACTGCCAGACCATGGGCCACCCCCCCCCGAAGATCAACAAGAGTAGGCTGACCAGATGTCCCACTTTTGGCGGGACAGTCCCGCCTTAAAACAATTTGTCCCGTGTCCCGCGGGTTTTTTGAAGTGTCCCGATTTTTGGAAGGCTGCCGCACTGCCTTCTGGAGCGCAAGGAAGTGCGGCAGCCTCCCGTGCACACGTCGCGTTGGGCGCCTTTCCGCTTCCCGCCGGGCCCCTGTGACAGGAACGGAAACGCGAGCTCTTCTGTGCAGGTAGCTCCGTTTCCGCCCTGTGACAGAGGCGGAAGCGAGCGCCAATCAGCAGCTCCCTGCGGTTTAACGTGCGCGATGCCTTTGACCGCCACCCGCTTACCCGCCCGTCCCGGTTTACAAAGGTGACCATCTGGTCACCTTAAACAAGAGCCAGTTGATTCCAGCTGTGAAAACCTTTGACAATACAAGGCAGCTGCTACTACTGTCATTTCCAGTCCATGGATATTTCAAATGGAATGCCTGAATTCACAAGAACAAGCAGACTAGTCTTCTGAATTCTCCCCCGGCAAGATTTAGGGTGAGTGCAGCATCCACTACGGAAATGGAGCACTTTAATCTCAGCAAACTGGATTACAGCATCACGCCATCAAAGCGAGGCCTGACCAAGGTACTAGTCCACATTTTTTTAACTAGGCAACCTTCTCACACACAAGCTTGCTGTAACCCCCCGATAACCTGAAAAGAGAACAACTTCCTAATTGGCCTGCTGACTGGCACTGTTTTGCCAACGGACGTCATAACCTTTGTTTGCCACCTGGAGATATCTAGCATTCCCCCTCTAGAGCAAGACAATATTTGACAGGGCTGGGGCAGGTCTGCCAACTCCAGGTTGGGAAATTCCCGGAGAAGGCAGGGGTTGGGGAAGAGAGAGAGCACAGCCATGCCAAATGCCGTAAAGTCAGAGGTGGGATCCAGCAGGTTCTCACCAGTTCTCGAGAGTGGGTTACTAATTATTTGTGTGTGCCGAGAGGGGGTTACTAATTGGGTCCGCTTTTCCATCTCCACGCCCTCGCCTCCCCGAGAGGCATCCTGCCTTTGAACGTGAAGGTTCCATATAGCAATTGCGACTAATAATGTAACTCCCTGAACTGGGTTCATCCCTTCCAGGTACTGCGATTCATTGATTCTCAGCCTTTCGTACCTTTTATCTCACCCGTCTCTATCAAAGAACCTGTGTGTTTCACCATTGCTGTGTTCAGATTTGTAAGTTGGGGCATTTTCTATAATGGGATGATGTTTAGAAATGACCTGGTGCAAAAAAAATTTGGGGGGGTCGTGGTGGGGTGGCTGCCCATGGGGGGGCATCCAACTCAGGTTTTGCCCAGGGCTCAGGTTTGCCTAGGTGCGCCTCTGCCCCCTTTGCTGAGGGGGGGGCTGGCGAGGGAACCTGTTACTAAAATTTTTGGTCCCACCACTGCGTAAAGTCCACCCTCCAGAGTAGGGGTGGCCAATCTATGGTGCTCCAGATGTTCGTGGACTAAAATTCCCATCAGACCCTGCCATTGGCCATGCTGGCAGGGGCTGATGGGAACTGTTGTCCACGAACATCTGGAGCACCATAGATTGGCCACCCCTGCTCCAGAGCATCCATTCTCTCCAGGGGATCTGGTCTCGGTACTCTGGAGATCCATTACAATTCCAGATCTCCAGTGCCTACCTAGGGGCTGCCAACTGTACCCCTGGATTATACTCAGAAATAAAGTGAAACAAAGGTATTCTTTCAATAGCCCTTGAATGTTTTTTTTAAAAAATGACAGGCAACTGCCATCAATAAGACTAACACAAGCCAGCCTTCGGTTTTCTTTAGGCCCGACGCATTGCTTTGTGACAGAGACAGCACGGTGGTCAGAAATATTGATGCAGCTCAGGCATAACTGCACGAGGAATGAAACATGGTGGGGGGAGGAGATTCTCATTTCCTGCCCTCCTTAAGCTTGGCCAATGCAATGGAATGGGAATGACCGGATACAAAGAGAGGCGGTCTTACCAAGTCCAAACCACACCGTGCACGGTTGCTGTTGTGCGTGGATTTTGCCTTCTGGAGGATATCCGTCCTGCCTCCACATGCACTCACCCTCGCCAATCACAGGAAACATGTGTGCTGTCCAGTCAAACAAAACCCCCTTGCTTTCGTCCACCGTGGTGACCAGCCAGGTCACCACAACATAATACTTGCCCTGATCTCGGACAGCCAGTTTAATTTGACCAAGCGGACCCGAAACGGCCGGAATTCCTCTCGCCCCTTTCCCACTACACCTCAACATTACTTGGCCACTCCACGCCAGCATTTATCTCCCCGAAGTCCGACCCACACAAAGCTGCTGCTGTATTTTTAGATGTAGACTGCAGCGACTTTGTACGGGAATGCCCTCATCGATCTGCATAATTCTCAACCAGAATGAAAACAGGAAAAATGACAGTGAGGAGGTCACACGTGTTGGTCTACCCTAGCAGAATAAAGCAAAAATCCAGGCGCATTCTAATGGTGAACTTTCATAGTGTTGCTAATCTTTAAACTACCATTACATTTATGTATTTACTTACTTTATTTACATCCCCCTCTTTCTCCTCCATGAGGGCCCAAAGTGGCCTTTCTCCTCTCCTCTGTTTTATTCTTACAACAATACTATGAGGTAGGTTATAGTGGTATGAGACCAGCTAGCAAGCTTCCAGAAACAGTAGGTCCCCCAGATCTTAGTCTGACACTCTAACCACTGCACCATACTGTTCTTGTTCTTTTTAACATCAACTGAGCCTCCGTTTCCACCACACACCCCAAAATCCTGTGCTGGAGAAGACTGCTTCTCTCTGGATGAAATCTTCTTCCTGTACTTCATGTGGTTTAGAAGTTAGGAAAGTCAGATTAGTATCTAAGAGACCCAGGTTTAGGAGTATAGTGTCAAGATCGAGGGATGTAATTGTACCGCTCTATTCTGAATTGATCAGACCTCACCTGGAATATTGTGTACAGTTCTGGGCACCGCAATTCAAGAAGGATATTGACAAGCTGGAACGGGTCCAGATGAGGGCAACCAAAATGGTGAAAGGTCTGGAATCCATGCCCTACAAAGAGGGACTTAGGGAGCTATGGATGTTTAGTCTGGAGAAGCGAAGGTTAAGGGGAGACACGATAGCTATGTTTAAATATCTGAAGGGATGCCATGTCGAAGAGGGAGCAAGCTTGTTTTCTGCTGCCTCAGAGACTAGGACATGGAGTAATGGATTCAAGGTGCAGGAAAAGAGATTCCACCTAAACGTTAGGAAGAACTTCCTGACCATCAGGGCTGTTCGACAGTGGAATTCACTGCCTCGGAGAGTGGTGGAGCCTCCTTCTTTGGAGGTTTTTAAAGAGAGGCTGGATGATCATATGTCAGGAGTGCTTTGATTGTGTGTTCCTGCATGGCAGGGGGTTGGACTGGATGGCCCTTGGAGTCTCTTCCAACTCAATGATTCTATGATTCAAATCCCCATTTGTGTCATGGAAGCTCACTGGTGATCTTGGGCCAGTCACACACTCCCAGCCTACCCTACCTCACAAGGTTGTTGTGCGGAAAAATGATGTTCTGCTGTTGCTTACACCTGAAGTCATCAATCTAAACCATACTATCTGGCCACCGAGTCCACTCCCTCAACCTCTCCTACCATAAACCTGGGGAAAGAGGGGATTAACATATGGGTCCGAAAATAAGACATCCCCGGAGAATAAGACGTAGCAGAGGTTTTGCCGAAGTGCTAAATATAAAGCATCCCCCGAAAGTAAGACATAGCAAAGTTTTTGTTTGGAAGCATGCCCGTCGAACAGAACACCAAAGCATGCAGCCGTGGAGCGAAAAAATAAGACATCCCCGGAGAAGAAGACATAGCGCATCTTTGGGAGCAAAAATTAATACAAGACACTGTCTTATTTTCGGGGAAACACGGTAGCTAACAAGCTGTGATGCTGGAGCATTTTAATTATTTCTTAATGTGAAATTTCCCACGAATCATGTTTTTAAGAAGTATGTTCGCCTCTCTGAGACTGGCCAGGGTATCAAAACAAATCAAATAAATAAATCAGTCCCTTTGGGCCATCTCTGGGGAGAAAGGGGGGGGGGATGGGTTAAAGAAACAAAACAAATTAAACAAACTCCAACACCATACACAAACTGCACCTAGCTATATCTTTCTCTGTCTACTATGAAAATCAATGCAATTCTGTTTAGGATACCACTGAAAAGGGTCTGTGGAAGAACTTGAAAGGCAATTTGGGGGCACTGAAAGATACAGCCCTGAGCCCTTCGGGGATAGGGCGGTATACTAAATTTAATTAATTAATTAATTAATTAATTAATTAATTAATTATAATAATAATAATAATAATAATAATAATAATAATAATAATAATAATAATAATAATACCACCGAAGGGTACCCATCACACACACACACACCCCAGGAGCCAAGGACAAGGCGTCGCATCTCCTTCTCAGCCATCCTTCCTTCTGACGCCCAAGTTCCTTTTGAAGTCAGATGCTCAGCTCGGGGTTCGAATCCCCGCTAGGATCTCGCTCCCTCTGACACCCAAGGGGGGCTTCGCTCCGCCAGCCCGCCCACCCCCCTCCTGGCGCCTCCAGCTGCCAAACTCCGCTCCTCCCGCTCTTGGCTTTGAAAGAGAAGCCAACCATTTTTCACAAGCAGCCGGACTTTTTGTTTTAAGCAACGCACGACTGCGAAGGGGCGATCTCGGGAAGAAAGAGACGGTCCCCTTAAAAAAGCATCATGGCGGTTCGTCGGGAAAGCCAGCGAACTTTTTGCAAACTTCTCGCCAACTTTTTCCCCCGGGCCCGCGTGGGCGAGCCAGCCGAGGCGACCCCCTCCCCACCCTGCTGCATTCTTCCACGCCAGCAGCCCCGCAACGCACTGGGGCGCTTGGCAGGCCACCAGGGGCTTCTTTCCAACGGGGGGAGGGGCCGCACGGCTTCCCCCCCTCCTTTGACACAAGGAGGGGGGGGCGAGGGAGGCTCTCCCCCAGATGCCCCGATGGCTCACTGCAAAGCCAGGCACCCCCTTCCACCCCCGATTGCATTGCAGGGGAGGGGGCTATCCATTGCAAAGCCATTGCCTCCCCCTGCCGCCCCCCCCCCTCACCTCGTTCCTCTGCAGCTGGAAGAAGCTGTTGAGGCAGCTGGAGTTGAGGGACGAGCCCAGCTCCGGCGTGTTCTTGCCCGGGTAGCCGAGCTCCGGGTGCTGCGAGGAGGCCGGCTCCGGTCGGAAGGCGTCGAAGGCGCTGGCCGGCTGGTGGGTGTCTTGCAAGGACAGGTAGACCCAGTTGAGCAGCTGGGCGGGCTGGTAGACCGAGGCGGCGCTGGTGTCGATGGCTGACAGCAGGCTCATCCTGCAGCCCCCCCACCAGAAAGGGGTCCCGGCACCGGGGGGCGCCCCCTCTGCCCTCCCCCGCGTGAGATCTTCCCCCAACTTCTTTGCGAAGACCTGGCCGGCCCCTTCCCCGCCGGCTCGCCTCCCTTAAGGCCCCCCCAGCTCCGGCAGCCCCTCCACGCCCAGCATAGCAGCGGCCGGAGCGGCTGTCGCGGCAGGAAAAAAGTTTGCAGGAAACTTTCTGCCCCCTTTCCAAGCGCGAGCCCGCCTGCCCGCGCGCGCGCGCCCGCCCCCGGGCCGCCGGATCCGCTATCTGGCTTTATTCTCACTCGCTTCGGCGGGAGGGCGGGGCTTATCTGCATATGCAGCAGGCCAGCCCTTGCCCGTTGGATATGTAGCCTTCGGCGGGACGCGATTGGCTGCGGGACGTTCCGTGCGGCTGGGATATTTGAATGCGGGCCAGCGGCGGGCCAATGGGAGCCGCTCTCCGCCACTCTGTCCCCGCCCCTTCTTTCCACGAGCGCGCAGGCGGGGGCGGATTGCGGGACGTGTCTGGAGTCCGAAGGGCAGGCGAGCCCGCCTCATTGGCCGGCTTCTCCCCCGCTTGCAAATATCCCGAACGTTCAGCAGCCAATCGGCGGAGGCGAGCGCAAGTAGGGCTTGAGGCGCGGCAGAGGGGCTGCGGGTTCTCGCCAACCTCCAGGCGGGGCCTTGAGGTCTCCCGGAATCTCAGTTGATCTCCGACTGACATGGAGAGGGGAAGAAGAAGAAGAAGAAGAAGAAGAAGAAGAAGAAGAAGAAGAAGAAGAAGAAGATGATGATGATGATGATGATGATTTTGGATTTATATCCCCCCTTTCTCTCCTGCACATCTATTCATCTTCCACATTTATAGTTGATGGCTTAACAGTATTCTCTTCTGGGTATTTTCACGCCTGCTCCCCCCATCCCCACTCCCAGCTACATGTGTTGTTTCCCTTTCCCAAAACAGCGTTTGCCTTCATTCTGCACAGGCATGCACCTCACATACCAAAGTTTTTCATAATATTCAGAGAGAGAGAGAGAGAGAAGAGAAACTTGGCCAGTTTTCCATAGTTTTGAATCTGCTGGAAACATAACTGATCTCTAAACAGAAAGCAGTTTCCCTGAAGAAAAAGAGACTACTCTGCAATTATACCCAGGGGCTATCACTTAATTTCTCAGCCTGCAGTTGCCAACCGAGCTTTCTCCAGAGGCACAGTTTGGAAGTTTAAGGTTGCCAATTTCAGGGTGGGAGATTTCTGGAGATTTGCGGCCAGACCCTTGAAAGGGGAAAGTTTGGGGAGGGAGGAGGCCTCTGCGGGTTATAATGCCAGAGTCCACCTACTGAAGTTGCCATATTTCCCTCCAGGAGCAGCAGTGGCATAGGAGGTTAAGAGCACGTGTATCTAATCTGGAGGAACCGGGTTTGATTCCCAGCTCTGCCGCCTGAGCTGCGGAGGCTTACCTGGGGGAATTCAGATTAGCCTGTACACTCCCACACATGCCAGCTGGGTGACCTTGGGCTAGTCACAGCTTCTCGGAGCTCTCTCAGCCCCACCCACCTCACAGGGTGTTTGTTGTGAGGCGGGAAGGGCAAGGAGATTGTAAGCCCCTTTGAGTCTCCTGCAGGAGAGAAAGGGGGGGATATAAATCCAAACTCTTCTTCTTCTTCTTCTTCTTCTTCTTCTTCTTCTTCTTCTTCTTCTTCTTCTTCTTCTTCTTCTTCTTCTTCTTCTTCTTCTTCTTCTTCTTCTCCCTTTTTCAAATCTCACCCTTCTCAGCTGCTACCCACAAAATCTCTAGATATTTCCCAACCCAGTGCTGGTGATCTGATGAAAACTGCCTCAGAACCCAACTACATCGTGAGATTCAGGAGTGGTTTTTCCTGATTTTTTGGGGTGTGGGGGTGTGTGTGTGTGTGTGTGTGTGTGTGTGTGTGTGTGTGTGTGTGTGTGTGTGTGTGTGTGTGTGAGAGAGAGAGAGAGAGAGAGAGAGAGAGAGAGAGAGAGAGAGAGAGAGATTTGGCTTAGTGTTCCTCTGCTAGACCATGTCAATTTCAAGGGTCTATTGCTCCAACAGTAGACCTTCAGGGTTAATTAAAAAAAAAGAAAAAGAAAGAAATTCCTTCTTGTCATTTTGAACTGGTGGCTCGAATAGTGGGAGAAACTGCTATTTGTGTGTGGAGAAAGGTGGGGAGGAGCGAGAAAAACCCAAAAAGAGTTTAGTGCACAGTTATCTCCTTCACTTTGTTGTGAAATGTTCAATCTGGGCCCTAGTGAATACCTAGCCCTGCTCCTTCCCATCTTGTTGTTGCTGTTGGTGTGTGTGTGTGTCTATATATGTATATATGTATATTAGCAGAGTAGAACAGAAGATGCAGATTCTCAGTTGTTTTTGATAAATAAGTTTACCAACAATAACATGGAGATAAAATAATAAATTATTTTTTTCCCGTTACGCATCTACATTACTGTTTGTTTGGTTACATCTAGCTACCTCTCTGAGGTCTCACATGATGTTGTCTACCTCATGTCTCCTCTCTGGTGTCGTGTTTGCTCAAACAAAGAAACAGAGTTCACTTTATAACTTCGGATGTACGGGCTCACTAACATGTAAGCCATGGCTATCTGGCTAACCAATAGCTAATCAATAGATCAGGTCATAAACAGCGACTTCAGCAATTTGTTTACATACCAACAGTTAACCCTTTGATAACTGAGCTGTGACAGACAGTTTCAAAATCCCAACATTCTTGAAAAGGGAAACCACAATCTGCAAGGGAACCACAATCCAGAAAAAAAACTGATCCCTTCCCTCTCGTGGTTTTTGCTGATGAAAATGAGTACATACACACTGGGTGCCTAAGAAGGGGAGAAAGCCAGGTCCTTCTTTTTAACTTTCCAGAGCTTTTAAGTAATTTATAAAGGATCTCAAAAAGGAATAAATAAAAAATTATAAAAGTACACTGCAAGCAGAATTGATGGACAAACAACTGAAACACTGCATGATTAAGTGGGCATTAGACTTGAGAACAAATTAATATGGAAACCTGGGAAAGAACATGGAAGAAAAGTATTAAATTTACTAAGGCTGTGAGACTACAAGAAAATTATATTAAAATGCAGCAGTGGCGTAGGAGTTTAAGAGCTCATGTATCTAATCTGGAGGAACCGGGTTTGATTCCCAGCTCTGCCGCCTGAGCTGTGGAGGCTTATCTGGGGAATTCAGATTAGCCTGTGCACTCCTACACACGCCAGCTGGGTGACCTTGGGCTAGTCACAGCTTCTCGGAGCTCTCTCGGCCCCACCCACCTCACAGGGTGTTTGTTGTGAGGGGGGAAGGGCAAGGAGATTGTCAGCCCCTTTGAGTCTCCTGCAGGAGAGAAAGGGGGGTATAAATCCAAACTCTTCTTCTTCTTCATAGATGGCATCTCTATCCCAGTAAATTGGCTAAAATATATAAGAATTATCCTGATAATTGTTGGAAATATCAGTCTCAAAGGGGTACGTATATACATGCTTGGTGGATATGTTCATTTGCCCAAAATTATTGGGATGGTGTATATAAGTTAATGAAAACGATATTAGGAATTGAATTTGTTTTTAAACCAGAAATGTTTCTGTTAAGTATATTTGAATTGAAAATAAGTTAAAAAAACTGAAAAATTACTTTTATATATGTTGGCGGCAGCTAGGATACAATATGCTAAGAAATGGAAGAAGACCTCTACACCAACTACAGAGGACTGGCTATCGCAATTAATAGAATATGCGACATATGACAAATTATCCAATATAATTAATAAAAATAATATGATGGACAAATATCTAGAAATATGGCAACCTTTATTTAAGTTTTTACAATTGAATGAAGAATATGAGAAGTTATACAAATATTTGCAATGTTGACGTGATGAAAATAAGACTGGAAGAAATTGTATAAAGGAAATCATATTTAATGTAATGTAAATAGAATTAGTGAATAAGAGCTTAAGAATTAAGGAAAACATTAATACCAATAATGGAAATGCTAAGTGGAGGTCCTTTCTTGATCTTCTTTCTATTATCTTCAACAAACCAAACTTTCTTCTTCCTCCTCTTTTTGCTTCTATGCTTCCATATCTGATTCCTATTAGACAGTTAGTTATATCTTATATCTTTTTCCCCTCCTTTTTGCTCTTTTCCTTTAGCAATCGAGATATTGGTTAAGATTACACCATTATGGCAACCCTCTTAATCTTACATATCATCTTTTACAAGAGGCGGAATCCTCTAGATCAGTGGTGGTGAACCTTTGGCACTCCAGATGTTATGGACTACAATTCCCATCAACCCCTACAATTGGCCATGCTGGCAGGGGCTGATGGGAATTGTAGTCCATAACATCTGGAGTGCCAAAGGTTCGCCACCACGGCTCTAGATGGTTCTCTGCAGTGGTGGGATCCAAAAATTTTAGTAACAGGTTCCCATGGTGGTGGGATTCAAACTGTGGCGTAGCGCCAGTGGGGCTGGGTGGGGCATGACGGGGGTGTGGCCAGGCATGACGGGGGCGGGGCATTCCAGGGGCGGGGCTGTGGCAAGGACGCAGCTGCTGCGCCGGTCCTTGGGCGGGAAACGAATGCATGCAGGCACAGGCTGCCACGCATGCCGGTGACCTCCTGCTAGACTGCTTCAAGTTCTGCGCGCTACTGCTGAGAGGAGGGGCATAACTAAGGCAAAAATCACGTGGCAAAATCACCCATTAGTAACCCTCTCTCGGCACACACAAATAATTAGTAACCTACTCTCAGGAACCTGTGAGAACCTGCTGGATCCCACCTCTGGTTCTCTGTAATTGAAGGGAAAATAGAAGCCATGGGGCTTCAGAGAGAATCTCTATTTCTCCTTTCAGCGGAGGCATTCGAGATGTTGAAAACAAGACTCCTTAACTGCCAATTCCAGTCTCTCTCAGAGATGTCCAAGAAGACTTGCTCTCTTTTAAGTCTGCTAATCCCATACGAACAAGGCCAAATGGCCAAATATTTATCTCAGTTATTTAATCCCAGCCAAAGGTTTAGTCTGGAGAAGCTTTTCTGAGTGGTCTGTGTAAGGGTTTGAAGAAGGCAGATAGTCTCTGTTCCTGCCCACTAGATCAAGTGGAAACCATATATCATTTTGTCCTAAATATGCTGAAGCCAGAGCAAAGTTTTTCACACGCATTCCACTGTTACAAACTGATAGAGATCCTTTATTTGTCATTCCACTCTTACTGAACAGTTGTGCTGATCTGTTTAATGAAACGTTAGCAAACTTTTTGTTAGAGTTAATGTCTAAATAATATACTCTTTTTGTCACTTTTTAATGTATTAAGATATTAATATTTGCTGCTGGTTTTGTATATGTAACCCCCATGCTCAGAATGGGTTGACCCAGAAAGGGGTGGAGACTCAAAGCAGCAGAAGGCTGCAGAGCTCATGTAGTTTGGAGGAGACAAGGCTACCAGACTCGGACCTTGGTTTGTATAAGCCCTTAACACCTTGTTAAGGTAACTGCAATGTTGTTGGGAACTAGTGGGAAGGCAGTTGTTTATTTTTGCTATGTTGTAAATGTTGGAGTTTATTGTTTCAGGGCTTCTTTTTATGTTTGTAATGGGTGAGAGTTCTCCTGGAAACCTTCATCATGTTGAATCCTGTTCATCAAGCCCTTGGAGTCTTCAGGAGCCCACCCACTTGCAAAGAAGAATTGGACTTGGCAGTATCAGTAGACTGTAAATAGAAGGACTTGAAAATGCAACCTGAACAGGACCTTGAAGTGTGATGCTAAATGTTGATGTTATATGTTAAAGAAAGTAAACCATTTTGTTTTGTTTTTTAATTTGTTGTTGCAAACTCATTCCAAGTTCTGCCCCACAGAACCCACAGATAGAGGTTACAAATACTTCTCTTTTTCTTTTTGAATATTATGCCAATAAAGGCTGGCTTGCATGTTGAAAAACGCTGGCTTGCTTGCATGTTGCCCAAGTTAGTTTCAGGACTGCATGAACTTCTAAAACCAGGTTCTTCCTAATTCCCCACACCACTGTAGATGGGTCAACATATATGGTGCCATGGTTAGAGGATTGCACTAGGACAGTGATGGCGAACCTATGGCACGGGTGCCAGAGGTGGCACTCGGAGCCCTCTCTGTGGGCACGCGCACACAGAGTTCATCATGTGGGGGGCGGAAAATCACCCCCCCCCCCAGACACATCTAGGCTGGCCTGGGCCACTGAGCACGATGTGCACACACTGCTGAGCAGGGAGGACTCGGCTGGCAGGCCTGGTGCCTGTGCTCTGAATGGCTGCTTCCTGAGGGGGCGGGGTGCAGAGGAGGCAGAGATGCTAGAGAGGCACAGAGTGGTGCGCACGGGACTTGCTGGAGGCTAGAGACGGCTGGCCCCTGATCGAGCGAGTGGGGTGGAAGAAGAGGGAGCCAACCAGTTTTTTCTAAACTAAAACCTCAGCATTCAGGTTAAATTGATGGGTTGGCACTTTGGGATAAATAAATGGGGTTTGAGTTGCAATTTGGGCACTCGGTCTCAAAAAGGTTCGCCATCACAGCACTAGGAAGTGGGAGAGCCGGGTTCAAATCCTGACTCTGGCATGGGGTGGGACTGGAACAGCGCGGGGGCAAGAAATTGTGTCCCGAGGCGCTCCCTCTTGCCCCGTGCGTGGTTTTCGACTTGTCATGCCAGAGTGGGGCGAGGGCGGGGAACAGCCAGCAGTGGAGGAGCAGGAAAACTAACCCAGTTCTCCAGATTAGAATCGCCACTCTTAACCACTATGCCACGCTGGCTCTCCTAGCTCCCAAGCGTAGCTTGCAAACACAACAGGGCACCAGTCTTCTCTTCTAGGCTGAAGGAGGTTTGTTCCATCTGTGTCCTGAAAAGAGTGAGGTCAGTTTTTCCCAAGTGATAACTGGTCAGCTGCGGTCAGGGAAGAACATTCCAGAAGACTGCGTGGGCATTTAGAACGGTCTGTTCTGAGCAACTGCCGCTGCCAAAAGTGCAAGCTGTGATTTGTAGGGTTGCCAACTCTGAGTTGGGAAATATCGGGAGATGTTGAGAGTGGAGCTCCGGGATGGCAGGATTTGTGGAGGAGAGAGACCTCAGAGGTGTACTGTGCTAAAGAGTCCACCCTCCAAGGCGGCCATTTTCTTCAGGGGAACTGATCTTGGTCAACTTAATCTACAATGATAGCAGGAAATCTCCACGTGGTACCTGGAGATTGGATGGCTCAGTGATTCGTATCACAGTCAACAGACAAATGGCCTTGTTAAAAAATGGAGGCTTTCCAATTAGACTAGGGGTGTCCAACTCTGCTGCTTCAGACATTCATGAACTACAACTCCCATCAGCCCCTGCTGTCATGGCCAATTGGCCACACCAGCAGGGGCTGATGGGAATTATAGTCCATGAACATCTGAATCACCAGAGTTGAACATCCCTGAATTAGACGCACAAGAGATTAAGAGCGTTGGGCAGAGGCGTAGCTACCAGGGGAGAGGTGGATGCGTGTTGCACCAGGTGTGCACTAGGGGGATGTATTCTTAAATATTCTTAGTGTTTTTACTTTGTTGGTTGGCAGGGGGCACAGTTTTTAGGCTAGCAGCACCAACATTTCAGGCTATCATCAGGTGACACTCCTGATGATACAAGCCAGGTTTGGTGAAGTTTGGTTCAGGGGGTCCAAAGTTATGGACCTCGAAAGGGGGTGACCCAATCCCCCATTGTTTCCAATGGGAGTTAATAGTAGGTGCGGCGACCTTTTTGAGGGTCCATAACTTTGGGCCCCCTGAACCAAACTTCACTAAACCAAGGTGGTATCATCAGAATAGTCTCCTTCTGATACCACACAGATTTGGTGAAGTTTTGTTCAGGGAGTCCAAAGTTATGGACCCCCAAAGGGGATGCCCCGTCGCCCATTGTTTACAATGGGAGCTAATAGTAGATTGGCCTACCCTTTTGAGGGTCCATAACTTTGGACGCCCTGAACCAAACTTCACCAAACCTGGGTGCTATAATCAGGAGAGTGTCCTGAAGGTAGCCTGGAATTTTGGTACTGCTAACTGAAATATTGCTCCCCTGACAGGCACTCTCAATTTTTCCCCAGATTCTCCCTCTAACCCCCCTCCCACACACACCTCTGAGTAGATTCAAAGGGAGAATCTGGGATCCCTAGATTAAAAAAACACTGAAAGTATTGTTGAAGGCTTTCACAGCTGGATTCAACTGGTTGTTGTGGGTTTTCCGGCTGTGTGGCCATGGTCTGGAAGATCTTGTTCCTGACATTTCGCCCGTATCTGTGGCTGGCATCTTCAGAGGTGTATCACAGAGAGAAGTCTGTTATAAGAGAAGTCTGGACACAGTGTATAACAGACTTTGTGATACACCTCTGAAGATGTCAGCCACAGATGCAGGTGAAACGTTAGGAACAATATCTACCACGCCACAGTCACGCAGCCCGGAAAACCCACAACCACCAACCTTGAAAGTGATCCTGTTTGGGGGATGGGTGGGGAATCTACCCTGAAACAGCATCATTTTAAATGTTGTTTAAACTAGGGAGTGCAGATTCTCCTTTTGAGGTGGATTTAAAAGGAGAATCTGGGCTCTCTAGTCTAAACAACATTAAAAGTGATGCTGTTTCAGGGTGGATTCCCCCCACCAAAGAAAAACCAGCATAACTTTCAATTTTTAAACTAGGGAGCCCTGGGTGTGTTCAGATTTGAGAGTTGGGGCATGTTCTATAATGTGATGGTGACTTTGAGATGACCTGGTGCAAAAAAATTGTTCTTTGGTCGTAGTGGGGGAGGGCAGCCTTTGGTTGAGGGGGGGCCCACTCACACCGGGGTGTGTGTGTGTGTGTGTGTGTGTGCAAAATTCAGATTTTGCACCGGGCTCCATTTTCCCTAGCTGCGCTTCTGGCCATGGGGACCTACCAATCCCATGATGTCTCCTGCAGAATCATCCAACCGAGATCATCTTCAAAGTAGGTGAAAGGACTGTCTACTGATGTCTCTTTTATGTCAACCTTAAAAGTAAAAAATGGGCCGGATTCTAAAGCAGTAAAATGTTGGTAGAGGAGTCTTTAAAGTTAAGCAATGCAGAAATACAATCATTCAGACTTGAAATCCATCCTGTAGCAACAAGACAGGAAAAAGAGAAAGAAAAACTGGACCGTGTACAGCAGTTTTCACTGAAACTATGTTTTCCAAGATGAAACTTGTGGTCAATTAGATTAAGCCTGGAACATCAAAACTTGGACAGATGCTTACAAAACCCCAAGCACATATAAGGCCAAGACAGCCCCAGATAATCTTGAAGCTTCCTGGCCAGTGTTTTAAAAATTTGGTTTCCATTACCTTAAACTAACAAGCTTCATTTCCAATGTCCTGGCGTTACAGAGCGGTTTTGACTTTGACCACAATTATCTCCATTCCCTGGAAGCGGAGCAAATACATTGTGTTTGCTCACTGTGAACATCCAAGAAGATATAAACACAGAAATGAAGGCCGCTGGGGTGAGATCCAAAGGACAACTGATTTGTAGCTTTCAAAATTCCTGTTCCCCATTCTTGTAGGAAGGTCACATTTTATTTGATTGTATTTTTTTTTTAAAAGCAAGAGTAAGTAGTATGAAAATAACCCACACACTTAAGTGTAATGGTTCAGGGTTCCTGAGACACCAAATAATCCAATCGCAGTTTTCATAGAATCATGGTGGAGACCAGTGGTGGGATCCAAAAATTTTAGTAACAGGTTCCCATGGTGGTGGGATTCAAACAGTGGCGTAGTGCCAGTGGGGCTGGGCGGGACATGACAGGGGCGTGGCCGGGCATTCAGGGGGCGGGGCATTAATAATTTCTCTGTTGCTGTAAAAAACTGTTACTGTAAAAAAAAGTTCCTAATTTCCAGCTGGTATCTTTCTGTCCATAATTTAAACTCATTATAACAAGTCCTATTGTCTACTGCCAACAGAAACAACTACTTCTCCTCTAATTGACTGCCTGTCAAATACTTCATACTTTCAAATACTTAATTTTGTTTCTAGAAATCAAAAGAAGGATACTTTCCTTAAACAAGGAACTTTGCCATATTTCTAAAACATGTTTTTAAAACAACCCAACAGGGAGAATTATCCCGTTTTCTACCTTCGCTAACCAGCCACATAGGAAACAACAGGACTTTATGATTTTTGGACCTAATGGAATTTCTAATGGAAAAGCAGACCCAATTAGTAACCCCCTCTCGGCACTCACAAATAATTAGTAACCCACTCTCGGGAACTGGTGAGAACCTGCTGGATCCCACCTCTGGTGGAGACCCCAAGGGCCATCAAGTCCACCCCCCTGCCATGCAGGGAAACATAATCAAAGCACTCCTGACATATGATCATCCAGCCTCTCTTTAAAAACCTCCAAAGAAGGAGACTCCACTACTCTCCGAGGCAGTGAATTCCACTGTCGAACAGACCTGACAGTCAGAAAGTTCTTCCTAATGTTTAGGCGGAATCTCTTTTCCTGCACCTTGAATCCATTACTCCGTGTCCTAATTTCTGAGGCAGCAGAAAACAAACTTGCCCCCAGCAGTGGCGTAGGAGGTTAAGAGCTCGTGTGTCTAATCTGGAGGAACCGGGTTTGATTCTCCGCTCTGCCGCCTGAGCTGTGGAGGCTTATCTGGGGAATTCAGATTAGCCTGTGCACTCCCACACACGCCAGCTGGGTGACCTTGGGCTAGTCACAGCTTCTCGGAGCTCTCTCAGCCCCACCTACCTCACAGGGTGTTTGTTGTGAGGGGGGAAGGGCGAGGAGATTGTAAGCCCCTTTGAGTCTCCTGCAGGAGAGAAAGGGGGGATATAAATCCAAACTCTTCTTCTTCTTCTTTGACATGACATTCCTTGAAATATTTAAACATAGGCTCATTCCGCACATGCAGAATAATGCACTTTCAAACTGCTTTCAGTGCTCTTTGAAGCTGTGCGGAATAGCAAAATCCACTTGCAAACAGTTGTGAAAGTGGTTTGAAAACGCATTATTTTGCGTGTGCGGAAGGGGCCATAGCTATCATGTCCCCCCCTTAACTTTCATTTCTCCAGACTGCTCCCCAATTTCCCTCTCTGTAGGGCATGGATTCCAGACTTTTTACCATTTTGGTTGCCCTCATCTGGACACGTTCCAGCTTGTCGATAATCTTCTTAAATGGTGGTGCCCAGAATTGAACACAGAACTCTAGGTGGGGTTTGACCAATGCAGAGTACAGTGGTACAATTACTTCCCTCGATCTAGATACTGTGCTCTTATTGATGCATCACAGAATTGCATTGGCTTTCTTGGCTGCCATATCACACTGCTGACTAATGTTTAATTTGTGGTCTACTAAGACTCCCAGATCCCTTTCACATGTCAAACCAGGTGTCACCCTCCTATACCCGTGGATTTCATTTTTTCTAAGTGCAGAATTTTACATTTATCTTTGTTGAAATTCATTTGGTTAGTTTTGACCCAGCTCTCTAATCTGTCCAGATCATTTTGAATCCTGTCCTCCAGGGTATGAGCTACCCCTCCTAATTTGGTATCATCTGCAAATTTGATTATTTCATTATCCAAGTCATTGATAAAAATATTGAATAGCACTGGGCCCAGGACAGAACCCTGTGGCACTCCGCTACTTACGTCTCTCCAGGATGAAAATGAGCCATTGATGAGCACTCCTTGTGTTCGGCCAGACAACCAATTACAAATCCATCTAACGGTTGCATTGTCTAGTCCAAATATTTCCAGCTTATTTGAAAGAATATCATGGGGCACTTTGTCAAAGGCCTTACTAAAATCAAGGTATGCTACGTCCACACTATTTCCTTCATCTACCAAGTTTGTCACTCTATCAAAAAAAGAGATAAGATTAGTCTGGCATGTCTTGTTTTTGAGAAACCCATGTTGATTTTCAGTGATCACGTTATTCCCTTCCAAGTGCTTACAGACTGTCTCCTTAATGATCTGCTCTATAATCTTTCTTGGTATTGATGCCAGGCTGACTGGGAAGCAGTTGTTTGGGTCCTTTTTCCCCCTTTTTGAAGATGGGGACACTCCACTAGGACTTCTCCTGTTCTCCAGTTCTCACAGATTATAGCAAACGGTTCTTAGATTACTTCTGCCAGTTCTTTTAATATCCTGGCATATAGTTCATCAGGCCCTGGAAATTTGAATTAATTTAAAGTATTCAGGTATCCATTTCGCCAGGTCCCTGCTGGGGGCAAGGGGTCCCCTCTTGGACCTCCTCCCCCTAGAACTATTCAGCTGCCTGACAGGGGTCTTACCAGCCCTAAATTGAGGTCTCAGGCTGGTCACCGTCGACACATTGATGTCACTTCCAGAAGTGAAGTCATTGTATTGCTCTGTTATTTGGGCAAATCTCTATGGTAAAAACAGCTGCTCTGACAGAGTGTTTGGCCAAATTCCAGAGTGTCTCCCATCTATGCCAATGACATGATGACATCACTTCCAGAGGTGGCGTCATCACGCCAACAGTAACCAGGCCAAGGCCTCCATTTACAGCAGCTAAGCCCCCCTCCCCCACACGTACCGTGACACCCACGTGCACCACATTGGGGACACCTGCCCTACACATTACAAATTATAATATATTGTTTAAAGAGAGGAATTGACAGAAGTTCTCAGAAAGGCACAAGACTGCCAGTCAAACAAGGCAAAGTGGTGATGGGACTCCTGTCAAATTGCTCCAACATGGAGGTCAGCCAAAGAAAAACCCAGGTCTACACGGCCTGCAAAAGCCACGCAGGCCTAAAACCAAGAGAGGCTTGTAAAAGGTTATTTATATATCTCCTGCTGCTGTCTCTTGTTGCAGCTGTAAAACGATACCAGGACATATTAATGACAAGCATATGGGGCAGCCCTGGAATTTGATGCTCTATAGTTTCTGTACAGTCGGATGACCCTCTAGCTGGTCAGATGCCTCCGCCTCTCGGTTGGGCGGCCTGGAATGCGAGTTGCAGCAGGATTTGAGCATTGTTTCCAGAATGGTCTTGCATATCTCTCTGGATGTGTGACGCTAAACAAGCACGCATGAGCTTTGTAATCCCCACCCTGTGAAGAAGAGAAGAAGAGTTTGGATTTATATCCCCCCTTTCTCTCCTGCAGGAGACTCAAAGGGGCTGATAATCTCCTCGCCCTTCCCCCCTCACAACAAACACCCTGTGAGGTAGGTGGGGCTGAGAGAGCTCCGAGAAGCTGTGACTAGCCCAAGGTCACCCAGCTGGCGTTTGTGGGAGTGGGAGCTAATCTGAATTCCCCAGATAAGCCTCCACAGCTCAGGCGGCAGAGCTGGGAATCAAACCCGGTTCCTCCAGATTAGATACACGAGCTCTTAACCTCCTACGCCACTGCTGCTCCCAGGGAACATGTACCCACATGGACACTTTCTTGTCCTTCTGTTGAACCATGCATGGGTAAGAAACAGAACAATGCAGACAATTCCCCTGACTCATATCTACAAATGACTGAAAAGTACTTCAGAGCACTAGATACAGAGGTGGGATCCAGCAGGTTCTCACAGGTTCCCGAGAGGAGGTTACTAATTATTTGTGTGTGCCGAGAGGGGGTTACTCATTGGTGATTTTGGCACGTGATTTTGGCCTTAGTTACGCCCCTCCTCTCAACAGTAGCGCACAGAACTTGAAGCAGTCTAGCAGGAGGTGCACCGGCGTGCGTGGCAGCCTGCGCCTGCGTGCATTCGTTTCCCGCCCAAGGACCGGCGCAGCGGCTGCGTCGGGAGTGCACAGGCTAATCTGAATTCCCCAGATAAGCCTCCACAGTGCAGGCGGCAGAGTGGGGAATCAAACCCGGTTCCTCCAGATTAGATACACGAGCTCTTAACCTCCTACGCCACTGCTGCTCCTACGCCACTGTGGATTGATTAGAGACCATTAATAAGAGCCACATGTAGCTATTCTCATAATTTAGCAACCTGAACACACACACTGTGGATTGCACTTTGATGGCCTCCCCACGCCTTCCCATCTGCCCTGGCTAGCACCTGCTCCATGCTGGAACGAGGGTCGCTAACTCCAGGTTAAGAAATGCCTGGAGATTTTTGGGGTACAGCCTGGATAGGACGGAGTTTTCAGGAGGGGGGAGGGCCTCAGCAGAGTGGAAAGCCATTGAGTCCACCCTCCGCAGCTGCCCTTTTCTCCAGGATAACTGATCTCTGTTGTCTGGAGATCAGTTGTAATTTGGGGAAATTTCCAGGCCTCACATGGAAGTTGGCAACTGTAGAGTTGGGTTTTGAGCTGCCATTCCCTCCCCCCGCCCACAGACACACACACTTTCCTAAGGGAACTGATCTCTGCAGACCAATCTCATTCTTGGACTAAGGAAGTGGTATGAAGTCTTCCTCGACATCTGATATCCTATAACCTGTCTTTCCTTGAGACTCAAGCCAGATCACAAAATAATTTCCAAGCCTGTAAACCAGTGATGGGGTTCAGCAGGTTCACACCACTTTGGCAGAACCGGTTGTTAAAATGGTGCTTGTAAACAACCAGTTGTTAAATTATTTGAATCCCACCATCGGAACCAGTTGTCAAATTATTTGAATCCCACCACTACTGTAAACGAAAGAAATTAGGGAACGATGCAAACAGAAAACTGTTCTGAGATCCGATGAGATCAGGTTTTGCCTGGGCTATCCAGGTCAGAGCATCTTCAGTATACACAAGAATTACCAATGTACCTAATACCAGTGTACCAATGTCAACATGACCCCATCAGCAGATGGTGAAATAGGCAGATTGGAGCCACGCCGAGAGAAGGGATTTTCTTGGGAGTTGATCTACAAGCACTGGAATTGGTTGGGGCAGGGGTCAGTTAATTTTCTTCCACCTGTTGCTTCAATAAGGAGAATAAGATCATAAGAACATAAGAACTAGCCTGCTGGATCAGACCAGAGTCTATCTAGTCCAGCACTCTGCTACTCACAGTGGCCCACCAGGTGCCTTTGGGAGCTCACGTGCAGGATGTGAAAGCAATGGCCTTCTGCTGCTGCTGCTGCTCCCGAGCACCTGGTCTGCTAAGGCATTTGCAATCTCAGATCAAGGAGGATCAAGATTGGTAGCCATAGATCGACTTCTCCTCCATAAATCTGTCCAAGCCCTTTTTAAAGCTATCCAGGCTAGTGGCCATCACCACCTCCTGTGGCAGCATATTCCTAACACCAATCACACGTTGCGTGAAGAAGTGTTTCCTTTTATTAGTCCTAATTCTTCCCCCCAGCATTTTCAATGAATGCCCCCTGGTTCTAGTATTGTGAGAATCTTCAAGGGAGGGTACTCTATTGTTATTGGTGGTATCAGAGCACCACCATCCCTTATTATTCTTTTTAAATGACCCTGAAGGATCAATATATCATGGGAGTATTGTAGCCAGAGGCTCAGGTAGTTCTCTAAATTCTCAGCTTTCATTTTAAAACAGGTAAGTTTCTATCCTGTTCCTCTGTGGACACATTAAGGGAAAAGAAAGGGATGGAGACTTTTTAAAAAAATTGAATCTGGGGTTTCAGAGAACCTGCTTAAATTATCGTTACAACACTACAGGGATATATTAATATTTTAGGATTTTTTTAAAAAGAAAAAGCTGAAATCTCTTGTCTTTGGGGAAGGAGTAGTTTCACAACAGCCCAGTCATTGAAAAGTGAGCTAGAGGTGGACGGGACAAAGAAAAGCAATAGAAACATTACATTCGAGGAAAAAGTTGACTCAAAGTCGGCTTCCAGAAAAAGATTGGGGTAAAAGTAGTCTCAGAAGATCCAGAAAAGAATTAGGGGGAAACCAACAAAACAGAAGTGAAAACTAAAAGCAGAGAAATGCAGGCTGAAATCAGGGAACAAACCACAGAAATGTGGGGTCAAACCCAAGGCCCATGCAGATAAGCATGGGGGGCACAGGGGGGGCGCCCGGAGGAACTGTTGTCACCGGGTGCCATTTCCCCCCAATATGCCTCTGCTTAGGATCCACGTGTGACTCATCTGACATGCCACCTGTAGATCTTTTTGTAGCCATGCAAGTACATTAGTTAACAGTAGGCTGACCAGACGTCCTGCTTTTGGCGGGACAGTCCCGCCTTCAAACAATTTGTCCCACGTCCCGCGGGTTATTTCAATTGTCCTGCTTTTTGGAAGGCTGCAGCACTGCATTCTGGGGTGCAAGGCATTGTGGCAGCCTCCTGCGTGCGCGGCCGCAGGAGCGCACGGCCTTCTGGGGCGCTGCCGTTTCCCGCCCTGTCACAGGGCGGGAAACGGCAGCGCCCCAGAAGGCAGTGCGTTCCTGCGGCTGCACGTGCATGTGTGGCCGCCCACCTACCTGCCCGTCCCGGGTCACAAAGGTGACCATCTGGTCACCTTAGTTAACAGTAGCTTTTCAACCTGCTTACACTTTACAAGACATATAAGATTCTGGTTGCTGTGTGGAAAGAGAACATACTGAAAACGTGAGAAATTACTTTGTAGGGCTGCACCCCTCCCCAATAATCTATTGCATTTTCCTCTCAGGACAGGGCTATGCTAACCAGCTCCTTCTCAGCCTGTTTTGGCTTCCATGCCTTTCGCCTGCCAGTATTTCTCTCAGAGAACTTGGTACATACACTCCAAGCAATTTGAAATATTTCCATAGCTAAGTGTCTCGATTGAACCAAACCATGAAAAGCATGTTTCTGCTGAGGCGAAGAAGGAGTGCCTTGTTTCTCAGACGGATCCAATAAATCTTGTGTCACACCATCTCAAAGCACAATGGATGGCAGGGAAGACAGCAAACAACGGCCCATTGACTGTCATCACACTTCTGAACGCTGGGTGCTTTGTCAGTCTTTCGATATAGAACACAGACTTATGGTGCTGGTAGTCTGTGCTTGGCATAGTAACCGAACGACTGGGTGACAAAGAAGAAGAAGAAGAAGAAGAAGAAGAAGAAGAAGAAGAAGAAGAAGAAGAAGAAGAAGAAGAAGAAGAAGAAGAAGAAGAAGAAGAAGAAGAAGAAGAAGAGGAGGAGGAGGAGGAGGAGGAGGTTTGGATTTATATCCCCCCCCTTTTCTCCTGTAGGAGACTCAAAGGGGCTTACAATTTCCTTTCCCTTCCCCCCTCACAACAAACACCCTGTGAGGTAGGTGGGGCTGAGAGAGCTCCGAGAAACTGTGACTAGCCCAAGGTCACCCAGCTGGCGTATGTGGGAGTACACAGGCTAATCTGAATTCCACAGCTCAGGCGGTAGAGCTGGGAATCAAACCCGGTTCCGCCAGATTAGATACACGAGCTCTTAACCTCCTACGCCACTGCTGCTCCAGGGAACATGTACCCACATGGACTCTTTCTTGTCCTTCTATTGAACCATGCATGGGTAAGAAACAGAACAATGCAGACAATTCCCCTGACTCATATCTACAAATGACTGAAAAGTACTCCAGAGCACTAGATCCAGCAGCTTCTCTCAGGTTCCCGAGAGGAGGTTACTAATTATTTGTGTGTGCCGAGAGGGGGTTACTAATTGGTGATTTTGCCACGTGATTTTTGCCTTCGTTACGCCCCTCCTCTCAGCAGTAGCGCACAGAACTTGAAGCAGTCTAGCAGGAGGTGTACTGGCGTGTGTGGCAGCCTGCGCCTGCATGCATTCGTTTCCCGCCCAAGGACCGGCGCAGCGGCTGCGTCCTTGCCACAGCCCCGCCCAGGAATGCCCGGCCCCGCCTCTGTCGTGCCCAGCCCAGCTTCATTGGCGCTACGCCACAGTTTGAATCCCACCACCATGGGAAGCTGTTATTAAAATGTTTGGATCCCACCACTGACTAGCTAGCAAGAAGAAAAATTCCAGTCTGGCTTTCTCCTTGACTTTTTGGAAAGATTTTTTTTTTGGGGGGGGGGGACATGGAGAAACTTTTAATCCTGCGAGACTCCCTCCTTGCAGTGTGAAATGGTATGGTCCAGAGAAGGTTTACCACATTAGGGTCAAACCCAAGATGCTGCTGCAGATCCACACATCTTCCCAGTTTCCCCTCCCAAGTATACTTAATGCTGGGAATGGCCCAATTCAGACTGAGGCTAGCAGGGAGAGGTTGAACCCTTTAATCCACACATCATTTCACAAACTGAAACCAGGAATCTCTTGGAGTTTCAGTCCTCTAAAACATAGGTGTCAAACTTGTGGCCCTCCAGATGTCATGGACTACAGTTCCCATCATCCCCTGCCAGCATGATGTAGTCCATAACATCTGGACTGTAGTCCATAACATCTGGAGGGCCACGAGTTTGACACCTGTGCTCTAAAGGGAAAAAAAGTCAGGCAAAAGGCAGATATTTTCTGAAGCAGAGATGGAAGAGATGCTATAATTGTTTTGCTTAAAAAGACACCACAAGACCTGGCATCTCCGGCACTTCTAGTATGATATTCCGAGAGAGCTTGGCCTACGTCACAAATATGAAGGGACGGCATATCTCCTAGCAGCAGGAGAAAGCAGAAGTATAAATGTAGCGGCTCCAGTTTAAATATGTACCTCTTTTAGGGTGTTCAGTGTACTGGATTAGTTCAAAAGGCTGTTAAAGATAGACGCCCGTCACACGCACTGGTAGGCATGTCCTAAACAGAAAAGCAAGTCTGCTGTTATTTTTGGTGTGGCTATTGGGTTTCCTAAGCGGTGAGCCTCATCCAAATTTCTGGGAAGTAAACTCCATAGAAATCAGTGGGGTTTACCTCCCAAGTCAGCGTATTTGAGAACAGGATGCTAAGACAGGAAACTGCAGAGCTAGTGTTAGGTGAGCCACTGTGAAGCTATGGGTCATGACCTCCCCAAACCTAAGGCAATGGTCTGGAAACAGCAGTATTTTCTTGATGACCAAGTAAAGGAATCTATCTGGGATCCATACAGTGATCTGATCTCCCCCTTCCTTAAAAATGAAAACTAGCCCAGAGTGAAGGTGGAGGGAATTACACTGGGGAAGCGGCACGGAATGGGTGCTTAATTCCAACCAGAAACACACAAACAAAGAAATTACTTTTACGGCTGAGGCTAACCCAGATGCATTCTGCACAACAAAAGTAAAATGTTTTCTGGTCACAGAAATAAAACGTTTTGGGGTGAAATCTTGCACAGTTTTTTCCCCTTTTATTTTTCCTGAGAATGTTTTATTTCAACAACAGTAGTGACTTTTCCCCCGGAAATTGTTTTGAAAACATTCCTGCTTGCTGTGTGGAGAGCAGGACACATTTTATTTTTCCCATCTGACTTGTTACAGCTTTCACTTTTGGTTGGCAAGCAGCCGGTTCCAGTGGCGTAGCTACCACTGGGAGAGGTGGGGGAGGCACCCTGGGTAGATACCGTTGGGGCCACATCGCTCCTCCTTCCTCCCTCGCCCAACCCCGCCAAGCCTAGAAGAGGCTGCTGCTGGACCAGCCACGACTGGCCAGACCCGGCGGAGGCCACTACCTGGACCCCTGCTCAGCCCCGCTCCGCCAGGGCTGGCAGAGGTTGTTGCACACGTCCCTACCCAGCCCCGCCAGGCCTCGCCACTGGCTAAGGTAAGGCGTTTTATTTGTGTTGTGCGGAATGGACCTCTGATATCATATTATATAGTTGAGCAGAGTGTTTCCAACGATGAACCAGAAAAAGTCTGAGGGGGGATATGATTGAAGTCTATAAAATTATGCATGGGATAGAAAATGTTGACAGAGAGAAATGTCTCTCTCTTTCTCACAATACTAGAATGCTGGGGGGAAGAATTAGGACTAATAAAAGGAAACACTTCTTCACACAACGTGTGGTTGGTGTTTGGAATATGCTGCCACAGGAGGTGGTGATGGCCACTAACCTGGATAGCTTTAAAAGGGGCTTGGACAGATTTATGGAGGAGAAGTCGATCTATGGCTACCAATCTTGATCCTCTTTGATCTGAGATTGCAAATGCCTCAACAGACCAGGTGCTCGGGAGCAGCAGCAGCAGCAGAAGGCCATTGCTTTCACATCCTGCATGTGAGCTCCCAAAGGCACCTGGTGGGCCACTGTGAGTAGCAGAGTGCTGGACTAGATGGACTCTGGTCTGATCCAGCAGGCTAGTTCTTATGTTCTTATGTTCTTATGTTCTTTAGACTGGAAATATGAAGTATCATTTTTCACTTACCTGGATTTCTAAATTCTGATTTCTAAAGAGATTACGAACAGAGTTCATTAATTCTCTCATTTCACTTAATTACTGGCAAGATTCTTAATGTGACACAGACGGGCAGGGAATGCCTCTTCAGACTGCCCTTCCTGGGATTGCGTCGGCTCAGTGATAAGCTTCAAAAAGCCATAAAGGAAAACAAAATATGACCACAGAAAGCCTAATCACTGCCTTTACAATAATAGACCGAAACAGCAAGGAACATTTAGAGATAACAAATGGAAAACATTTCCTTAAGCCTCAGTACTGTAGAAAGATAAGCTTTGGTTGGTAAGTGAAGCCAGCATGGTACAGTTAGTCCACGAGTGTCCAACTCTGGCGCCCCAGATGTTCATGGACTACGATTCCCATCAGCCCCTGCCAGCATGGCCAATCGGACATCCCTGGGTTAGTCCCTCCTGAAATCGGGCAGAAGCAGATGGTAACAGGGGAGTTTGGAGGGTGGGGAGAGCAGATGCCATCTATATATATAAAAAGCTAACAGTGTTTTTGTTGATGACAGTATAACTCAGTAACTGCTGGGCCAATTCCTCTGAAAATTCCCAGCCACTATAGTCAGCCAGGCGAGAGTGTTTTTAGATGTTCACGTACCTGAAATTTCACACCTGGCCCAGGTAAAACGCCTTTTTCCTGGCGCTCCCTGGTGAAGGACATGCAGCTTCCTGTGTGTAACTGTCACCCTTAGAATGTTCATGCTGCTTAGAATGTTCACTCAGACAGCCAGATAGGAACAGTGGAAACAGCACATAGGCAGTAACTCGAGTGGAAGTGAAACACATACACACACATACACACGAGGGAGAGGGAAGGGAGGGAGAGGAAGGGGTGGTATGCAAGGGAAGAGAGGGAGGGAGAGGAAAGGGATGGAGGGGGAGGCATGCAAGGGAAGAGAAGTGAGAGAGGGGAGAGAGTGAGGGGTGGCATGCAAGGGAGGGGAGGCAGGGGGCCCAGCATCTTGATATGACCCACCCACCCTAGCGGAGGGAAAGGGAAGGGAGGGAGGAGGAGGGGTGGCATGCAAGGGAAGAGAAATGAGGGAGGGAAGAGAGTGCAGGGCTGCTTACATGCAAGTGGGACGGGAGGGAGGGGCCAGGGCACCCCTAGGGTTGCCTTGGAATACCATGCGTGTTACAGTTAGCAGAAAACCAGGCACGCATGATACTCAGGAGGTAAGCCTCGGTACAGCAAATCCATGTGACATATCTCTTTGAATGGCTGACAAGGCCACCCTCAGAGGGTTTCCTCAGAAGCGACACCCATTGCCACCAACCAAACTTACTCTCAGGTAAATGATCATAACCAGCCAGCCTAGATGTGTGTGAGGAGTACCTTTCCACCCCCCCCCCCCCAAGGAATGCAGGCACACACATCAATGACATCACACAGTATCAGGCTGCGTGTTTGCATGAGCATGTACTGCTGGCCTCTGCAATTGATTTGCTGCTACTGTTCCTTTCCCATTTCACCACAATAAGCCACAGCAACGCGTGGCCGGGCCTCGCTAGTTATCAATGTAGAGTGATACATTGTCCAACAAGATTCAGTCAGATTTAAGATAGGTTTATGACAGAACTTTGGTTACTTTTCAGTTCAGTATTTTCCCTCACTGTACTTATTTCCACATATTCCCCACTGTTCAGAGCCCTGCGGGGGTAGAGCGGGGGTAGAGCGGTATACCAAATCAAATAAATAATAATAATACTTCCCATCATGGGAATGCCCATAGCGGGCAGGAAATAATGCAGGCTTGCCAGTTCTGGGTGAAGAATCCACTGCCCACTGCTGCTCCAAGCAAAGGTGGGAGAAACATTTTTTAAAAGGGGGTGTCATGTTCGCTGTTACATCACATCCAGTGAAAACCCAGAAGCAATGCAGAATAGCTCTAGAACAGTGGTGGCGAACCTATGGCATGGGTGCCAGAGGTGGCACTCAGAGCCCTCTCTGTGGACACGCGCAAACAGAGTCCCCCCACACACACATCTAGGCTGGCCTGGGCCGTTGGGCTCGATTATTAGCATCAAACCTAAGACCTATTTTTTTTTGGGGAAGCAGTGTAGGTAACCCTGTTAAGCGCTGTTAAACCCCACTGATTTTCATGCAAAGAACAAAAGATAATCCTTTACCTGGGAGTAAGCTTGGTTGCTGGCAATGGGGCTTGCTTCTGAGTAAACCCTCCTAGGGTCATGATTCACCCGTTGGAAGAGTTACATGGTTGCTTCAAAGCAAAGCTACCGACTACCACCAAGCTTACTCCTGAGTAACGCACGCCTTGGAGCCAACCGTTTTTTCTAAACTAAAACCTCAGTATTCAGGTTAAATTGCCATGTTGGCACTTTGTGATAAATAAGTGGGGTTTTGGTTGCAATTTGGGCACTCGGTCTCGAAAAGGTTCGCCATCACTGCTCTAGAAACTGCCATAAATTCTATGATTTTACCACAGAGTTTTCTAGCAGCATTTTCTCCTGACATTTCGCCTGCATCTGTGGCTGGCATCTTCAGGGGATCATTGAGGATACCCTGCGGAGGAGATGTGGTCTGTGAAAGAAATAGTTTGCTCCCAAACGAAAATGTGGGAAAGCAACTCCAGTGGGAGTACAGAACACCCTTTGACCTACTTTGTGTGTTTGTTAGAATCCACTGTCTGTCAAAGAGCCATTACTAGCAGGAAAGCCCATGGAACAGAGAAATAGAATGGACTCTAGAAAAGTTTTAGTGGGTTAAGGACATCCACCATCCCTCCTGTCTTTCTTCTCCCTTGGCCAATGTTTGATATTTTGCGCTCTCTCTCTCTCTCTCTCTCTCTCTCTCTCACACACACACACACACACACACACACGCTCACTCCTATCCCCTAATCCTCTCTGTCTCTTCCTTTCTTATCCCCCTTTTTTGCATCTTCCCCCCACCGAAAGTCCATACCTGAGCCAGGTAAAATGTCTTTTTCCTGGCGCACCAGGCCATGAAGCTGGCTGTGTTTAACTGTCACCCTTAGAATGTCCGTGCAGCCTGTCTGTCTGTGGCCTGAGGGCTTAGAATGCCCTTGGAATGTTCGCGCAGATGGCCACAGATGAGCATTGAAAATAGTAAATAGGTAATACTGGTAGGTAATACGAGTGGAAGTGAAACACATGCACACTTTGCCGTGTGAGACGTCAGGTGGGGTTTCCCCCACACACACATGCAGGTAACTTTCACTCTCTGTGCCTCACCCACTGCTACCACACAACACACAAACTCTCATACACATCCAGCTCATCCTCACACACCTCACTCTGCCCTCCCTCACATCCAACCACCACTTACCCACTTCCTCACCCATATTCGCCACGTCTCTCTTTTACTAAAAGCGAGCTGGAGTTTGCCTTTTTCTTCTAAGAAAATCCACAGGATGGGGGCGAACCAACACTACCAGCCTACTTTGCATCGCAGCCCTTTAAGAACCCAGGGAGCTGGCCTCGGTCTGAGCCGCCTCACCACCCCTGGCCTCCTCTGCTGCCTGACTGGGATAGCCTCCTTGCCCCAGTTCTGCCTTCCCCAAGCCAGGACTGTGCGTGTCAACCAGCCTCATGGGCAGCAGGATTCACACTCTGGACAGTTCCGTTGTGGAATGGAAAGGGTTACATTACACTAAAAAAAGACACCACCATATAACAATGTGAATTGAAAAGGGAAAGAGGGATTCCATTTGACCACCCCAAAAGGCTATGCTGCGGATCATTGGACCTGCATGGACATCTGTGTGGGTTGCGGACTGTGATGAGAAGGACAATTGCCACAGCAACGCGTGGCCGGGCCCCGCTAGTTATATATAAGAGATTTTCAGCTGTCCTGGAATGTTATTACCCCCTCTGCTGGCCTGTTCATAATTTCTGCAGTCTTTCCCTTATAATGAAGGGCCCTTGTCACATGGTTTCAATTAGTCAAATAGATTTCACCTTCATAAACTGTCCAGCATATCTTGTGGATTCACACACTGTGCATTTCCTGGCAGGTTTGTGCAATGTAACACTTAATGTGAGTCTAGATTGCAGCAACATTATGGCACTAAGCCTGAAACCCCACTGGAGGTCTTTATCATCATCTCTAGCACTGCATTCATGAAAATGGAAACATGCAATATCCCTTGCTCTAGCAAGAAGGATTATTTTACATTTTCATCACCAACACCCAATGATACATAGAGGTGAAGGCTCTTCCCTCTCTGCTGAGCTATGTACGTGTTTACTCTGAAACCATTGGCCCTGCGCTGGTGTGAAAGCAAAGAGGTGCTCGTACTTTTAGTTTGGAAAAGTATAATTATCCCATAATATTTTCAGCAATTCTAAATAAACCACCAAAACATTATTTTAATTCGCACAGCCAACCAGAAGTCCTGCTGGGCCGGAACCCCAGGTGGCCTTACCCACTTTCTAAAAACACTTTCTAAAAACACTGAGAAAGATGCCAGTGGATACTACCGTCTCCCCAGCACCACACTGGATACCCTTGCCCAGAGCTCAAAGGTATCAGAGACAGATATTTCAGCATTCTCATCATACATTTTTTTTACTTCCAGGAAGAGCAATTAAGCTGTGATTTCAGTGGACGTACAACATTGGCGTAGCACCAAGGAGACAGAGGGGTACACAATGCACCGGGCACACGCCAGTGCGGGGGCACGGCGGAGGTATTCCGGGGTGTGGGCATGGCAGGGGCATAGGGCGCACGCGTGCCCCAGGTGCAGTTCCCCCTTGCTCCGGCCCTGACTTAGAAAGCTGTGACTCTGCCTAGGACAGCAGGGTTGGGGTATTTTCTATCAAGCTATTTTGCAGAGTGTGGTGCCTACATATTCCTTGGGATTTCCTCTGCAGAATGATCTCTGCAGAGTTACCTGTTATCTGTCATGCTCTTCAATCCATATAGAAAGCCTCTCTAAGCAAGATCATTGGCATTGGGTGTCATCCATATGCTGATGATACACAGTTAGTTAGTTCTTTATTCAAGTCCCGTAATGTCATCACTTCTGTTTTGGACTAATGCTGTGGCCCAAATGGTTATGGGTAAGCAAAGTGAAGTCAAATTCAACGGCTGCTTGTTTGCCTTCAAATTCAGATCCCAGACCTGGGGCTTACTTTTCTCCCGGGTTCCTTATGTAATGATGAGTCCCCCTTCGCAGAGGGTCTCCTCATGCTTCCTTGTTTAAACGCGAGGTGGAACTGAAAGGTGGTTAAGAAATATTGTTACGAAATAATATAATGAAATATATGCTAGGTTATGAATTTATATTCAAACCAGAAATGTTTCTGTTAAACTTGTTAGACTCTTCGGTAGAAAAAGAAAATCAAACATTAATATTGTCAGTGGTTACTCTTCTAGAAAGCTTCAAGCAAAAGAGTGGAAATCTTCGAATGTACCGACAACAAAAAACTGGATAAATTAACAGAACTCTCAGCAATGAATAAATTATCAACAGTAATTAAATATCATACCCTGGAAAAAATTGTTAAAACTTGGGATCCAATAACTGTTTTCTTAAAAAGAGAACAAGAATATAAATACTTTACATTTAGTTTGCAATACTGAATATTTAGGATTGAAATAGTTTAAAAGGAATTGCTAGATAATATGAAAGAAAAATGTTTACATTAAAGTGTCAGTATTTAAAGAATATGCAATTATATTATTACTCAAACAAGTGAACTAATTTATTTAAGGTTAATAACCTGTGGATTTGTAATGAAATGTAACCAAACTATAATATTGACTCAAGAAAAATATCACTGAAGTAGGAAGTCAATTTTATTTTAAGATGTGTATCTATGCATTGTTTTTCTTTTCTTTCTTTTGTTTTTCTTTTGGGGGGGTCTTTTCTTGTTTGTGATATTCTAAATTTAATGGAAACCCCAATTTAACCCCCCCTTCTCTGCCGTGTTTTGCAAACTGTTCAGCTTGTGTATCCAGATTGATTTTTCTCTGTATTCATTACTAGATTTGATCCATATTTTCATAAATTCCTATCAAATTTCATGTACATCTACTTAGTGTATTCGTTTTTATGCTCCTACCATTCTTTACACGGTTTACTTTGGCCATCGATTTATCTGCACTTAATTCCTTCTGTCTTTACTCTCTGATCCTCATATCTGAGAAGTTCATTCTGGTAAACTAAAATCTGCCCTAAACGGCCCCGGCCAGGCTACCCTGATCTCAGAAGATCTCAGAAGCTAAGTAGGATAGGCCCCAGTTAGTACTTGGACTGCAGACCACCAAAGGAGTCTGTGTTCGCTACGCAAAGGTAGGCAACGGCAAACCACTCCTGAACATCTCCTGCCTTGAACACCCTGTAAGGAGCCAGCTGCAACTTGATGACACTTTCCAACCACAACCTAATTTCTTACTGGCCACAAGAGGGCTCTCTGTAGCTTTAGTCCAAAATCGTTTTCAAACAGGCGGATTTCAAGCAGAGCCTCTGCACGCAGGCCGTCAGTCAGGAATGCTGCCTCCGAATCTTGTTTGCCGGCGCTGTGTTAAACTGCATGGCACACGGTTCACGTGAGCTGGCTTTGCCCATAACTGAGAGGCCAAAAATCCAAAATTTGTCCAATTCTCATATTACCAGAATGCAGCCGGCCATATATGTGTCCGGTGTACCTGTTTCCACCCACAAATCCTGTCCTACACCCTTTTTGCAAAAAAGGATCCATCAGAGGGGGCTGATGGGAATTGCAGTCCATGAACATCTGAGGTGCCAGAATTGGACACCCCTGTTTTAAGTGATTTTAAGTTTTAGCCGAATGAGAGGTGTGTGGGGGAGAGAGGCAGAAGTGGGCGTTAAACTCGTCTCCAGTGACAAAGTGGCAGGTAATGGCAAAGCACCTCCGAAAGTCTCTTGCAGAGGTGGGATCCCGCAGGTTCTCACCAGTTCCCGAGAGTGGGTTACTACTTATTGGTGTGTGCCGAGAGGGGGTTACTAATTGGGTCTGCTTTTCCGTTAGAAATTCCATTCGGTCCAAAAATCATAAAGTCCTATTGTTTCCTATGTGGCTGGTTAGCGAAGGTCGAAAACGGGATAATTCTCCCTGTTGGGCTGTTTTAAAAACATGTTTTAGAAATATGGTAAAGTCCCTTGTTTAAGGAAAAGTATCCTTTCTTTGATTTCTAGAAACAAAATTGGGCATTTGAAAGTATTAAGTATTTGGACATTGTGGCAGTCAATTAGAGGAGAAGTAGTTGTTTCTTGCTGGCAAGGTAGATCTAATACAGGACTTGCTATAATGAGTTTAAATTATGGACAGAAAGATACCAGCTAGAAATTAGGAACTTTTTTGTAGAGTAGGAGGTTTTTACAGTAACAGAGAAATTATTAATGCCCCGCCCCCAGCAATGCCCGGCCACGCCCCCGTCGTGCCCCGCCCAGCCCCATTGGCGCTTCGCCACTGTTTGAATCCCACCACCATGGGAACCTGTTACTAAAATTTTTGGATCCCACCACTGGTCTCTTGCCTTGAAAACCCTATGGGGTTGCCATAAGTCAGATATAATTTGACAGCACTTTCTACCACCAGTGGCAACTACCTGGGGTTTGTGGGCTATTGTATCTTGGACAAGCAGGAAGCAAATGGGCTTCAAAAAGCAGGGCCCTTTTTCTCTGTTTTATCCTCTACCCTTCTGGGAGGGCAAGGCACTCTTGGCAAGTGGTAAGCTGCAGTACTGCAGTCAAAGCTGTGCTCGTGACTTGAGTTTAGGAGTTCGATCCCAGCGGAAATCAGTTTCAGGTTAACCGAACTTGGTTACCAGTATTTAAAAACACCAGACTCAAAGGCCAAGGGCATGCTGGGTTCATGGACAATGGACTCCACCCAGACACAGGGGTTGCATTCACTAAGACTGTTGCTGCTGCAGGGAATGCAAATGTGAATCGCTCCCTGGACTGAAAAACTCCACCCGCATTACAATGCAGTCAACCAGTGGTGGGAGTCAAATAATTTAACAACCGGTTCCAGTGGTGGGATTCAAATAATGCTGAAGTGGTGCAAACCTGCTGAATCCCACCACTGCAGACAACCACACCTTTGCATAGCAAGTTCCACCCAAACACTTACTGACTGGTTCTCCACTCTGTGACATGGACAATATATACCCCACTAAACTTGCCCTTCTCACTGGACACAGTGCATAACAGACTTCTCTCTGTGATACACCACTGAAGATGCCAGCCATAGATGCAGGCGAAATGTTAGGAACAAGATCTGGTGGGGCCACACACACACCCACCCCGTAGGGCATGGCCACGCCTCCCCAAGCCCTGGCCTAGCGCTTATAAAAGCAGCTCTCCGAGGTCAGGGATGGCAGAATCCCCTGCCCTGCCCTCCCCTGCCCCTCCCCTTTGGGCAGAGGCATAGAGGGAAAATGGAGCCTGGTGCAAAATCTGAGTTTGGCGGGGGGGGCCCCGGCAGCCACTGTGATGCTGGAATCCACCCCCAAACAGCATCACTTTCAATGGTGTTTAAACTAGAGAGCCCAAATTCTCCTTTTAAATCCACCTTAAAGGGAGAATCTGGGGTCCCTGGTTAAACAATATTGGAAAGTGATGCTGTTTTGGGAATTGGATTATCCCCACCCTGGAAACAGCATCACTTTCCAATGCGGCTGTAGTAGTTAAGAGCAGAGTGCAGGGAGGGAACGAGGTTTGGATTCCCCTGCTCTGCTGCTTGAGCTGTGGAGGCTTATCTGGGGGAATTTCAGGATTGGGCCTGTGCACTCCTATTGGCCATGCCAGCTGGGTGACCTTGGGCTGAGTCACAGCTTTTAGAGACTCTCTAGCTCCCACACCGCCTCACAGAGTGTTTGTTGCAGCTGAGGGAGCAAGGGCAAGAGGAGAGATTGCAAGCCCCTTGGAGTCTCCTACAGGAGAGAAAGAGGGGATATAAATCCAAACTCTTCTTCTTCTTCTAAACTGAGGACCTCAGATTCTCCCTTTAAATCCATGCCAAAGGGGGTGGATTTAAAAGGAGAATCTGGGGAAATTTGGGGAGTGCCTGCTGTCAGGGATGCAATTGTGAAGCTAGAAGCACCAAACTTTCAGGGTATTTTTAGGAGTCTCTCCTAATGATACCACCCAGGTTTTGTGAAGTTTGGTTCAGGGGGTCCAAAGTTATGGACCCTCAAAGGTGTAGCCCCATCTCCTATTAGCTCCCATTGGAAACAATGGGGGATGGGGGCACCCCCTTTGGGAGTCCATAGCTTTGGACTCCCTGAACCAAACTTCACAAAACCTGGGTGGTATCAATAAGAGATTCTCCTGACAGTGCATCCCAGGTTTGGTGAAGTTTGGTCAGGATATCCAAAGTTATTGACCCTCAAAGATGTAGCCTTCATCTTCCTTTACCTCCCATTGAAAACAATGGAGGATGTGGCAATCCCTTTGGGAGTCCATAGCTTTGGACCCCCTGGACCAAACTTCACAAAACCTGGGTGGTATCAATAAGAGATTCTCCTGATAGTGCATCCCAGGTGTGGTGAAGTTTGGTTCAGGATATCCAAAGTTATGGACCCTCAAAGGTGTAGCCCCATCTTCTATTAGCTCCCATTGGAAACAATGGAGGATGGGGGCACCCCTTTTGGGAGTCCATATCTTTGGACCCCCTGAACCAAACCTCACCAAACCTGGGTAGTATCATCAGGAGAGTCCCCCAAATAATCCTTGAAAGTTTGGTGCTGCTAGCCCAAACAATGCGCCCCCTGCAGGCCAAAAACCAAAAAGCACTAAAATGTTTTAAAAACCCACAAACGGAGGGGCGAAGCTTCGGACATGAATGGGGGGGTGGGTTCAAACCCGAGAAACCCCCCCCTTACCTACGTGTATGCAACCAATTGAGCAGCAGTGCCGTAGGAGGTTAAGAGCTAATGTATCTAATCTGGAGGAACCGGGTTTGATTCCCCGCTCTGCCGCCTGAGCTGTGGAGGCTTATCTGGGGAATTCAGATTAGCCTGTACACTCCCACACACGCCAGCTGGGTGACCTTGGGCTAGTCACAGCTCTTCTGAGCTCTCTCAGCCCCACCTACCTCACAGGGTGTTTGTTGTGAGGGGGGAAGGGCAAGGAGATTGTCAGCCCCTTTGAGTCTCCTGCAGGAGAGAAAGGGGGGATATAAATCCAAACTCTTCTTCTTCTTCTTCTTCTTGAATCCAGTCGTGAAAGCCTTCGACAATACATAAAACATGGTATCCTTCCCTGTTTAGGATAAAGCAGCAGGACAGAACTTTGATAAGCAAAGTTGTGGATGGGTGGAAGCATTAAACCCCTCCCCAACACCCACTGTTGTTTGGTTGATGGAGTTCTTTAAAAGCACGAACTGTTCTGGCTTTTGGTTACCCAGTAAAAACAAAGATTAACAGACAAGCAAATGAACGAGTGGTATCGAAAAGAGATTCCCTTTTCTAATCTACAAGGCAGCTGTGTCACCAAAAGGGTCTGATGTCACAGAAACTCTCATATCAGTTTCCACATATATAAAGGAGCTTCCTTATTGCTATGGGAAAATGCTGCATCTTCCCTGTGGTGCGTAGAGAAATTTTAATATGCAAACGATATACTAGGAGCAGGGATGTAACGAGGCAAACTGTAACCCTGGGCAAATCCTGAGTTGGACTGAACCAAACTGCACCAAACCTGGGGAGTATCATTAGGGCAGTCTCCTGATGAGACCATGAAAGTTTTGAGACTGTGCCTTCAGAAATGTGCCCCCTCCCACCCCCAGCGTGCAACCCCCATCGACAGCAATACAGAAAACTCAATGCAGAACAAAGATTCTTGGGCAAATTTTTGGGATGTTCCTGCAGGGGGCGCCTTTTTGGATGTATTGGAACCAAAATGTCAGGGTATCATCTGGAAACTGTCCTTATGGGACCCCCCAGGTTTGGTGCAGTTTGGTTTGGGGGGGGGGGTAAAGTTATGGACCCTCAAAACTGTAGCCCCATCTATTAGCTCCCATCGGAAACAATGGGGGATGGGGCACCCCTTTGGGAGTCCATAACTTTGGACTCCCTGAACCAAATCTCACCAAACCTGGGGGGTAGCATAAGGGCAGTCTCTTGATAATACGCTGAAATTCTGATGCCTCTAGCCTAAAAACTGCGCCCCCTGTAGGCCACAAAAGGAAAACCACTAAAAATACCCAAAAACTAACCCTGCATTTTGATGCCCCCCACGAGGTGGTGCCCTGGGCAGCTGCCCACCTTGCCCAATGGGCATTATGCCCTTCAGGGGAGTCTTTTCTGTCTTTGGCAAGATCTTTGTATTTATAAGTGGATTCTATTTTTTAGAAAGATGAGGTAGCTTCGGCATTATTCATTCCTCTATTGATAGAGAAGTCTATTCTTGAAGAGGCATAACAGGAATATTTTCCCTGGAGCAAGAACGGCACGCTTCGTGAATCTGCTGATTAGATGCTTGCTGAAGTGAAAGGACTCCAGAAAAGACTGGCACGGCTGTCCCCCATTTATTTATGTATTTAAAATATTTTTGTGCCATCCTGCAATCTGATCAGGGTCCCCAAAGCAGCACACATTGAGCATTAAAACATTCGAACAATTGAAAATAGCATTAAAATAATTTGTTGTATTAATTTGCACCCCACTGTTCTTCCTAATGAGGACACAAAGTGACTTACATGGTTCTCTATTCCTAAGGTGACCAGATGGTCACCTTTGTGAACCGGGACGGGCGGATAGGCGGGCGGCCGCGCTTGTGCATGCGCATGCAGCCACAGGAGCGCACTGCCTTCTGGGGTGCTCCCGTTTCCCACCAATCGACATACCTTCCCTGTGACCTTCTGGCGCGTCGCCCAGGCCAGGGGACATGCCCCCTGCCCTGCGCGACAGCTCTGGAGTCGCAAGGCAGAGGGGGCGTGTCCCCAGGCCTGGGCGACACGCTGGAAGGTCGCAGGGAAGGTACATCGATTGGGAAAGGCGGGGGATGGCGCCTTCCAGCTGCTGCCGTTCGCACAGCAGTGGCTGGAAGCCGCTGTTTCCAGAAAACCTCGGGGAGCAAGGTTTGGAAACAGCGGCTTCATGCTGCTGGGGGGGAGCGAGGGCAGCGCGGCTGCGGTGCAGCTGCGCCCCCCATGTGAACAGCTCCCTAGGGACGGCATTTTTGCCATTCCTAGGGCGCTGTCATTGGCCTGTGCGGAAAGGGTCTAAGGCACTGGTGGCAAACCTTTGGCCCCCCAGAT